>NW_012115677.1:2591507-2696990 GCF_000951035.1 Colobus angolensis palliatus | reverse complement strand
AGGTGTCATGCTGGTACCCTCGACCATCACAGTGCTGTTGGTCATACCCATTTATCCAGAGATGACTCCCAGGATGACTCAGTGGCAGGCAGCCCTAGCACTGCCTTTGAAACCCCTTTCCTGCTGCTTGCCAGTATCAACACCCATCATCACCACCACCATTTGGCATAATACCCAGAGGAGCTAGGGGACGGGACAAAATAGTTCCTGTCTCATAATGTGGTGAGACTTAGTGGGTTCTCGGTATAAGTGTTAGTCCTTTTCACCTTTACAACTAAGTGATAAAGCCTTGCTCAATGCAGATGAAAGTGTTGGTTATAAACTTGTGTTTGGGAATTACATTTTAATTTATTAAATTAAACCTCCTCTCATGACTTTTGCAGAGCTAATGACAAATTGGCCTGTGTGCACACAGATTGGAAAGATACAGACTTTGCCCAGTCTGTGCAGTCAGCATGCAGATGAAAGGAGGATGCTTGCTGCAGAAACACCTTCAGCTCAGCAGCTGCCTATAAGGGAAGAAAACTCAGGATGTATAAAAACAGAGAAGTGATATTCTCCCTGCAAAATCAGCGTTCTAAAATGATGATCCTGTCTCATCCCAGTTCTGTTTTGGCCAGACTCCCCTGTCCATTAAAAGTGTCCATTTCCAGCTGCTCTAAAATAAAAGGGTTGTGATTTGTTTTGCTGGGCACTGTGTCAGCACAGCTCAGTGCATGATTTAAAATCCTGGTTTTCCTCTTTGCACAAAAGAGTTTGGACAAAACAAAGCTGGGATGAGCAAGGTCATGGACTTCTGTACCCTACTGGACAACATATAGGCGATAAAGGCAAAATAGGGACTAGCGGTCAAAAAAGCTTTGTGGACTGTGGGAAGTGATGTTGCCAAGGTGATGATTTAGAACAAGACCGGAGAAGCTGGTGCTAACAAGGACAGGAGACCCAAGGAACATTTCCTGAAATGGACAAGAGAAACTCAGAGGGAATTCACCAGCAGTTGGTAGGATTTCCACGTTTTGTCTGAAGTATGTATTTCTAGCCTTCCTTATGTTGGAAAATTGTGTTCAGAACTCTGAACTCTGAACACAGTAGACTTATCACATCCTGACTGTCAGAGATAATTTAAAATCAGATGAGAGGGAAGGAAGGAAAATTGAGAGTCATGATTGTCATCCAATCCAAGCCCAGTGAAAAGCATTTGATAATGGTCTATTTATAGAGACATGTAGGATGGTCATTAGGAACAGAGCCCAGGGATCAGGCCCCAACTCTGATGGATTTTGTGAGAGACACTCACCAGTTTAGGAAAATCATTTAATCTATTGGTACTCCAGATTGGATCACCAACAAAAACAAGTAAGACCCATGGACTTTCATATCAGAGGGAAAAATCAGGAAGAGTTCACACATTCAGTTTGAAATAGTCATTATTTCTTTTTGATTTAAAAACTAAACCACATTGTCAGGGAACAATAAATCATTCTATTTATTTATTTATGCCTAATTTATGTTGCCTACTGAGGATCAGTAAGTGTTCTGATTTCTGAGCTAATACTCCATCTGAATGAAATTGGGATTTTGCTCATGGAAAGTGAACTCCTGGCAGGCCTGTACCGAACTCACCTCTGTGCCCCTCAAGTCATTTGCTCACTTCCCTTGTTATAGAAACAATGGAAGTTATTTATTAGCAAGTGAGAAAAGTTCTGAAATATAAGTTGTGTACTGTGGTTGCTATGAAGCCATGAACAATTCGTCCTTTAGAAAGTGGAGGAAGGACATGGAAGAAAGGGAGAGCCAAGAGATCAGCCAAGAAGCACAGTCACTGCTCCAGTGTAAAATTGGGATCTAAAGAGTTTCTGAGAGTTCATTAGAATCACAGCACAGAATCTCATGAGCTAAATGCACACCTATGGTTTGTATCACCAAAATGCCAAAAATCTGCATAGCGCAAGCTGAGTAAATATACAATTTAATATGACTCTCACTCCACCTTGGGAAGTCAACAGATAAGGTGCTGACAGTTATGTCCATTTCATGGAAGGGGAACAGATGCTCATAGAAAACAGAAAGTATCCAGCGGAGCTTTATTTCCAGGGGATGATGCTTCCTATAAGGTTTCCTGGCCACTAAATAGTGGAGCCAAGACCTAATCCAGGCCCTCTGATTGTTAGCCCTGTTCCATCAAACTGCAGGACATCACCACCACCACTCCCACCTTCCAAACTGAAAGTCTCTTTTCAAACATAAAAGCCACAATATGAGCTAGGGCAGCCATTGAGAGGCACATCCTTTCCTCTGTGAAATTTCACTCAGACACAGCCCTATAACATCACAAAATTTAGGAATGAAAACAATCTCTAGTCTAATATACTTGTTTTATGAACAGATAAGGAAACTGAGGCACAGAGGGGCTAAGTAACTTGTCTCAAAATCACACAGCTGCATTACTTGTTGTGTTGGTTAACTGAAATGTTAAGATCAGTTCAGTCATTCCACAGTTTACAAGAAATAATTAGAAGGCATCCCATTTACAGAATATAAACCTGATCAGCTGGGTGCGGCAGCTCACGCCTGTAATTCCAGCACTTTGGGAGGCTGAGGCAGGCAGATCACTTGAGGTCGGGATTTCCAGACCACCATGGCCAACATGGTGAAACCCCATCTCTACTGAAACACAAAAATTAACCAGCCGTTGTGTTGGAGGGGCAGCTGAGGCATGAGAATCGCTTGAACCTGGGAAGAGGAGGTTGCAGTGAACCAAGATCATGCCACTGTGCTCCAGTCTGGGTGAAGAGTGAGACAAGAGAGAGTGAGAGAGCAAGCGAGAGAAAGAGAGAGAGGAAGGAAGGAAGGAAGGGAAGGAAGGAAGGAAACAAACAATCGTGCAAAACAAGTTAAGTAATTTGCAGAGATCACAGAAGAAGTGGAGGGGCAGCAGGATTTGAAACCAGGCTGATCTGACTCCAAATTCCTGGACCTCACCCAACACCAACAGCATGCCACTGTGCTCCAGTCTGGGTGAAGAGTGAGACAAGAGAGAGTGAGAGAGCAAACGAGAGAAAGAGAGAAGTGAGGAAAGAAGGAAGGAAGGAAGGAAGGAAGGAAGGAAGGAAGGAAGGAAGGAAGGAAGGAAGGAAGGAAGGAAGGAAACAATAGTGCAAAACAAGTTAAGTAATTTGCAGAGATCACAGAAGAAGTGGAGGGGCAGCAGGATTTGAAACCAGACTGATCTGACTCCAAATTCCCAGACCTCACCCAACACCAACAGCATGTTGTGGCAGCAGCCTTTTGTGCCCCTGTGGAAGCACAGGATAGGGGCATTGCACAGGTTGCATTCATTGGAAGGGAGAACTTCTTGCCCACACATAAGCACCTTGGACTCAGCTAAATCCAGAGAATTCTTAGTCTCGCCTAATCCAAAACTGCTAGATTTCAAATCCCAAAGGACTCATTTTGCCTCTCAGCAGCCCCAGCACAGGGACGTAGCCCTGACAGTTTGCACTCAGGATTCCAGATTCCAGAGTGGAGCCCAGCTGCGCAAAGCCACTGAAGCTGTGACCGGCGGCAGCGCTCACTGACATTCTCAAAGGCCTCTGTGCTCCCAGGCCTGGAAGAGCATTATTTTAAGGATAATGGCTGACAGCTGCCGCAGCCTCGTGGATGCCCAGCCCCTGTCTACCACGTCCTTAGGAATCTTGGTGGTTCCAGGCTTTCTGGCCCAGAGCAACCAGCTACTGGAATCCTGGAATTACTTCATTAAACTGGTTTCAAGTTACATGCTTTCTTTTATAGGACTGGGGGGAAATGAAACCTGCCAGCCTATTGTCTCTCTGTACATAACCACTTCTTCCTTGGTGAAATTTCTCCCAGCTCCTGTGTCCCCATCCTGAGTGCAGTAGGAAAGTAGCAAAATAATTTGGTTTTGCCAAATAAAGTTTAAAATGTTGGCCAAGGCCAGTGTCGTGCCCCTGTTACCTCAGCAACCAAGCTGAGGCAGGAGGATCGCTTGCAGCCAGGAGTTTGAAGCCAGTCTAGACAATGGAGCAGGACCCTGTCTCTACAAAATATTTATTAAAAAATTAGTGGGCATGGTGGCATGCACTGTAGTCCTAGCTACTCAGGAGGCTGGTGTAGGAGAATCACTTGAGCCCACAAGTTCAAGGCTACAGTGAGCTATGATTGTACCCCTGCATTCCGGCGTGGGGAACAAAGTGAGACCCCATCCCATAAATTAAACAGTCTCTACTTTCTGAGTATCTTGTTCCCCACTGCACTCTTGCAGGCTGAGTGTTTTATCAAGTTCCACAGTGCCTTTGTATTTCTTATGCATATTTACAGGACAGCACACCATAAGACAGTGCTTCCTGTTTTCATTTTTTGTCATTATCATTAGCTTTCCTATAGTCAACTGCCAAATAGGCCAGTAAATTTGATTTACGAAAGGGAAAAAGGAGAAACACATACACACACAAACACCTTCATTTGGTCTGAAGTAGGTTTGCCCTCTTTCTCTCTCCTTTTTTAAACTCAGACGTGCACAGGTAGAATGGCTGAAATGACTCTGTAGAAGAATGTGTTCTCTCCATGCTAAATGCCTCAGATCTCAGCTAATCTTGCAGAGCTGGACAGGATCTTTGAACAGGTTAATATAGTGGTAGGGAAAATCTCCCCCTGGGGAAATTCCTCAGTTCTCTGACAGCCAGCATCTGTGCAGGCGAGGGCACATACCCCTTTGGGGCAGTCTTGGAGTGTATTCCTCCCTTGGTGGATTCACAGAGCGCAAGGGGTACCACAGAAGGGGCTAAAGGCTCCTGTCACTCTCCCATAAAGGCCCTCCACCGATGCAGCACAGGGCATGACATCATTAGGGGAGAAGGTGGGAATGGGATGATTTGGATTTAGGTGACTGGAGTCAAATCCCACCTCCACTGCTCACTCTGTAGGCAACATTAGCATATCCCTGAACCTCTCTGTGCCTCGGTTTACACATCTGTAAAACACGAATAATAATACTTGCTGCACAATATGGCTATGGTTTTATAAATGACACAGCACTATTATCCATAATAGTAGTAACCTTAAGGAGATGCTGAAGACTCTTCTCAGATTTGTCCCAGTGCTTATATCTACTACATTTAAGGGGAGTAGGTTTGAAGATAAATTTCATTATCCTTGTCATCACCGATGCCTTCATGAGTCAAGCACCAGATGTAGACTCGGCACCAGATGAAACATGGTCATCAAAATTATCCCTGAAAGGCCAGTTGGTCAAGATATTTCAGACATCAAAAATATGCCCTCCGGCCCTACCCCCAAGGCCTCAGCTGCATCACATTCCTTCACTTGGACCCGCCTGCAGACCACACAGTATCTCAGGGCAATTTCAAACTCTCTCGACCGACTGCCTCTCACTATCTGGGTTGCACACTCAGGCAGCCTGATTCCCAGGTGTGAAACCAAGGGAATGAGAACTAATGTAATTGGTTGAAGTCACTTCCAGAAATACGCTATTGGGGACATATCGAGAAGGTATCTGGGTTCTAAACAGGAAATCATAATAATCAGACTAATGCAGCATCCAAATTACTTCAAGGAAAACAATTGTTACAAAATCAAATTACAGACACACCAAGCTCCTCATCAGAAATAGAGACAGGCTTCCTTTTTCATGACACCTTTTTTCCAGCAAATTTCTTGCACATTCTAGAATGAATCTTAACTATTCACAATCCCTATCATTGTTCCTGAAATAACACCCTCATAAATTATGCCTACTCTGAAATACAGTTTAACCCATTTTATAGTTAACAGCAGCCTTAACATACAGTCCCAAGTGAACCACGTAGAGAGCCTCAGAATTACAAACATAAAGTGACAGCAAAGGAAGAAAATATCTATGCCCTCTAAGTGACTCAGAAACGGGCTTCCCACACCCACTGCAGTCATGTGGCACACAATGACATCAGGCAACAACAGACTGCATGTGTGACGGTGATGCCGTAAGATTAGAATAGAGCTGAAAAATTCCTGTCCCCTGATGACATACTGATGACCCTGACCCTGATGATTAGGCCCAGGCTAATGTGTGTGTAGTTGTCTTAGTTTTTAACAAAAAAGTTTAAAAGTAAAAATAGTAAGAATAAAATTTAGTGGAAAAAATGTATAGAATAAGAACATAAAGGAAGTATTTTTGCATAGCTGTACAATGCATTTGTGTTTTAAGCTAAGTGTTATTCCAAAAGAAGTTTAAAACATTAAAAAGTTTATAAAGTAAAAAAGGAAGCTAAGGTTAATTTATTATTGAAGAAAGAAGAGTTTTAAAATAAATTTAGACCAGGCGCAGTGGCTCACACCTGTAATCCCAGCACTTTGGGAGGCTAAGACAGGCAGATCACTTGAGGTCAAGAGTTTGAGACCAGCCTGGCCAACATGGTGAAACCCCATCTCTACTAAAAATACAAAACTTAGCCAGGCTTGGTGGTGGGCAACTGTAATCCCAGCTACTGGGGAGGCTGAAGCAGGATAATCACTTGAACCCAGGAGGCAGAGGTTGCAGTGAGCCAAGATCATGCCACTGCGCTCTAGCCTAAACGACAGAGTGAGACTGTCTCAAAAACAATAAAATGAATTTTGTGTAGCCTGAGTGTGCAGTGTTTATAAAGTCTGTATATTACTATACAGTAATGGAGAGTCATGTCCCAGGCCCTCATGTTCACTCACCACTTACTTACTGACTCACCCAGAGCAACTTCCAGTCCTGTAAGCTCCATTCATGGTAAGTGTCCTTATAAGTATATCATTTTTTATCTTTTATACCATAACCTTTTCTATGTTTAGATGCACAGATACTGATCATTGTGTTACAACTGCCTACAGTATATTTAGTACAGTAATAAGCTGTACAGTTTTAGAGCCTGGGAGCAATAGGCTATACCACATAGCCTAGGCTGTACCTAGGCTGTAGTAGGCTGTACCATCTAGAGCTATGCAAGTACACTCTGTGATGTTTGCACAACAGTGAAATTGCCTGACAACGCACTTCGTAGAACATATCTACATTGTTAAGTGACACACAACTGCATTTCAGCACTCTATGCCCTAGTTATTTCTATACATATTAATAGCTTCGAGGAAATGGGGAGTCATTTAGTATTAACGAGCAATGAAAAGTGGAACTTTTTCTTGTTTCAGAAAGTGACAGTAATCAATCTAGAAAATGTGGACAAGATGGAGGAAAGCAAAGAGTGAAGGGAAGAAGGGGGAGTAGAAAGGAAAACCATGATGACGTTCCTCATGTCCTGAATCTGATGAGCTCAGACTGTCCGGCACATGCCCTTCAGATAGGTGATAGGGCAGTGTTGGGCTGATTCTGGGGAAACTCTCCCCTACCTACAGAGCTCGGGTGTCTTTAGTACAGCGTAGTCCATTTTGTTCTTTTTTTCTTCTGTTTCTTAGCGATGGGCTTGCCTTGTTAGTGGTTGGCTGGAAACGAGTACATTATCATCGACCACTGACAAAGCAACAGGACATCTTCTGTCCCTGGGCACACGCTGGTTACCCATCAATCACTTTTTATTGACCTTGAACTAAGATCCATAAATTCAAAAACTGCAATTTAAAATTTTTGTAGGCAAACTAATGGAATATCAACTTCTACAAGGCTGATTCTTCAATAACCCACTTGAAGGACATAGTCCCCTGTCAGGGATGGAGTTCTGTTTGCTGATTTTTCACCAAGAGAAGGCAGGAAGGAACACTTAGTGAGCCTCCAGTGTGTGTCAGCTACCGTATGGGGTGCTTTACATATATGATACCAAATCTAAGTTGCCATCAACTGTAACATGCCCAGCAAGAAAGCAAACCTACTGCTGATTAATTGAAGGATGCCATCCAGGGTGTATTTACTGGGAATCTAAGAGAGCTTCAGCCTCAGGGTCCCTCATTTGCATGGGCCCTTCCTATGTTCTGGGAGAGAGGCCAGCAGTGTGTTCACGTGGCCATATATTTTTGTAAAATTTGCAAAAGATATTTTAACTGCAATCAGTTAGACCACTGTCTCTTTCCACTCTGACTTCCCCTCTGTCACACTTCCCCTTACATGGGTGGCACTGGAGTGGCCAGGGGCAACTTGGGGATCCTATAAAGGGGAAGTTGAGCTAGGGATACATTTAGTCTGGGTTTAGTGGGACGTTTGTATGTGGTCTCTGCAGTTGACTTACTGCTGGGAGTGCTGGGATAGAAATGGCTTCACGCTTCTCTCCTCCACTACAACAGTTCTCCTGGCAGTGAGATGCTCCAGTGCAGGGCTCCAGGTTGTATCCAATATAAACACATCCCACCACGCTCACCAGCAGTATATGGCCTGGGTAGCAGAAAATAAACAATGTGTGAAGTGTGTGAGCCAGAAGTTGGTCTGTGGAAAATTTTCCCAAATCTCATACTTCGTATAAGAAAGAAACTTCATAGAGTTTTTCCCCAAATTTGAGAAAAAACTCTCAAGATTTATATGACATTACCAAAAATAGTTGTTAAGCTGGAAAACACACATTTTACTGCTTATAGTAAAAAAAAATCTCCATCAACCATCGAGAAGGAAGACTGAACTGTCTATTCTCTCTGTAGAAAACAGACGTAATGAATTCATTGTCATACAGCCCACTCCCCTCCAAAAATGCAGGGCAAACAAGTATAACAGAAGTGGGCCAGGCAGATAATTTTTACAAATATTATGGTATTTTTATGGTATTTTATGTTGTTTGTGATTTATATCATCTTTTTTGAAATTGTGGTTTGTTGTGATTTTCCCATTTAAACAAATATTCATGTTCTTACCTAATTTTACACGTATTATTTTCTCTTTTTTAAAAAGGTCCCTGAATAATATAAAGTTCAGGCCCCATAAAACTGGGGTTGTCTAGACCCCTGAATACCATCCCAATTTCAGATAACTTTCTAATGTGTGGGTGGAAATATGAACCTTAGACCTGATTGAATACATAGCAGGTATTATTTCCTTAATTCCACATAACAATACTGGGAGGCAGGTGTGCCATTTTACAGATGAGGAAACTGGGCTCAGGAAGTTGAGAAATTTTCCCAAAATTATTGCCATGGCTACACTGGCAATATTCAAAACTTAAAGCCACAAAGTGAGGCCTGTACTTTTTGCAGAGCCCTGAAGTTCCTCTATCTCCACTGAATTAGTAAAATGCAGAATCAGGATTAGAACCAGACTTTTTACCTGAAACCTGGAAGCCTTACCACAACCTCTTTGGAAAAGAACATCAACTACTTCCTTATAGAAATTTATATTTCCTGTTAATCCTCCAAAAAGGTATTTCATTTTCTTCCTTATGTGTAATTTTGCAATTAAATGACTATCTTCTGTTCAGGAGTTTTAGGGATTTTACAAAGGACCCATCCCCAAACTCTGCTCCCAATTGCTGTCCCTGTGCCCAGACCAATCAGAAAGGACGTTGCCATTAGACACCCTTTGAGTTAAAACATAAAAGCTCCTTCCTCTCAAAATGCATATGTGTACTTAGAAGTAGAAACTCAATGAGGAAGCTATTCTTCATCACTAAGAACTTAACAGGAATGTATATTTCAAAAGCACTAACACCGCAGGATTCCTGGGGGGAAGGCATCGTAGTGGTGCCGGCAGGGTCCGTTTTCTTATGGAGGTAAGGCAGACATAGAGGGTCCCAGGCAGCCAGAAGGCAGCAGTGCTGTGGCCATTTCCACTTCCATTCTACCTAGCACACTATAGTCATTAAAAACTAATCAGACCAGTGCAGTGGCTCAGGCCTATAATCCCAGCACTTTGGGAGGCCAAGGTGGGTAGATCGCTTGAGCTCAGGCATCTGAAACCAACCTGGACAACATGGCGAAACTTGTCTCTGCAAAAACTACAAAAAGTAGCTGGGCTTGGTGGCACATGTCTGCAGTCCCAGCTAGTCAGGAGGCTGAGGTGGGAGGATCACTTGAGCCCAGGGGGCCGAAGCTGCAGTGAGCCAAGATTATACCACTGCACTCCAGCATGGGTGACAGAACCAGACCCTGTTTCAAAAAAAAAAAAAACACTGATCGATTAGTTCTTGGTACAAAACTTCTCCTGGCCATTAAGCTGGCACCACTGAATCCAGTATTTCAGGGGACTACATACAAGCAGTCCCAGTGGGGACTTTCCATCCTTGCAGATATCATCACTGACACCAGCCTGAGCTCCCTGTCTCCCTTTGCCGTGATTTATGGGGAGAAAACTGAGGTTTAAGGCAGAAGTTTAATTGGGGGTCCTTGAAACTCCTTGAAATTTGTTGCAGGAGTAAGATGAGACTGCACTTTTTAAGGGAGAGAGTCAAATACTAAAGGGATTTATGAGCTCCCCAAAAGTTTAAGAATCACTGTTTTAGAAGAAAAGCACTGAAATAAAACTAGTACAAGTCTCAGAGGGATGCTGATACCAAAAACACAGTCAAGTGATGTCAGGTGGCACGTGTGTAGGTATGTGGATAAGAAAAAGTTTGTTACATTTAACTGGTGTGCAATGTTTTTAACTTGCTAGATAATCAGTTAAGAAGTTCTGGTTTTTATTAAATCATTAAAATAATTAGTTAAGATTTTCTCTCTTGACATGCCTATATTATATACATAATACTAGAAGATTCATCAGGCTTCCATTTTTAACTTACTAGATCATTTTATTTTTAATAATGCAACTGAATGAGAATCATATTTTTGGCTCCAAGTCAGCCTATAAACAGAAAATATTGAGCTGCATAGAAATCATCTTACCACAGTTTCATTTTGACCTTCTGTTCCACAGCCATTTGTTTAATACATTTTGCTCAGTGTTTAGAAGTGCATTATTTATTATCTGAATTAAGCTATAATTTGTTTCTGTTACAAAAAAACGCTCTGCCAACTCAACCAGCTTCCTGCATCGATGAAAATCATGATCTCATTAGGAGTTGCTTTAAGAAAAAATGTAGCTTTTTCTTTTTTCTTTTTTCTTTTCTTTTTTTTTTTTTTGAGAAGGAATTTTGCTCCTGTTGCCCAGGCTGGAGGGCAATAGCGCAATCTCAGCTCACCACAACCTCTGCCTCCCAGCTCTGCCTCCCGGGTTCAAGCAATTCTCTTGCCTCAGTCTCCCGAGTAGCTGGGATTACAGGCATGTACCACCACACCCAGCTAATTTTGTATTTTTAGTAGAGAAAGGGTTTCTCCATGTTGGTCAGGCTGGTCTCAAACTCTTGACTTCAGGTGATCTGTCCACCTCGACCTCCCCAACTGCTGGGATTACAGGCATGAGTTACTGTGCCCGGCAAGCTTTTTCTTAAGAAAGCAGCTTCTCTGCCCAACCATCATCTTGCTTCCTTAACTAACCATCTTCCTCTGGACATGCCAAAATGTTCCCATCTCATACTTCTGTCCTGTTGGACCTTCCGATGCTTGGTCCACCACGCCACAAACAAATCTAATTTGGGCACCTCAGTCAGGGCTTTCCAGTTTATATCTTTGAGAGAAAGGATCTACCCTAAGCTTGAGAGAAACTGTAACCTGGAACAATGCGCCCTTTAATAGGGATGTTTGTCCAGCATTGGCTGCACATTCATCCAAACCCACTGTACAGCTCCCTTGAGCACCACCTCTTGAGAGTGTTTGTTAGACTTGTTGCAAATAAATGGACAAAGTTTCCAGGAGGTAGCATTTTTAATTTCCCAAATGGTTGGGTTTGGGGTTTGGCTATTTGAGGCTTGTTTATTCTTTTTTATTTCTACAAAGATGATTGACCCTCTCTGCCCCTCTCCAGCCCTCCTGACCACAGCAGACCATGTGATGATGTGAAAGCAGTTAGGCCCAAAATCCTTGACATCATTCCCATATTTGGGGACTTTCCCACCTTAGGGGATCTTACCTCCCCACAGCTGAAGCCAGAAAACTGACTTTCCCTGATTCCCTTGCAGCTAGACCTCACCATGTGATCCAAGCTCTGCCAATCAGATAGTCTCGCAAACAGCTTCATTTGAAATTGAGCCCATGAGCAAGCCAACTGTGCAGAATCCATTTGCTAGAAAGGGTGCAGGTGGTGGTATCCAGCTCCTAGGGGCAACAGTGGCATGAGCTGTGCTGAGGGGGTCGAGACTTGGAGGCAGCTACAGAGACCCTTTCTGATTCACTCCCAGGGTGTGGTTGGTTTGAGCCTTGCTCTGACCTCCTGGCCTACAAGCCTGACTTTCTGGCCCTCTGGAGATTTTGAAAGTATCTTCATATCCTCTAATAAACTCCTTTTTCTGCTGAAACGACTGCAAATGGGTTTTGGTTTTGGTAATAGATCCTTGATGGATACAATGCCCACGAAGACCTACATGGTCTCCAGTCAGCCTGCTTCTCCTGTTGGACCTGTTAATGTTCTTGCCTTCTCACTGGGCCCTCGTCTCCTCCCCCAAGGAGTTAAGCTCTCTCCTGCCTCAGCCTTCGCAGGTGCTGTTTCTCAGCTGGGAATGCTCTGCCCCTGCTCTAACCCTGGCTCCCTCCTGAACTCCAAACACAGCTCAAAACTGACTAGGTTAAGTCTTCCCAATACATCCTCCTAGCATCCTAGACTTGCCCTGCATGGTACTCATCACAGTTGAAATTAAATACTGAGTTGGTCAGTGTGTTTCTCTCCGAAGAGACTGTAATAATCAAAATAATAACATTTATGCACTCTTTCCAAATGCCAGGAAGACTTCTAAGCACTTTACATGGATCACCTCTTTCCATCTTCACTAAAACACCGAGGAAAGTATTATTATAAAACCCATTTTACACATGGAGAAACTTAGACTCTGAGCACTTAAGAAACAAATCCTAGGTCACACAAAAAGTATGGACTGGAGCCAACATCAGAATCCAGAAAATCTCACACTGGATCACACTCTTAATCCCATCTGTCATCTCTACAGTGGGTGCCTGCATCCCAGAACTTGTGCAAAATAAGCCATTGGAGGGTGAGAAGAAAATATTAGAAATTTATAGATATATGCATTTGTATCTCCTCTGGATTAATTTATTTTGCCTGTCCATTTTGTAATGTACACAAATCATTTTACTTGATGTGCATAATATAGCAATATATTACATAATTTATAAATAAAAAATAGAGTAGTTCAGCTCAATGTTTTTCCTATAGGGATGTAAAATGACTAAGTGTTTGGAGACTACTGCTCTCAACTATGAGCTCTGTGAAAGCAGGACTGTCACTCACAGCACCTCAGCAGCTAGTACAGAAGCCTGACACATAGATAGTACCTGATAAATATGTGTTGACTGAATAGTGTCCCTTCTAACACTGGGAATACCAACACTAAGAGAAATAATGCTCCAATGTCCACTACTTAAGTTCGATGAGGTTCCCAATATTTCTGTGTCTGTGATGACTTCCTTTCTTGCTCCTTCTCAAATTCTGAATCTGAGACATCATGTTTTCATCCATGCTTGTGGACTCCCCGCTCTCAGCAGAGAGTAATGTTCATTTGAGCAAGAGGCAGCAGCAGCCCCTGGGCAGCCTGTGGTTCCTGGATTATTTTGCACTGACCCGCTGTCATTGGCAGTGAAGCATAGGTAGGGGATTGCTGGTGCAAGGTGCAGCTCAAGGATGTGCAAAGCCACTTGTGGAAACTCTGCCCACCCCTGTTCCTCTTTCTGCCTCTGTTGACCTGCCAAACTAATTTGAGCTCCTCCTTTCTCTGCAGATACAAAGACTCCTGAAGGCTTGGGAGGGAGCGAGGACATGGCTGAGCAGGGCAGAAAGGGAAGGGGACAACAGGACTTTTATGAGAGTGAAAAGGAAGGACAATTTGAGAACGTGACCTGGACAGTTTGAGAACGTGACCTGTCTTCCTTCTTCGACATGGAGGTTGGTGAAAGAGAAACATCACTGAACAAATTCTTGCTAGGTTAAAAACAAATTAAAATCACCATCTAATGTGGGTAAAGAGATGCAACTAGCTAACTACGTGGGTGTGGAGTTCCCACAGGGCCCTTGAAAGCACCGCTTTGGACAGGGCTCCTACCCCATAAAGGTTATTTTTCAGTCATTTTTAGAATTTGCATCAGTTCAACTGTTTTTAGATAGGTTTGTGGGTTGTTTGTTCTTTAAAACTCTACACAAAGCAGCCTGTGGAAATGTCAGAGGCATGTGAACCAGAACAACTCCATCTTGAATAGGAGCTGGGTAAAATGAGGCTGACACCTACTGGGCTGCATTCCCAGATGGTTAAGGCCTTCTAAGTCACAGGATGAGATAGGAGGTCAGCACAAAATACAGGTTATAAAGACCTTGCTGATAAAACAGGTTGCAGTTAAGGAGCCAGCCAAAACCCACCAAAACCAAAATGGCAAGGAGAGTGACCTCTGGGCGTCCTCACTGCTACACTCCCACCAGTGCCATGACAGTTTACAAATACCATGGCAACATCAGGAAGTTACCCTATATGGTCTTAATAGGGGAGGCATGAATAATCCACCCCTTGTTTAGCATATTATCAAGAAACAACCATAAAATTGGGCAACCAGCAGCCCTCAGGCTGGTATGTCTATGGAATAGCCATTCTTTTATTCTTTTACTTTCTTAATAGACTTGCTTTCACTTTGCACTGCAGACCCACCCTGAATTCTTTCTTGCATGAGATCGGGGAACCCTCTCTTGGGGTCTGGATAGGGAACCTTTTCCTGTAACAGAAACATCAGACCTAACCACCAAAGAACATTCCGGTTAGAGGTCTACAGGTCAGGGAGCTGAGCCGTGTGAAGACACCAGCAGCTGTATTTGCAGGCACAGGTGTGGCCCTTTGCAGGGCAGCCACAGAAGGTCAGCCTGACCTGTGGAAACCATTCCTGAGGCTGACAGAGACCCATGAACCAGTCTCCCACTGACATACTCGCTGTCAGTCTTGCTTGTTAGACCTCCACCACCTTAAACAATGCCCATGTGGGTGGCATGGGGGATGCAAACAGCAGATGGGCTCAGTCTATTGTGCTGTATTATCTAGACAGGAAGTGGCAATTAACTGCTGCCTGGGTGTTGATAAAGGCGCCTCCTACAGCTGCATCCTTTCTGTGTTCAAAAACAAATGAATTACCCCATCCAAGTCTTCTTTGAGGAGACAGCTCTGAAGCTGGCCTCCTCCAAGGGGCCACCTGCCAGACTCTTCAGAGGCACAGTTCTCATTTATTTAAGGCATATGAAATTTAATGGAAGCATTCAATACATATTTAAATTTTTATTTTTAATTGACAAATAATATATATATATATTCATGGGGTACAATGCAATGTTTTGATATATGTATACATTATGGAAGGAGTAAATCAAACTAATTAGCATATCCATCACCTCATCTGCTTAGCATTTTTTTATGGTGGGAACATTTAAAATCTACTCTCTTAGCAATTTTGGCTCCAGCCTGGGCCACAGAGCCAGACTCCGTCTCAAAAAAAAAAAAAAAAAAGCAATTTTGAAAATTACAATTCATTATATTAACTATAGTTACCATGCTTAATACATTTTTAAAGCTAAAGATATCTTGAAATCATTGTTAAAGTGACCATACTGTCCAAAGCAATCTACAGATTCAATGTAATCTCTATCAAATTACCAACATCATTTTTCACGGAATTAGAAAAAAGAATCCTCAAATTCATATGGAACCAAAAAAGAACTCATATACTCCTAAGCAATCCTAAGAAAACAGTAAAGCTGGAGGCATCAGATTACCTGATTTCAAATTATACTACAAGGCTATAGTAACCAAAACAGCATGGTGCTGGTATAAAAATAGACACATAGATCAATGGAACAGAATAAAGAACCCAGAAATAAAGCCACATACCTACAACCAACTGATCTTTGACAAAGTCAACAAAAATATACACTGGAGAAAGGGCACCCTATTCAATAGATGGTGCTGGGAAGATTGGATAGCTGTGTGCAAAAGAATGAAACTGGACCCATACCTCTCACCACAGACATAAATTAACTCAACAAGAATATAAGACCCAAAACTAAGATTCCTAGACAAGTTTAGGAAAAACTCTTCTGGACATTGGCTCTAGGCAAAGAATTTATGACTAAGTCCTCAAAAGCAAACACAACAAAAACAAAAATAGACAAATGAGACTTAATTAAACTAAAAAGCTTCTGCACAGCAAAAGAAACAATCAGCAGAATAAACAGACAACCTACAAAATGGGAAAAAACAGTTGCACACTATGCATCCAACAAAAGGCTAATATCTAGAATCTACAAGGAACTCAACAAGAAAAAACAACTAGCAACACTAAAACGTGGGCAGAGGACATGAACAGACTTTTTTAAAAAGAAGGCATATAAGCAGCCAACAAACGTGAAACAATGCTCAACATCGCTAATCATCAGAGAAATGCAAATTAAAACCACAATAAGATACCATATTACACCAGTCAGAATGACTATCATTAAGAAGTTGAAAAAACAACAGATGTTGGTAAAGATGCAGAGTAAAAGGAACTTTTACTCTCTTTGTGGGAACGTAAATTAGTACAACCTTTATGAAAAACAGTATGGAGACTTCTCAAAGAACTAAAAATTGAATCACTATTCTCTCCAGCAATCCCAATACTGGGTATATACCCAAAGGGGGAAAAATCATTATATCAAAAAGATTCCGCACTTGTACGTTTATCACAGCCCTATTCACAATAGTAAAGATATGGAATCAATCTAAGTATCCATCAATGGAGGACCGAATTTTAAAAATCTGGTATGTACTCACATTCTCACTTATAAGTGGGAGTTAAACAATGAGAACATATGGACACAGGGAGGGGAACACCACACACTGGGGCCTATCAGGGGTTGCGGGAGAGAGAGCATCAGGATAAACAGCTAGTGCATGCAGGGTGCTTAATACCTAGGTGATGGGTTGATAGGTGCAGCAAACCACCATGGCATACGTTTACCTATGTAACAAACTTGCACATCCTGCACATGTATCCCAGAACTTAAAATTAAAATAAAATAAAACAAATTTTAAATGTTACAATATAAAAAAATTATATATACACTATTATATATAACATGTATATAATATATATATTACACATGTATATATGTATTATATGTTTATATATGTATATTACATGTCACACATATTATATGTATATATGTTATACATGTCATACGTATTATATGTATGTATACACATACAACATACACACATATATAACATATATAACATATGCACATATGTAACATATATAACATACACATATATGTAACATATATATAACATATGTATTTGTGCTATGGAATACTACTCAGCCATAAAAAGAAAGAAATCACATACTTTGCAGCAACATAGATGGGATTGGAGGCCATTATCCGAAGTAAAATAACTGAGAAACAGAAGGCAAATACTGCATATTTTCACTTGTAAGTGGGAGCTAAACAATGGATATACATGGACATGCAGAGTACAGTAACAGACACGGGAGACTCCAAAAGGCAGTAGGGCAGGAGAAATGTAAGAAATCTGCACATGTAAGAAATCTGGCCAGGTGCAGTGGCTCACGTCTGTAATCTCAGCACTTTGGGAGGCCAAGGCGGGCAGATCACAAGGTCAGGAGATCGAGGCCATCCTGGCTAACACGGTGAAACCCTGTCTCTACTAAAAATACAAAAATTAGCTGGGCATGGTGGCACATGCCTGTAGTCCCAGGTACTCTGGAGGCTGAGGCAGGAGAATTGCTTGAACCCAGGTGGCAGAGGTTGCAGTGAGCCAAGATCACGCCACTGCACTCCAGCCTGGGCAACAGAGTGAGACTCCATCTTGGGCGGAAAAAAATAAATAAATCTGCCATTATACCCACTAAATCTATAAAAATTAAAAATAAATTTTAAGTCTCTTTGTAGGTCTCTAAGGACTTGCTTTATGAATCTAGGTGCTCCTGTATTGGGTGCATATATATTTAGGATAGTTAGCTCTTCTTGTTGAATTGATCCCTTTACCATTATGTAATGGCCTTCTTTGTCTCTTTTGATCTGTGTTGGTTTAAAGTCTGTTTTATCAGAGACTAGGACTGCAACCCCTGCTCTTTTTTGCTTTCCATTTGTTTGGTAGATCTTCCTCCATCCCTTTATTTTGAGCCTGTGTGTGTCTCTGCACTTGAGATGGGTCTCTTGAATATAGTACACTGATGGGTCTTGACTCTTTATCCAGGTTGCCAGTATATGTCTTTTAATTGGGGCATTTAGCCTGTTTACATTTAAGGTTAATATTATGTTTTAATTTGATCCCCATCAAGCTACCAATGACTTTCTTCACTGAACTGAAAAAACTACTTTAAAGTTCATGTGGAGCCAAAAAAGAGCCCGCATTGCCAAGACAATCCTAAGCAAAAAGAACAAAGCTGGAGGCATCATGCTACCTGACTTCAAACTATACTACAAGGCTACAGTAACCAAAACAGCATGGTACTTGTACCAAAACAGATATATAGACCAATAGAACAGAACAGAGGCCTTAGAAATAACACCACACATCTACAACCATCTGATCATTGACAAACCTGACAAGAACAACAATGGGAAAAGATTCCCAATTTAATAAATGGTGCTGGGAAAACTGGCTAGCCATATGTAGAAAGCTGAAACTGGGTCCCTTCCTTACACTTTATACAAAAATTAATTCAAGATGGATTAGAGACTTAAATGTTAGATCTACTACCATAAAAACCCTGGAAGAAAACCTAGGCAGTACCATTCAGGACATAAGCATGGGCAAGGACTTCATGTCTAAAAGACCAAAAGCCATGTCAACAAAAGCCAAAATTGACAAATGGGATCTAATTAAACTAAAGAGCTTCTGCACAGCAAAAGAAACTAGCATTAGAGTGAACAGGCAACCTACAGAATGGGAGAAAATTTTTGCAATCTACCCATCTGACAAAGGGCTAATATCCAGAATCTACAAAAAACTTAAACAAATTTACAATAAAAAAAAAACCTCTTCAAAAAGTGGGCAAAGGATATGAACAGACACTTCTCAAAAGAAGACATTTATGCAACCAACAGACACATGAAAAAATGCTCATCATCACTGGTTATCAGAGAAATGCACATCAAAACCACAATGAGATACCATCTCACACCAGTTAGAATGGCAGTCATTAAAAAGTCAGGAAACAACAGATGCTGGAGAGGATATGGAGAAATCGAGACACTTTTACACTGCTGGTTGGAGTGTAAATTAGTTCAACCATTGGGGAAGACAGTGTGATGATTCCTCAAGGATCTAGAGCTAGAAATACCGTTTGACCCAGCGATCCCATTACTGGGTATATACCCAAAGGATTGTAACTCATGCTACTATAAAGACACATGCACACATACGTTTATTGTGGCACTATTCACAATAGCAAAGACTTGGAACCAACCCAGATGTCCATCAATGATAGATTGGACTAAGAAAATGTGGCACAACCATCCTGGCTAACACAGTGAAACCCCGTCTCTACTGAAAAAAAAACAAAAAATAAGCCAGGGGTGGTGGCGGGCGCCTGTAGTCCCAGCTCCTCGGGAGGCTGAGGCAGGAGAATGGCGTGAACCCGGGAGGCGGAGCTTGCAGTGAGCCAAGATCACGCCACTGCACTCCGGGCTGGGTGACAGAGTGAGGCTCCGTCTCAAAAAAAAAAAAAAAAAAAAAAAAAAGTGGCACATATACACCATGGAATACTATGCAGCCATAAAAAAGGATGAGTTCGGCTGGGCGCGGTGGCTCAAGCCTGTAATCCCAGCACTTTGGGAGGCCGAGGTGGGCGGATCACGAGGTCAGGAGATCGAGACCATCCTGGCTAACACGGTGAAACCCCATCTCTACTAAAAAAAAAATACAAAAAACTAGCCGGGCGAGGTGGCAGGCGCCTGTAGTCCCAGCTGCTCGGGAGGCTGAAGCAGGAGAATGGCGTAAACCCGGGAGGCGGAGCTTGCAGTGAGCCCAGATGGCGCCACTGCACTCCAGCCTGGGCGACAGAGCGAGACTCCGTCTCAAAAAAAAAAAAAAGGACGAGTTCATGTCCTTTGTAGAGACGTGGATGAAGCTGGAAACCATCATTCTCCCCAAACTATCATAAGGACAGAAAATCAAACACCACATGTTCTCACTCATAGGTGGGAATTGAACAATGAGAACACTTGGACACAGGGCAGGGAACATCACACACCAGGGCCTGTTCGGAGTAGGGGGCTGGGGGAGGGAAAGCGTTAGGAGAAATACCTAATGTAAATAACGAGTTAATGGGTGCAGAAAACCAACATGGCACATGCATACCTATGTAACAAACCTGCACGTTGTGCACATGTACCCTAGAACTTAAAGTATAATTTTAAAAATATATAATAAAAATAAATAAACGTGACACCTGGTTGAACCAATCTGTGGGCCCTACGTAAATCAGACACTGCCTCCTCAACCCTGCCTATGAAATCTGGTGCGGTCTGCCACTTCTCCTTATCAGACGACTCTCTTTTACAAGAAAGAGAGCTGCTCTCCTCTCTCCTTTCTTCTGCCTATTACACTTTCTACTCCTTAACTCACTCCATGTGTGTATGTCTGTGTTGTTAACCTTCTCTGCACGAGACGATGAACCCCAGGTATTTACCCCAGACAATGATGCTGCTTCAGTGAGGGCTCATGAATGGATTAGTGCCCTATAAAGGGCTGAATGGAACTAGCTTAGGCCACTTTTTGCTCTTCCCCTCTTCTACCAAGTGAGGACTCAGCAAGAAGATCTTCACCAGACACCAAATTCACTGCTGTTCTGATCTTGGACTTCCCAGTTTCCAGAAATGTGAGAAATAAATTTCTGTTCTTTATAAATTGCCCAGTCTCAGGCATTTTGTTACAGCAGGGCAAATGGACTAAGACAGTCATCAATTCAGCAATCTTTTAGTTATTGCTTGCTATATGCCAGGGAGTATGCTAATTTATAAAATCTACAAATGAGTATGCTATGAAGTTTGAACTAAAATATTAGCCATCTAGTCTTCACACCAAAAATTATTTAACATCCAAAATGATAGAAAATATGTATTCCCATTGTTGTCTCACTTGTAATTCTTAATCAAGTGCATTCACCAGAGTCATATTGGGAGATTGTTGTTGTTGTTGTTGTTGTTGTTGTTGAGACATGGTGTCATCTGTCACCCATGCTGGTATGCAGTGATGCTATCTCAGCTCACTGCAACCCTTTTGCCTCCCAGGCTCAAGTGATCCTCCTACCTCAGCTTCCCGAGTAGCTGGGACTATAGGCACGCACTACCACACCAAGCTAATTTTTTGTATTTTTAGCAGAGACAGGGTTTCATCATGTTGCCCAGGCTGGTCTTGAACTCCTGGGCTCAAGTAATCCTCCCACCTTGGCCTCCCAAAATTGCTAGGATTATACATTTGAGGCACCTCACCTGGCCTTTGGGAACTTTTTAAAGTACAGATCCCAAGGTAGCACCCCAGACCCATGAAATCAAGATTTCTAAGAATGGGTTCCAGGAAATGTGTCCTTTGAAGATGCACCCAGGTCATTACAAAGTTTCTCTCTCATTCAGAGCCACTGATCTGGATGATCTAAATAGTAGCTGAATGGTTGAGATCCACAGTACCTAGTTGCTAATAGCTGACTAAAAACCAAATTTCTGCATTATTTTAAAATAATTGCCATTGGATGTGGCCACATTTATTGAGCAGGGGCCATGTGGTTGGTGGGGTGACATTTCAGCTAAAGGGGGATCCAAAGCTTGACAAACACCATGACCCATGATGTCCAGAGTAAAAAAGGACAAAGTTCTCAGAGAGGACAAGAGGGAAATAAGGTAAGGAGACTACATAAAATGCTTAAGTAGGTGCCCCAGAAATAAGATCCATCCCAGGCACCTAGTGAGTGGCATGGGGAACCACAGACTGTGTCCAAACCTTACTCCCTAGAAAGAGCATCTGCATTCCAGCACTGGTTCAAGTACCAGACCCAATCAATAGCAGGCCCTGACAGATTATAGACAGGCAAAATAGGGGCCAACGTTCCCTACATTTAAAAACTGGGGCAAAAACACTCATGGGGAATTCTATTAGTGTCATTTATATAGAGTTTCATTTTACTGAGAAAAGGGTGAGTAATAGTGAATGCTTATGAAGTGTCTACTATGGACACTGTTCTAGGTGCTGTAAATGATAGAACCCAATGCCACTGTTAGATACCTACTATTACTAGAACCCTGCAAGTGAGGGGAGCTGGGTCATAATTAAAGCAGCTCCAGAAAGGTTAAAATCCATTGCTTTCATCAATAAGACCCTCTGTGTTTCTGCCCTAGTGGCATGACCCTGACCTTCAGTAAATTGACTTTCAGGCATTCAAGACATGCTGTAGGCCCATACTACACATGCTTGTGTCGATGTTAACAAAGGAGAAGCATTCCCCTTAAGCATGACTATGAGTGATTATTAATAAAGGACTCTAAAGCAATGTGTTCAATAAGAATATAACATAAGCCACATAAGTAATTTTTACATTTTCTAGTAGCCATATTAAAATAACTTAAGGGGTGAAATTAATCTTAGTATATTTTAACCCAATATTTCTAAAATATTATGTTAACAAATCCACATGAAAAAATTATTGATGAGACATTTTACGCTCTTTTTTTCATGGTAAGTCTTTGAAATCCAGTGTGTATATTATACTCACAATGCACATCAATTTGGAGTGCTCAATAGCTACATGTGGCTGATGGCTTCCATAATGGATGGAGCAACTCCAGAGAAAGGGGAACATTAGCTGCTGGAGTTATCTCTCAATGCTGACTTGGGAGAATATAAGCTTTTTCCTCTTTTTTTTTTTTTTTTTTTAAATAAAAACCACTTTTTCTTATAGAATGTCTTCTTGTCCAACCTCCACAATTATTTGGGATCTTTTTGTTTACATTTGAGCAGTCTCTATGCACAGAAACTTTTTTTTTAATTGGCTGAATCTAGTCCCATCAGAACTCAAGGACTTTCTTGCTTGAGTCTTCTGGAATTTGGTGACTAAGAGCCTGTCAACTTTTCCAGGGCCTTTGGGGTAACTGATTTGCTTCATAGCCTCTAATAAGTCCAGCAATTTACCCTGTGAAGAGGCCCAACTTTTCAGAACTTGAGTTTACACTAATGCAACCCCTTTTGTATATACCAAAGCCTCATGGCGCCTTTGGCTCCAGGTTTGTCTTTCTCTAGAATTTTTCTCAGTCTCCCCTGACATACAAAGACCAGAGTCCAACCCAGCCATCCAACTGCAGATGGTGTACAAGTTAATGCAGAGATGATGTTTGGGGTCTATACCTATATTTGTCATGCCTACCTTTTCCTTCCCTTTTTCTCAATTGTTATTATACCTTAGTAAAGAAATCACATTCAAAAAGTTCCCAGAATCTTTCTCCATTGACCTTTTTAGTTTTAAAGCAAACAAAAAAACTCTTTGAGAAAGTAGATCAGAATTTCAAAACCTCAAGCTTCAACAAGGAGTGGCCAGTCTGACACTTACTCCCATGTATGAACTTGTCTAATATGTTTTTATATCCTGAGACATCATTTGGGTGACTAATATCTCCTGGGATAGGCCAGACATTTGGTTTCTTCGAACCCCACCCAAATTCTCAAGTGGGTCTCAAAAACATGCTGTAGAAAAGGCTGTGCTGATTGTTTCTAATATTCCAGAACCTTTAAAGCTAAAGACAGGTGACCAGAAAGTATTTTCCTCCTTCTGCGCTAGCTGACCTTGACCTAGAGGCCTTGGAAAGACAACGGATACCAAACTTGATATATTGGTCATGGGCAGCTGTGGTCCATGGAGAAGGAAGAAAGCCCTACCTACTAGTGAATATCTTAGCCAAGGAGGGATGTAACTGTCAGGATTTTGAGAAGGACTTGAAAAGAAGGGTTGGATAAATGACAAGAGGAAGAAATGGACGTGGGTGAGGCGGGCACAGTTGGCTGGGGAAACAAAAAACAATCTCTCCAGAGAGTGAGATTTACACCATCAAAAGTACAGAGAGCAGGCCTTAGGCCCCCTTTCAGGATGCCCTTTTTCTTGTTGCCTAGACAGTCATCCCTCACTATCTGATTGTTTCCTGGACCCGCAACCTCGGATACCAAAATTCAAGGATGCTCAAGTTCCCTCTATAATACGGTGTAGTATTTGCATATAACCTATATACATCCTCTCATATCCTTTAAATCATCTCTAGATTACTTATAATACCTATTACAATGTCAATGCTCTGTAAATAGTTGTAGTATATTGTTTGGGAAATAATGACAAGGAAAAAAGTCTGTACATGTTCAGTACAGACACAATTCCCTTTTTCCAATATTTTCAATCCTTGGTTGGTTGAATCCAGGGACGCAAAACCCGAGGATATGAAAGGCCAGCTACACTGATTTTGGCTCCCTGCAGGCTGCCCTTTCTTGTTCAAGTCTTTAAAATGCTAAGTATGGAAAAGCTGAGACAAGCTGGGGAGGGAGAGGGGGCAATCGATTATTCTTTGTCAGGTTTCTTCTCTTAAACAATGCTGAGGGCCACCGAGGTCTCAGCAATTTGACATATCTTCCTGCTCCCAGGGCTTGGCCTTCCTTCACTCCCTGCCCCACCATGGGACTCAAGACTTTAATTTTAGGGAAGGTGAAGATTTTGCATCTGTCTGGAAAGCAAGTCAGGCGGTTTTTTCCCTGCTCCTTTTAAATCCTGGGATTTTCCATCATTAGCCAGCACATGAATTCTTAGAGTTTCTTGCTAATCCCTGTCGAGATGGTTCTAGACACACACACAACCACAGTAAAGATCTAGGTTGAAGTAAGCAGCCAGCAATATCTTATTCACAAGAGAAATTCTTAAATCTTTTGTTCAAAGAGGAGGACATTTTCTGGGTTTTTTTTTTTTTTTAATGATACACAGAAAAGGGAAGCACTTCTGTGCAGTTAACGAGGGAGCCAGCATCACCTGTGGTGCCTGTGGCTGCCCCTTCCCTAAGCTGCCCTGTGAGGAGTGACCATTCTGCTCCATCTGACTCAAGACTGAGGGGATTATTTCAGCAGCTTGAATGTCTCAGGGTCTATCACCCAAGAGGGGCTCCTGAGGAGGTTAGTGGTGTAAGAAGACAGATCACTATTGTCAAAATCCTAGAGCCTCTACATTCTTGTCAAGTCCTTCTGCCTTTTACCTTTCAGAGCACTGTCAGCTGTTAGTAGCAGGGACCTGATGATTTTTAAACAATTTATTTTTTGGCATTCTTAATTACTGACCTAAGGAGACTGTTGACAGTTCATGATTCTGTGATTTTAAACCTTCCGTACAGGAGACTCCCTTCAATCCAAGGTTTACAGCAATATTTAGAAATAGGCCATCGACTGATGAAAGGATTTTACAAGGTGGTTATCCATGCCACATTTAGCCACACTATTCAGCCAGGAAAAGGAATGAAGTGCTGATACATGCAACAACATAGATGAAGCTTGAAAATATTGTGTTTTCAAGTCACAGAAGGCCACATATTGTATGATTCTGTGAAATGTCCAAATCAGCAAATCCATAGAGATAAAAGCAGATTCCCGGTTAACAAGGACTGAGGGAAGAGAGAAATCAGAGTGACTGCTAATGGATACAGGGTTTCCTTTTGGGGTGATGAAAATATTTTGGAACTAGATCACAGTGATGGTTGCACAACACTGAGAATGTACTAAATGTCTCTGATTGTAAATTTTATGTCATATGAATTTTACCATATTTTTAAAGAGAGCCTGAGGGTTTTTTTTGGAAAAGAAAGGAAATGATCCTAACCCTCATTTTTAGCAAAGGCTGTCATTCCTGAGTTCAGCTTATAATCTTGAGCTTCATTAAATGCTTCTCAGAGTTAACTGACCACCAGTTTTCCCCCATCAACCCCATAAGGGTTATGTTTGATTAGGTAATATCATGTACATTGCCCTTGGTTGATATTAGTCAGCAAAAGGCTGCTGTCTCAATACAAGCCCATGAAGGCTTCTCACAAAGGGGATGGAAAGCAGTCACATGCGAAAACTGCAAGGTTCATTCCGCCCTGGGAATTGCCCGTCACTGGACCACAGTGTCTGTGCTTTTCCTTGCACAGATTTTTGCTAAACATGGAGATGGTTATGGCTGCTATATACATAAATGTGTTTCAGGACAGAACACAAAAACCTGTTAATGCTGTCACCATTGACAAAGGAACTTCTCTTGTTACTTTGTACTTTAAAAAATCATTTAAATGTTCTTATCATGTACTTATGTGAATTTTATAGTATATCATTCTACATTTATATTTGCATGTAAATAATACATATATAATATAAAAAACGACAGCTAGGTCACTTGACTGTCTCAACTGAGTCTCATGAATGTAACATTAGAAAACAGTCTGTTGAATCCAAATTGAGAGACATGCTGTAAAGCAACTCACTTGGACACTTCAAAAACGACAGTGACTTCAAGAACGAAAAAGAATGTCAAGAAATGTTCCAGATTAAAGGCAGCTAAAGAGACCTAAAAATAACTGCAATCCATGACCCTTGATTGGATCCTGGATCAGAAATTGTTTTAAAATTCCATAAAAAACATTATTGGGACAATTGGGAAATTTCAATGCATGCCATATATTGGATAATGGCATTCTATCAATCATCAATGTTATATTGTAAGAGATGACAAGAAAATTACTTGCTTTTAGGAGATATATGCTGAAGGGGTAAAGTTTTAGCATGTCTACAACTAACTCTTGCATATAAGTGTGGAAGGTGGGGGAGAGAGTTAAAGCAAATGTGGACTTTTTTTTTTTTTTTTTTAAGACGGAGTCTCCCTCTGTCACCCAGGCTAGAGTGCAGTGGTGTGATCTCGGCTCACTGCAACTTCCACCTCCCGGGTTCAAGTGATTTTTTTTCCTCAGCCTCCCAAGTAGCCGGGATTGCAGGCGCACACCACCACACCTGGCTAATTTTTGTATTTTTAGTAGTGACAGAGTTTCACCATGTTGGCCAGGCTAGTCTCGAACTCCTGACCTCAAGTGATCTACCCACCTCGGCCTCTCAAAGTGCTGGGACCACAGGCGTAAGCCACTGTGCCTGGCTGATAGGGACTTTTTAAAATTTCTACCTAATAACTGTCCTTAAAAAGAAAAGAGACACTTTGGGAGGCCAAGGTGGGCAGATCACGAGGTCAGGAGATCGAGACCATCCTGGCTAACACGGTGAAACCCCATCTCTACTAAAAATACAAAAAGAAATTAGCCAGGCATGGTGGCAGGCACCTAGTCCCTGCTACTGGGGAGGCTGAGGCAGGAGAATGGCGTGAATCCAGGAGGTGGAGCTTGCAGTGAGCCGAGATCGTGCCACTGCACTCCAGCCTGGGTGACAGAGTGACACTCTGGTCTCAAAAAAAAGAAAAAAAAATATGATTTTTATTATACTAGCTGCAGCAACAACAAACAGAAGCAGTGAAGTTCAAATTCTGAACCACCAAGCAGAATTTTCAGTATAGTTTTCCTTACCCTTAATTTAATTACAAAACCAGCATTCCCAGCAGACAGGGATTTGCTCTTCCCAGGGGCCTCCCCACAGCCAACCCTGTTTGTCTGCCGAGAGAAGCTGCCAGCTGCCTCCACCCTCTCTGAGCCAATCTGTGCTTGGGGAAAAGCAAGTCACTTGGAGAGGCAGCTTTTCCAGTACAGTTGTATTTTATAAGGTCTACCAGATTTCCATTCCTCCCACCCCATTTATCCTTCACTTTTTTACACACACACCCTTTTTACTATACATAACTGATGATTCAGGGGGTTAATCTGACATGTGGCAAATCCAGACCCTTGCAGTAATTTATCTCATTAACATACTTCTCTGGCTCATGGAACAACCTGTTAGAAATTTTTGTTTCCAAATAGGCAGATCTGGCTTTCTTAACCTCTTTAAGCCTCAGTTTCTCCATCTCTAGTATGGGGTGATAATAGTGATACTCACTCCATAGGGCTATTTGCAGAGTTAATAAGATTGTGCATGCACAGTGGCCAGAACATAGAAAGGCACTATTTAAGCACTATTTTAGGACTGACATAAATGAGAGTGCAATTACCATTAAAAAAAAATCTTGTTTTGAAGGAATCTGACTCTAATGTATGAAAATCAAAGATCACTTTAAGAAGTCACCTTAATCATAGAGAAAGGATTCAGTGAAGAATTTAATTTTTTCTGAACGATTCACTATGAACAAAATCATTGAAAAGTGATACTTTTAAAGGGCAAACTTATTACACAATGACACTTCCAAGATTTATTATTCCTAGTATTTAACTACTTATCTCTTCAATTTTCACACAAAGCTAATCATTAATATTATCGTATTCTAGAAGTAATTATTTTAAAAGCTTTTGCTGTAATAGCTGAAGCCTCTCTGGCTATTCCTGGTACCAAAGAAGGTAAAAGTGTTTATTTTTTTAGGACTGACATGAAAGAGATTGATTTCTGATGCCAAGAAATCACTTAGCATTCATGTGACTTCAACTTCACAGCATCTTGGAATATGTTTATCCTTAATCAAAATTCTTCCTAGAGGCAAAATGCCAACAATTTCACTTCTTTTGTACCTTCCCTCAGAAAACCCGGAGAGAGGTTGGAAATAAGGTCACGACCGAATGCTCCTCAGCCGTGCAGGCCAACGCTTTGGGGCGTCATCAGCTGCCCACCATGAGCAGGTCACCACTTTGAGTCCAGTTCTCCCTGGCACCTCTTGCCTAATGGATAATATTATACCTCACTTTCCAGCAGAGAAACTGAGCTGCAGAAGTTGAATGAAGGTCTGTAAGGATGCTCTTGGGTCCATCAATCATTATGTGAAATATGAAAGGTCAGTAACCTATCTACCTACTTTCAGAACAACCTCTTTACCAAATTTTGACTTGATGGTATTTTTTACAATCAGATCTAAGTCCAGCACAAATGAAAATACAGAAATTTTTATTTTTAAATTGTTGTCTAATGGACATTTATTTAGGGGAAGAAAATTTCTATAAGAGTTATTGTGAGCTTAACCATGGAATAGTGGTAGTCACTATTTTAAGCACTTTACAAATATTAACTAATACAATCCTTAAAATGATCTTATATTATTATCCCCATTTACAGATGAGGAAATTATGGCATGAAGGGTTAACTAACTTGCCAGAGATCATGGAAAGATCCCTAAAACATATCGTTAAGCAAATTGCAGAATAACATATATGATCCCATTTCTAAAAAAAATTTAATATGGGGGTGTGCATGTGTATTGTAAATATATAGAGCTTGAACAGATACATACACTTCAATGACTATCAGTGATTGCTTTTGGAGAAGGGAGTGGTGGGGTGAAGGAGGTTAAGAGGGCTTTCAATTTACCTCTCTTTATTTATCATTTTATTTTTTATTTTTTATTTTTTTTTGAGACAAGGTCTCACTCTGTTGCCCAGGCTGCAGTGCAGTGGCACAATCGTGGCTCACTGCAATATCCACCTCCTGGGCAGCTCAAGCAATCCTTCCACCTCAGCCTCCTGAGTAGCTGGGACTACAGGCGTGCACTATCACACCCAGCTAATTTTTTGTATTTTTTGAGAAATCAGGGTTTGGCCATGTTGCCCAGCCTGGTCTTGAACTCCTGAGCTCAGGAGATCTGCCTGCCTCAGCCTCCCAAAGCGCTGGGACTACAGGCATGAGCCACTGTGCCTAGCCTGAATATTTCATATTGAGAATATTTCAGGCATTACATGCATAATTTTTTACTTTAGAAAACTCAAAGGACCAGTTCTAACAAAATAGCCACAGAAATGAGCTTCCCCTTCCTTTGAAGGCACACAGTACCCTATTTGTGATTTGTTGTTTCAGGAACCTCCATCAAAATGTTCATTCAAACAAGCATTGCTCGCACACCTACCAGGCATTGTGCTAGGGACTGTTGTATATGCACCTCACTGAATCTTCATAATTCCCCACAAGGGATGGATTCAAAATTTTATTTCAAATTTTAGAAGAGTATTTTGGGGTATGTGGGTTATAAAAATGGAATAAATTATGTAGCACTTTCTGTAGCACTTTTCTCTTATACATCTATTAGCATTTCTTTCTTCCTCCTGAGGAATATGGTGAGGTAGGAAGCTCAAGAGATTATTACTCCCAGTTAATATACGCAGGAACTAAAGCTAAAAAGAATAAATAACTCACCCAAAATCACAAGCAAATTAGGAATGCGAACTAGAAATGAGAATCCCTGATCCCCTAATGTTCTTGCCAGCAGAGCTTGGCTCAACCAGCCCAATCATTCCTGTCATCTTCATGCCAACAGCTGATCGCAAAGTGATTGGATGTTAGGCCCCTGTAGTCGTCCTCTCACCCAGCGGTCCTCATTCCTGGCTACACAGTGAAATCACCTAGAGAGCTTTTCAAATGTATCAATGCCTGGGTCTCATCCCAGAACAATGAAATCAGAATCCATATGGGTAGGATGCAGACACCTGTATTCGGTAAAAGCTCTTCAGTAACTAATTTATGGGCAAAGTTGAGAACCAACATATCAGCTTTTAGGATGGCAAATAGGTGTCATTTCAGATGCTATCTCCAATTAATTGAGAATAGAAAGAGAAGGCCGTCTAAGAAGGACCAGGAGCTGCTGTGTGGGCTCAGAAGGCACTGAACATTGTTGCCTCAGAAACTGCAGGGGCGGGTGGCACAGGAGCCGTGTGCCGGCCAATCCTGATCTAGCCCAACTCCCTCACTTTAAAGACAAGGAACCCAAGGCCAGTGAGTTTATGTGATTTACCATGGTAACAAAACAAGCTAGTGGCAGATCAAAGTCTAAACCAGGTCTCCTAAGGTCTAGATCAGTCCTCCATTTGTTCATATAACTGAGTGGCTCCCAACTCGATTCACAACCCCGGGAAGATGTAAGACCACCCTGTGATTGATCTGCCCTTGTCACCATGCACCAGCAGATTCAGAGGGCTACACCCAGCACCACTCACATCACCAGGGTGTGGAGAGGCTCCTGAAACAGGTGCCACTCACAGCAGCCCAGGGGCCACTGGACGTTTCCAATAACAACTGCTCTCCCCTCCTGCCACCATTTAGATTGTCCTTAAAAAGCCAGAGAAACAGCTATTGCTAGGCCTGGAGTTGGGGGCTGTGGCCACAGCTTCCATTTACTAAACCACGGGAGAGGCTCCCCAGGAATGTGCCTGGCAATGGGCCCCAGGCTGCCTCCTGCCATGCCCCAGGCACATCACATCACTCTGGCATCTAAATCACTGCCCATCCTAGAAGACTGTAGGGGTGACTAACGTGTGTGTGTGTGTGTGTGTGTGTGTGTGAGTGACTCAAGGGTCTGTCATAAAGGACCCATGAGTCACCCACTTCCTGACCAACACACTATGGAGACAGCTTCAGAATGCACAAAAGCACAGGAAAAGAGCCTGTGGGCCAGGAATGGGTTTTGTGTTTTCAGGAAACTGGTTACTTTTAATATAAATACACATACACAGACAGTACCCAAGATAAAAGTCAACAAGCTTAGTGTCTCCTCATTGAGACAATGCTCTGTTCATAATGGTTTCTGAAAATTTTTTTATTATGGCAAAATATACACAATATACAATTTACTATTTTAACCATTTTTAAGTGTATAGTTCAGTAACATTAAGTCCATTCACATTGCTGTGAAAACATCACCAGGATCCATCTTCAGAAATTTGTCATCTTCCCAAACTCAAAGTTCACATTCATTAAATAATAGCTCCCCATTTCCCTCTCCCCCAGCCCCTGGTAACCACTATTCTACTTTCTGTTTCTTTGAGTTTGACTGCTATATCTATCTGTAATGTTTTATTTCATTAGTCTTTTAGGGTTTTAAAAATTTCATTGTTATCTGTTTTTCTAAGGACAAACACGGATAATCCTTTGTCTTCTTGTACATTTCTTTTAGAATTCCCTAAATATAAATAGAAACGACTCTCTGTAGTTTTTATTCTCATGGGGTGGCTATAGATGGAGAAGCAGAGATGACCAGGGGCTGTTTCAATTGAGCAAAGAAGTTTGCCTTGGAGCACCAAACCCAACACACCTTGGTCGCTCACACAAAGAGCTCCCACTTGCCACAATCCAGTGCTCTGCCTGGGTGGGTAGTGGTGGCTGTGAAAGGCAGCCCGCTTATGAGCCAAATTGTGCATCTGGGGCTCCCGCCCTCAGCAGCTTTCCTGGGAAACCAATGAAAGAGGAACGGGGAGAACGCTGGGCTCTGGGCACTGGTGTGGTTGGCCTGCGTTTCTGCAGTTGATCATACTGTGCCTCCAAGTGCATGCGCAGACCAGCTCCAGCTCTGTGTGCCTCAGCAGGAAGCGGGAGACTGGCGGCCCATGAGGATTGCAGCTACTTCCACTCACTGTCCCCATCGATGACCTCACAAAGCACACTTCCTGTGCCTGCCCACTGCTCTCAGGGGCAGTGTGGACAACCCCTCCGTGTATAGGCTCAAGAGAATCAGAAAGAGATCCACTGCTGAGCAACACTGTTGGGAACTTAGCCTAAGCAAAGTCCTTAGCCTGGGGTCCATGGACGCCCCACCCAATGGCGACCATGACCACAGAAAGCCAACAGTCTCAGGATTAGTGAATATTCTGAGCTCAGACTATGAATCCACTGACCTGGGTGTTTAAGGAATATGAAGATATAAATGGAGTGAGCCCTTCCTTCAAAGGCTCACAGCCTGGTTAGGAAGCTAGGACTCAGAGCCTAGGTCTCCAGCTAGGTGAAACTGTGTGCCGGATACCATGTTCATACACTGTGTTCCTACTTGGTGAAGAAGATGCTAGCAAAGTTGCTTAGCTTCAGGAGGAAGCTGAGTCCTGAGACGCTCAGGGGCAGCTTCCTTTAAAAAAAGTGCGACCTTTTTGAAATACAGTTGTACATCTGACAGGTTTTTAAAATTTCTGATTTTTGATCTCTTTGAAACAGGCCTCAACCATATGTTCCCAAGACCCTGGGTTGCTGACTGGCAAGAGGACAGAAGCCACTCCACCAAGCTGAAACAGCCCCTGTCCCTCACGGTGGGGAGCCGAGGCAGCCCAGCAACCAGTCAATTTTTGCAGGACCAGAGCACCATCAGAGGCCCTGCTTGCTGATTCATTTCCATACCTCATTGATCTCCACCCACAGAACAATACGCAGAAGCATTTTCAAACAGTTCACACCAAATGCCCTCAGTAACATTCCAAAGCAGCTAGAGAGGAAATTAATGGTTTCCTTCAGAGGCTTTTATTTATACAAATGCAAAAACTCCTACTTATACCTTCCCAGATTTGTAGACCTCCTGTTGCTGTTGTTTTTTCCTCCTGTTGCTTGGAGTGAAGAAGTGGGAATGATGCAAAAATGAAACCACTTTAGTAATACAGGAGAGTGACCATTTGGTGTCAAATTGTGGACTATGGTGAGTACATGCATGGAGTCAGGAGACACAGAACTGCCAGTGACCCTAGTGCAAACACGATCAAGTCCCACACACACACTTTTCCCATCCATAAACCTTTGAATGCCTTCCCATTGCTTTAGGAAAAAGATTGAATTCTTAATGGGGCTTGCCTGTCTCTCTCTGGTGCTTCTCTAGCCTCATTTTGCAGCCACTTTGCCCCCTTTACAGTCACGCCCCCTTTGTCTTTCAGTTTGGTGATTGTATCATGTTCCTTCCAGTCTCAGTACATTCACACACGCATTCCTCCTGCCTAGAATACTATTCCTGCTCAGCCCTTCATCTAGTTTAACCCCTAACACTCTTCAACCCCCAACACGAATATCACTTGCTCAAAGCAACAGTCTGGGTCTTTCTGTCTCCCTGCCATTCTCTTCTAGCCTCATTACTCCCCTCTTTATTCATGTGCTAAATGGGGCTAACACCTCTCCTGTCACTCTCTAGATTTTCTGCAAATATTAAGTGAGATATCTATGGCAGATGGATGGCAGATGCAGAATGTATGTCTGTCTATTCCAACTTTCTAGTGTACCTTCCTGTACCGAAGAGACTAGCAAGCTAAAACCTAGTTTCCATACTCCCTTGCAACTATGTCTCCTTGGTGATTTGGGTTCTACCAATCAAATGTCCTTGAACAGGGCTGGAATGTAGATAGCTGAGAAGGGAGGGGGCAAGGATGAAGTATGCACTCTGCTAGTATAGATCAGAGCTGTAGTCACATGGCCATGGAGCCAACAGCACTGATCTCCAACTCGAAACATAGGTAATGCATTCTTGGACTCAACATTTCTGGCAGTGGCTTCCTGATTGTGGCAGAGGCAGATGCTGTCATGGCAGGCCAGTTCTAGAACACAGCTGTGGGAATCATCCTGGAGGCCCGTCCTGAAGCCCGTTCCTCCAGCCCTTCCAGCCATGTTGTAAGTACCTAATTCCTTACATCAGTCCTTTTCTGCTTAAACTACTTAAGTGATCTCCATTATCTGCATTTAACACTGCCCAGTAAATATGAGAAAGTACTTCTAGAACTACAAACTGCTATGGAAATGTGACTTACGGTTACTCATCAAGGGCCCAGAGCTTCCAGCCAACGAAGGGCCATGAAAAGAATTATCAGTCATGGAGTTTCAGGAAGAGCAGACAAGTGGCCATACTCTATGAACAGTATCCGCAGAGTCAACAGCCTTTTTATTGTTGTTGTTGTTGAGACAGAGTCTCACTCTGTCACCAGGCTGGAATGCAGTGGTGTGATCTCAGCTCACTGCAGCCTCCACCTCCCAGGTTCAAGCAATTCTCCTGCCTCAGCCTCCCGAGTAGCTGGGACTACAGGCATGTGCCACCACACCTGGCTAATTTTTTTGTATTTTTAGTAGAGACGGGGTTTCACTGTGTTGGCTAGGATGGTCTTGATCTCCTGACCTCATGATCCTCCCACCTCGGCCTCCCAAAGTGCTGGGATTACAGGCGTGAGCCACCGCGCCTGGCCAACAGCCATTTTTAAAAGAAGAGCTTTTGATAAATTAAATTTAACAGAGTTTTTGGAAGCAAAGAATGATTTATGAATTAGGCAGCACTCAACTAGAAGAGATTCAGAGAAATTCACTCTGCAGTGTGGGCAGTATTTATAAACAGAACAGGAAGTAAAGGACAGAAAGAGCTTTATTGGTTACATCTCAGCATTTGTCTTATTTGGACATGGTCTGATCAGTCAGCTTCCTGTGATTGGCTAATGTATGGCTGCTTGTGCCTGGCTGAGACTCCGTTATGCTCCTATTAGATTTCCAATTTGTTTACTTACTAAACTAGGTTGCAGTTTGTTAATTAGAGACTCAAACTACAGACTCAGGTTCAAGCCAATAGCCTCCTGCTTATTTCATTTAATACCATTTTAATCCAGAATCTGCACTTGAAAAATGTGTCTCAGTATCATTTTAGAATGCAGCTCGCCTTCTATATCCTTGGTTTTCCCTACTTGGAAAACACACACAGCCTGGAGTTTGCCACCTGTGGCATTTGAGGAGGGTTTTCTAGAGTTAAGCATCCCCTAATACATATCCAGGAAGGGCCCAGACATTCCTTTATCAGGTAGGAATCTCATGAGTCATTCCAAATGGCCTGTAGGTACCTTTCTCACTTTGACAAGTATATCCTATATCCTGGATAGTTGCTCATTCTGCAGTCATTCTCAGCTCCAGGATGGAGTGAGAGAAAGGATGCAGGCTTTGTTGTTGCTCACTCCAACATTTTTCACGGCTCAGCACAGACCATCTCAGCACCCGCTAAAGCTAGAGCTGACTGAAGTTATTGGGGTGAGTCCCAACAGGATGACAGCGTGGAGGTCTTGCTTCTTCAGCACATTTTTTTTCTCCAGCTGTCTACAAACTCTGGCTCAGCTAGCTACAGAGAATTTAGCTGGAATGTCCCGGGTGTGGCATTTGCGAGCTTGAATGGAAAACCTGAAGCTCCGAGGAAGTGGGGGTGAGACCCAACAAACATCACCTAAAGCTGCCTTGGGGCCTCTGATTATTTCCCCGGCTCATTTTACCACCCCTTAAAGGCTTGTGGTGATCACCTGCCAGGAGGAAAGAGTGTCAGCTAAAGGAGCTGGAGGGGAGGTGGAAGATGAATAAGATTAAACCCACAGAAGCTGGAGACTCAACTCAAGAGAAGTGGCCGGGGAGAGAGAGAAAGAGTAAATCACCACCAGATAAAACTCGGTTTCTTGCTGGCCTTTGTGAAAATGAACTTGCATCCCTTCTGGGTGGGAAATGTACCCTCTGATGTACCCGGGAGCTCCCCTGTGTTCTGGGTGAGACTGGGTGCTCTGGGAGCTGTGTTTTGGCCATCCTTCCCCAGAAAAAACTCAGGGTCCAACTGCCCAGGGAAAGGGTGGCTGAGTTGTAGGAGTCCTCACATTGACCCTGTTTGCATCTAGAGCAGCTCCAGCCATATTTGTTTTACATGCTGGACTTCTTGATTTCAGTTGAAGAAAGTAATATATTAAACTAAAAACAACAACAACTGGAAAACCACCAGGGGGTTCCAGGCTTCCTGATCCCCAGCCTAGTGCTTCCTCCTTCTATCGACTTTGTAAGTGTCAGGCCTCTGAACCCAAGCTAAGCCATCATATCCCCAGTGACCTGCACATATACATCCAGATGGCTGAAGCAACTGAAGAGCCACAGAAGTGAAAATAGCCTTAACTGACGACATTCCACCATTGTGATTTGTTTCTGCCCCACCCTAACTGATCAATGTACTTTGTAATCTCCCCCACCCTTAAGAAGGTTCTTTATAATTCTCCCCACCCTTGAGAATGTACTTTGTGAGATCCACCCCCTGCCCCCAAAACATTGCTCTTAACTTCACCGCCTATCCCCAAACCTGTAAGAACCAATGATAATCCCCACCACCCTTTGCTTACTCTCTTTTTGGACTCAGCCCGCCTGTACCCAGGTGAAATAAACAGCCATGTTGCTCACACAAGCCTATTTGGTGATCTCTTCACATGGACATGTGAAGCAGTAAGGTTATTGCAAGGTTTCTGTAAGGTCAAGGGGCAAAGTCTATAGCCCGTGTAGCCAGTGCCTGCCCCCAGCATATCATTACCAATAGGTCTCCCAGGAAAGAGTCCACCCGAAGAGAAAGAGAGTCAGGCATATATAATCTGGATCAGGGACTGAGACCTGGAATCAGAGGATACAGTGCCCTGGACTCCCAGCTGCATTCTAGGAACACCTAAAAATTTGTAAGCCATTGGGAGCCAAGTCTCGCTGCTCTGGATCCATGAAACAAAGAACAAAACAGAGGTGAAGATCAGGGGTTCCTCTGACCCAGCTGAGAGGTCAACTTGGGTCAGCCTACTGAGGGATTGCTGCAGCGTGAGCAGAACAGGCAAAGCAGCCTCAGCTCAGTGCGGCCCTGGTGGAACTGGGCTTGTCAGCCATCTGGGCAGCAAGTTCCCAGAGCTCTGGAAGCAGGGGAGCCTCAGCAGGAGCCCCCACCACCAGTCAGAGTCAGGGCAGGAGGAAGGGGACCCTGCGCAGGACACACACGAGCCACCCCAGGGACTCTTGGAAACAAGGGTGACCTCAAGAGAGGTACAGGGACCTGCCTCAGCAGGAGCGAGCCTAAGAAATACAATACGCATTGTTCCCTTTCCACAAAAGCCCAGATGGCTGTGGCCTGGCAATAGCAGGCTACAAACACAAGGTACAAGTGATGGCTTAAGAAAAGAATGTGAGAAATGATTCAAGGTTCATGCTGTGACAGCTTATACAGAGTCAGGTACCATCCTAATATGGAGGAAGAGAAGAGCACTTTCCACTGGAGTAGTTACAGAAGCTGCTCAGAGGACGTCAAACCTGGCTGGGCCTCACAGGGTGGGTAGAATTGAAAAGCTCCCAAGCAAAGCAAATGGCAGAAAGCACAAAGGCAGCAAAGTGGGAGGCACTTTAGGAAGAGTTAGAAGCCTGGCCAGAAAATGTAACCAAGAGTTTACAAGTAGAGATGACAGACCCTGGGCAAGGAGCAGTTTCAGAGGCAGGACAATGCACCAGGATTCCCAGTTGATACATTTTGGATCTCTGTTCCCTGCAAATCTCATGTTGACAGGTAATCCACAATGTTGGAGGTGGGGCCTGGTGGGAGGTGTTTGGGTCATGGGGGCAGATCCTTCACAGGCGCTCGGAGCCCTCCCTGTGGTAATGAGATTGGTTGTTTAAAAGAGACTAGCACCTCCTCCCTCCCTCTCTCGCTTCCTTTCTTGCCATGTGACATGCCTGTTACGCTTCCCTTCCACCATGACTAAACGCTCCCTATGCCTCACCAGAGGCCAAGCAGATGCTGGTGCCTTGTTTGTACAGCCCTCAGAACTGTGAGTCAAATAAACTGCTTTTCTTTATCAATTACCCAGAGTCCGGTATTCCTTTAGAGCAATGCAAACGGACCAACACACTGGTGCTGAATCCTCTTAACCTCTTTGCACTTCCATTCCTTGTAGAGCAAAATGAGAACAATGACAATTTCCGTTTACCTCTAAATACATTTTTAAATAAAACTTACATGTTGATGTTTTGGAAAATGGCCTAGGAGGGAAAAGGGAGGATCTACAGTTGGTTTTCTGGAACAGCACTGAACATTTCTAGGCAACAGGCACAGATGGACCCTTTTACAACTGTGGGAAGTTAGGGGCTCTGATTATGAAAAAACAACTCCAGATATTAACATAAATCCCAAATGTTATGTACAATTTTCAAGGATTCTTAAGATCTTCATGCCTGGGTAGAAAAACTCCTATCTTAGGGAAACTAGCAATCTTTTATTTTATTTTATTTATTTTATTTGTTTTTGCCATTTTACTTAACAGTGCTCTGGACTGAATAATCAGAAGTATCCTAGGTTATTTTTATCACCAAGCAGGAAAATGAGGTGGCTGAGAACACACACTTTGAAGTCCAGCAGGCTGTGTTTCCCTTTCCAATTCTGCCACATGCTGTGCAACTTCAGGAGAGAGATCCAAAATGATCTAAGGCAAACTGGCATTCAACATGTGTTCTGGGTACCAGTGGCCTGCCATTCTCAAAGGTGGGTGGGAGCTTTCTGTCTCTTCCCACAATAACCTGCACAAACAGTGTTATATTTCTACAAAAGCAACTCTCAGAGAGACACACAACATTCTTTGCAAACTGCACAGAAGCAGTCATATACTCTGTTCCTGTAAAGGTGGATGATGTCTCTAGGTACACCTACAATATTTTTGCAATGAAACTTCAGTCAAGGCAAACTCAACAATGCTCTGAATCTGGGATCAGCCAGTCTTCTTGTGGACTCAGACACAGTCTTCCATTAATATGCGGACAGCATCTTCCTGTGTCTTCACATGGTCTTTCCTCTGTGTGTGCCTGTGTCCTAATCTCCTCTTCTTAAAAGGACACCAGTCATACTGGACTAGGGGTCACTCAATGACCAAATTTAACCTTAATTACCTCTTTAAAGACCTATCTTCAAATACAGTCTTATTCTGAAGAACTAGGGGTCAGAACTTCAACATATGAATTTTGGGAAGTACACACTTTAGTCCATAACTCCCAACAGAAACAAGTTAAACGAATGATGGCACATTCACAGAATGGAATACCATGTAGCTGTTAAAAAAACAAACAAACAAACAAAAAAAACTATAAATCCTGGATTTATCTCCTATACAAAGTAGTAAAAACAAAAATGTCAGTATAAAATGATGTACGCAGCATGCTGTCATTTGCATTTAAAAGGAGAAGAAAAAGGACATACATGCTGGTTGATACATGAACCATCTTTGGAAGTCAAGTGGGAAAAAAAAAAAAAAGTTGTCTCCAAAGAAAGATCCTGATGGGCTGGGACATAGGAGTGAAAAAGTCATTTAATATTCATGATAAACACATATAAATATTAAATGCTGTACCAAGGATATATGACCTATTTTTTAGCATGAAATATTAAAAATTAAGATGCTATGAAAGTTGAGGTTTTAGAAGGGTGCACCAGCACACTGAGGTTTGCTCTGCAAAGCTGAAGCATATTAAAGGGTTTTGCTTTATCCTCAAGGATTTCCCCAGCCCTTGGGCTGTTTCTTCACAAATGCTTCTTCACAAATGTCTCTCTCCGTGGCAGCTGGCCAGTGATGTTCTCTCTAGCTCTCATTCGGTCTCATTCTCTCTCTCTCTCTTCCTGTCACATGCACACTCATATGCAACTGAAGAAGTGGAATTTTCCAGAATTCTGGAAAACTTTGAGTGGCTGTACCTTGAAAGGATTCCTCAATACATCCTGTCAGATTATCTCCCACTGCCAAGTTGAAGGAAGAGGGGAGGTGTCGGAAAAGAGAAACCATCACTCCAAATAGAATGGAAATGGAAGCACTGCAAAGTAAATAGCCGAAAATTTCACAAATGTCATTCACTATTCACAAAGACTGTTTTTAGACAACATAATAATCCACTACAACACTTATTCTGTCTGCGGGATTATTACAGCACAATTTTACCTTTCCATCTTCCATGGCATAGTGAGATTTCTTTAGTAGTCATTCTTTGTCTTTTCCGAGTTTTCGGGTCAGACTAATCCAAATGATGACTTGGGGAGATGGGAGGGGGGTTGTTGTTGGCAGCCAGAAGAATCAAGAGAGGATTCTCAGGCCTTCAGCATTCCCAAGCAATCTCAAATTACTGCTGTCTAACCAGCCTTTTCCTTGGCATGACCCGGGATCTCAGGCCTGGAACATCTCCCCCTTCCCTTCCCTTCCCCTGCCTTAAAGTTCTAGTTCTTCTATGAAGCCTTACTTGACCACAGCAAATTACATTGTTCTTTCCTTTAAAAAAAAAATCCCTATGATATTTACAGATTTTACCAATTCAATTCAAGAAGTACTATTCAGACCCCTACTATGGGTCACATTGTTGGGGTGGAAAGAACAGAGATCCACTGAACTTGATTGTTGGGGCAGAGGGGTGAAGGCAGGAAGGGGCAGAGTTGCTCTAAGAATAAATAAGTAGTAAGGAAGAAGACAGGGATGTCACAGGATCTGGCAACTAAACCATGGCACAGCCAATCCTCATGGGAACTAGAGCTTCAGCATGTTCTGTATCTGAGGTGCCCTTAGAGTCATCAGCAGCAGAAAGTCTCAAGCTTCCCTCTGTTTGGTCTCCACCACTAAATAGAGCTATTCCCCTCCATGTTTCTGCCACTTTCTCCATCTCTATGAGCTGGCCTCCCCTCCTCACTCATAGCTTTGCAGGCTTTTAACTTCAGCAATTTATCCATGATTTAGCAGGCTAGGGTCCTGGAACTACCACCTAGCATCTTTCCACCTTTTCCCCCTGCTCCAACTAGTAACTTCTTACAGTGTTTTGGACTTCAAATTCCCACGTAACACGTGATAGATCCAGTTAAACTTTTTGAGCAGGCTGTATAGGTCATAGTCAGCCAATGACTTGATTGAGCTTAGGTCAAATGTTTACCTCTGAGAGCTGGGCACAGTGGCTCACACCTGTAATACCAGCTACTTGGGAGGCTGAGGTGGGAAAAATCACTTGAGGCCAGGAGTTCAAGTCCAGCCTAGGCAATACAGTGAGATCCCACCTCTAAAAAATAAAAAAACTAATGTTCACCTCTGGCCTTTCATTAGCTTGAGGATATTTTTCTGCATCCCCTTCCCTTTTCTGGGCTACTATGAGTTTACTCAGTGCCTCTGCACAAATTTAAAAACAGTACACCCTGTGGGTACTTGGCTTAGCAAACCAACTTTGAAGAAACTGAAAAGAAATTGCCTTTCCTTTGGGCTGAGACAGCCTCATGCCATTGCAGAGCCCAATAAGTGGAACCAGGCTGGATTGCACTTTGTACTCACTACCTCAGCCTGGGCCTCTGTACAGTACACAAACTGCCCAACCTCCCATGCAGCCTTGGCTCCCATCCAGCAAGGTCTCTGCAACAAGATTCTAAGCAAGGACCATAAGAAGTACTTGTAGTCACTGTTCTGTTTCCTTGTGATTTAAAGTATTTGACAGCAGCATTTCCCAGCCCTGCCCCTTTGGTACCAGATTGTGATCTGGCAAATTTTCCTTATAATAAATAGCTCTTCAAACTTGAATGGCGTGAACCTGGGAGGCGGAGCTTGCAGTGAGCTGAGATCCGGCCACTGCACTCCAGCCCGGGCGACAGAGCGAGACTCTGTCTCAAAAAAAAATAAATAAATAAATAAAACAAACTTGCCTCTTAAGAATTGATAGGTGGGGCATGGTGGCCCATGCCTGTAGTTCCAGCTACTTGGGAGGCTGAGGTGGGAGGATCACTTGAGCCCAGGAGGTCACAGCCCAGGAGGTCACAGCTGCAGTGAGCTGTGATCACACCATTGCACTCTAGCCTGGGCAACAGATTGAGGCTCTGTCTCAAAAAAAAAAAAAAAAAGTTGAAAAAAGATACATAAAACCAATTTCTCTCACAGACATTCACCTCCAGGTCATTGTCCCAGATTCTAGTGAAGAAAAAGCATGGAATCTTCTCTTTCCAAAGTTGTCAGCTCTGAGATGCCAGCATCTTCATACTCCTTGGCTTGAGCATGGCCTGTTCTCAGACACATGCCATACCTACTCCATATCTCTTTCAAGCCAGTTTTCAAAGCAGCCTCCTTTTTGCCTTTGTTCTCTGTCCTTTGGGTGATGTTCTCTCTTTGAAAAATTGATTTATGTTATTACCGGACATAACTGAAGAATTTTTTACCTTTGAGATCCAACAGTCATCTTATCTAAAGGGATTTATTCATGTTGCATATTGATGTGGAGTCTGCACATTAAAACCCTTCAGGCAAAGTCCTTGCTTTTGCAAATGCTCCACCATGTTTAAAATTATGGTGTAAATAATTACAAGTTTCATTTTACTGATATTACTAATCATAAATTTCTGGTATGAATTAGACTCTCAAATGCCTGAGGAAGTTTTGAATGGAAAAAAGAAAGATTAGAGGGAAACTTCAAAGAAGATAGAATACTGGAATCAGTAAACTCGGAAATCGGAGCAAAAGAAAAAAAGATTCTCCTCAGTTACATTAAAAGCATAGAGAATATTTGGACCCCAGTTAATTTCATTACATTGTCACCTCACATCTGGCACAAATAAAAGAAACTCATCCCAGGTCCTGCCAGATATCAAATTAATTAGTTTCATTTTTCAGTGTTCCCTTCTAATCTTTGTCTATATGTATATAAAATGAGTTCATAGTTTTAGTCACAGATCTTGGCTAACTTCACTAGACTTCAAACCCTCTGTTATGAAGTTGAATTCAAATCAATAAGTATGAATGGGGGATTCACTATCGTGTAAATTTCAGCCATGGATACGGCTACCAGGCAAGTTGTGCCCTGCAGTGTTTATTATCTCTTACACAGTGTACCAGAGACCAAAAGCAAGCTAGAATATAGAGGAGGCAGCTGGGAGGAAAGAAGACCAGCACTAAGAGTCAGGAGGTGTAGGTTCTGATTCTGACACTAACCAGCCAGGATCTTAGGCAACTTTGCCTCTCTGGATGCCTCAGTTTCTTCATCTGTAAAATGAAAGGATTGGATTTAATCAATAGTTTTTAAACTCTACTCGTCAGAGGGCTGCAAGAAGATGCTGGAGCAGGAGGTGTGGTACTAACGGACTGATCTCTGCTCACATCCCTGCAATCAAGGCAACTCCTTCTTGGTCTCTTTTTCATGTCAGGCATCTGAGTCCAAAGAGTCTAACAACAGGGGACATCATTTGCATTCAGGGCTCTCTCGAAGCCAAGACAGAGTATCCTGGTTACCAACAATACCAGCTGCCAGAGTTCAGAGGAGGGGCTGTCAGGGAAAGCAGAAACATAAAGGGAAAGCTTCGTGGAGGAGGCAAGGCTTGGGCAGAACTCAAGAGAAGACAGTATTTGGAATGACAGAGGGAGGAGGAAAATGAGGAGAGTGTTTCAGGAAAGGCACAGTGATGTGTTCAGGCTCCCAGAAGCCAGGACCCACTTGGTTTGGGGTTGGACCCGGGGTGCAGAGGAGAAGGTTGTAAAGTACGATGGAAAGAATGGGGTTGATGGGCACACACAAGATCTCCTGAAGATTTCTCAGCAAGGGAATGACACGCTGAAATTGGTGTTTAAGGAAGATGAGTCTGTCAGGTTTTCACAGCGCAAATATTTCTTGATGCTTATGAGGTGCCTGTAAGCAACTGAGAATACAAAGCTGGAAAATGCAGCAACTGCCCTTGAGGAGTCTGGCAGAGGGGAATGCAGAATGGGATGAAACAGAGGAGAGAAAGCGTTGGGCTGGATCCAGGAAGTGGCAGAGAGAAGCGGGGAGAAAGGAAAGATGACAGAAACACTGCTAAGTAAAAACTAACAGGACTTGGTGGCTGGCTGAATACAGTAACTCAAGTAGGGGAACAAATAACAATGACTACACATACCTCGCTTTAGTTCCTGCTCCTTCCTGGGCCCACAGCAAGGACACTTCTTCCAGCCTCCCATGAGGTTGCATGTACCATATAATTGAGTTCTGAGCAAAGATTGTGAACAGAAGTAATGTGCTCCCCATCCACGCCGGGTCCATGACACCCTCCCACACATGCTTCTCTGCTCTCCTTCCCCATTCTCCTGATGAAGAGGTTGCTGAGGCTGAAGAGGAGGCCATATCCACAAGACTGAAGGAGCCTGGGTTTCTGAATGACTACATGGAAGCCTGCCCACAAAACAGAACACCACAGAAGCTTTCCATGGCTTACTGTGGTAAGCCACTCACTTTTTGGAGTCATTTGTCTTGGCAGTTAACTTATCCTAAGACCAAAACAATAGTCATGCCACTTTAACAACAACTATAGGGAGTTGGGATGGGTTTAGAGGAGGAACTGAAAAGTTCAGTGTTTCAGCTAGAGTTATTTTGTTTTGAAGTAATACAAAACTGGACCTAAACTAACTTAAGGGGGGAGAAAGGAGTTATGGACAATGCTTCTCGTTTTAGTGTGGCTTTGCAGGAAGTCTTTTCCACAGAGTTATGAGATAGGCTCTGATTGGCCCAACTTAGGTCATGTGCCCATCTGGGAACCAATCAGAAAACCAGGGACTGTGACGCACCTCGTTGTCCTTGGGCCAAGTGACAGTGCATTACTTCAATACTGGGAGAAGAGCCAGCTCCACCCGGAGTGAGGGTGAGGGTGATTCTCCAGAGGGAAATCAGGGTACGGACACTATAGAAGGAGAAACGAATGCTGAATATTGAAAAGCAGTAAAAGTGCTTTACTTTCTGCATTGGACGTACCCTCGTTATTTGGAATGTCCAGATGGAGAACACTTCGTAAGTGGTTTGAAATATGAAATTGAAGCCTACGTACAATAGAACTAGACATGCAGTTTAATCCAGGCTGTGCCAATAAGAGAGCGCCTTCCTTTTTCTGCCTCCTCAAATTGGAGAAGATTGAAGGTAAAAAAGAGAATTACTTTTGTGAGCCCCATATTATAATGTGGCCGCACTGTGTCCCTTCCCTGTCCTTCCTAGTGGGTCTTTGAGAAATTTGGAAAGTAAGGAACGTATTTTAGGGACACAGCTGAGGAACATAAAAGAGACTATGTAATTTTGAAGATTGTACTGTAAACTTCACACTCCATAATCTTTTGTAAAATGCTCGTTCTCAGACTCAGTCATCGTGGGCTGCCGAGGTGGGCTGCACATCTCCGGGAACCAGCTTTCACTGGAATTCAGAGAAACTGAAAATGGTGCCCCTAGAGTTGTACAAGATACCAGCCCTGGATTCAGAAATTCTTCTTCACATAAGAAAAGGTGTGGCCAGGCACGGTGGCTGAAGCCTGTAATCCCAGCACTTTGGGAGGCTGAGGCGAGCGGATCACTTGAGGTCAGGAGTTCAAGACCAGCCTGGCCAACATGGTGAAACCCCGTCTCTACTGAAAATACAAAAATTAGCATGGTGGCAAGCGCCTGTAATCCCAGCTACTCAGGTAGCTGAAGCAGGAGAAACACTTGAACCTGGGAGACGGAGGTTGCAGTGAACTGAGATCATGCTACTACACTTCAGCCTGGATGACAGAGCGAGACTCTGTCTCAAAAAAGAAAAGAAAAAACTCTTTACCTAGGCATAGAGAACCTGACTATGGTCTGAACTCCACTTCCACAGCTTGGAACATTCAAAAGCCTTCCCACACTTTTATAAACTGCCTCATCTTACTTCAGGCACTTACTTACTATGGTATTTATACTTCTGGATCTTATTATGTCCTCTTGATACTCCCTGCCCCTCAATCCCCCTTCCTTCATCTGAGTCTACTATCTTGGTTCTACCTTCCTTGGATTTCTATGGAAATTTTACTTAACCTAAGCATCCTCTGACCTTAAGAACTTTACTGAAGATTTAGGTTGCCACCAGAGGAAGAATTACATCACATACCAGACACAGCAAGCAAATTAGTAAAAATCCCCATTATGCCTTTCTGTTCTCCCCACAAATCCCCAGCCCAAAGCTGCTATTTTGATTCTCTCCCAAAGAACTTCTGAATCTTTTCCTCCTCCAGCTCTCCTCCAACACCTTCTGTCTAGACTCTCTTTGTACCAGAACCATACCATTTTTCTTATCATAGCTTTCTGTCTTCAGAATCAGTCCTGTAAATCTCCCAACTTTGTTCTTTTCTATCTTGACTATTTTAGATCCTTTGGATTTCCATGTAAACTTTAGAATCAGTTTGTCAGTTTCACTACACACACACACAAAAATCTGAGGAGAAATGACATCTTAAGAACATCAAGGCAAGGTGCAGCGGCTCATGCCTGTAATCTCAGCACTTTGGGAGGCTGAGGTGGGTGGATCATTTGAGCCCGGGAATTCAAGACCAGCCTGGGCAACATAGTGAAATCCCATCTTTACCAAAAATAAAAATAATTAACTGGGTATGGTGGCACATGCCCATGGTTCCAGCTACTCGGGAAGCTGAGGTGGGAGGAGTGCTTGATCCCGGGAGGTTGAGGCTGCGGTGAGCCATGATAGTGCCACTGTACTCCAGCCAAGGAGACAGAGTGAGACCCTGTCGTGGAAAAAAGAAGAAGATTTAGAGCCATGTGTGGTGGCTCACACCTGTAATCCTAACTACTCAGGAGCCTGAAGTGGGAAAATTGCTGGAGTCCAGGAGTTTGAGACCAGCCTGGGCAACATAGCAAGAATCCTCTCTCAATGAGTAAAAAAAACAAAAAAAAAGATCAACTTTCCAATTTGTGAGCACAGTATATTTCTCTCCATTTATTTAGGTCTTTTAAATTTTTTCTCAGTAGTATTTTGCCATTTTCAGTGTTCAGAGCATATACATATTTTGCTAAATTTCACCCTATTGCATATTTTTATCTTCTATAAGTGGTGCTTTTAAAAATTCCATTTCTGAAATAGACAGTTCATAGCTATCATATAGAAATAGAATTGATTTTTGTATGTTGACCTTGTATCCTGCAGCCTTGCCAAACAGCATGCAAAACGTCAGTCATTTTGGAAACAGTTTGGCAGTTTCTTATGAAGTTAAACATATATTTACCATATGACCCAGCAATTCCACTTTTAGGAAATGGAAACGTGTCCTCAGAAAGCTGGTATGTAAATGTTCATAACAACTGTATTCATAATAGCCAAAACTGGAAACAACCCCGATGTCTATCAACAGGTGAGTACATAAACAAACTGTGATATATCCATACAAAAGAATATTACTCAGCAATAAAAAGGAACTCCTGATACATGCAAAAACATGGATGAAGCTCAAAAACATTATGCTGAGGGAAAGAAGCCAGATAAAAGAATAAATATTATGTAATTCCATTTATTTAAAACTCTAGAAACTAAAATTTAATATATAATGACAGAAAATAGGGCAGTCTTGCCTGGAACAACAGTTAGGGAGAGGAATTATCAGAGGTATTTGAACCAGAGCAACTCCATCTTGAATAGAGGCTGGGTAAAATGAGGCTGAGACCTGCAGGGCTGCATTCCCAGATGGTTAAGGCATTCTAGGTCACAGAATGAGATAGGATGTCAGCACAAGATACAGGTCATAAAGATCTTGCTAATGAAACAGGTTGCAATAAAGCAGCTGGTTAAAACCCACCAAAACTGAGATGACTAGGAGAGTGAGCTCTGGGAGTCCACACTGCTACACTCCTACCTGTGCCGTAAGTTTACAAATGCCATGGCAATGTCAGGAAGTTACCCTATATGGTCTACAAAGGGGAGGGCTGAATAATCCACCCCTTGTTTAGAATATAATCAAGAAATAACCATAAAAATGGGCAACCAGCAGCCCTCAGGCTGCTCTGTCTATGGAGTAGCCATTCTTTTATTCTTTTACTTTCTTAATAAACTTGCTTTTTCACTTTACGGACCCACCCTGAATTCTTTCTTGTGCAAGATCCAAGAACTCTCTCTTGGGGTCTGGATCAGGACCCCTTTCCCGTAACAGAACGAGTGGGAAAGGACACAGGGAATATTTTGCTAAAATATAAATCCATGTGTCTTGATTATGGTGGTGTTTACACAATTGTTCACATTAGTCCAAACTCATTGACTTGTGCATGAGAATGGATGCATTCATTGCATGTACATTTGACCTCAATTAAGCTGGAAACTACTCAGGCTGTCTTTTAGAAAGTAAGAGGTACACATGCACCAAGGAACAAATGAACTGCAAGGACGTAGCAAACAGGACAGAAAGTGAGACTGTCTTTAATCTTCACTAGATTGTTAGCCTCTAGACACAATGCTGTTCAGTAGAAGTTTCTGCCCTGCCCAATACAGTAGCCACTAGGCACATATGGCTTCTGAGCCCTTTAAATGTGGCTAGTCGTACTGAGAAACTTAATTTTAAATTTTACTGAATTTTCATTAAATTTAAATTGCCATGTGTGGCTAGTGCTACTATGTTGAACAGCACAGCAAGGGTAGGGAATGTATGTCTCAAGTCTCTATGGGCCTATTACCTAATCTGGTAGTAGCTACTGAATAAAGGCCGAAAAAGACAAAAATAAAATCCAAATAACCTGATGTGCAGTTGTACCAAGTAGTGTAGTGAATGGAACATCAGGCATGGGGTCAGTAGACCCCAGATTCAAGTTCCAACTTGGTTCCTTGATTCCTTTTCTGTTAAAATAGGGCTTTTACTCACTACACATTTCACACTGTCTTTATAAGGCTCAAATGAGAGAAGTAAGCAAAACTACTTAACCTTAAATCACAAAGCTTTGCACAAATGGAAGGTACTGGACTTATCAGCAATGTGGTGGCCACATCTGGCTCCAGCATTTCATTTTAAACTGAAGGCTCAAGAGGGTCGTGCCAAGCTTTCCCGGGGCTTCAGGAAGAGCCTCTGTGCCTGTATACCTTGGTTCCATTTTGTCTTTGACATGCTAATACCACAGTCTCCGCGGAGCACGACCACCTGCGCCTCATAAACCTTTCGCTTTACAGATACACGTGCGACCTTTCCTATCCTGGAGCCACTTTGCCAGTATTGATCGCTGATTGCAAGGGAGCACGCTTTGCATAGGAAATGATGTTTGCTGCCGCGAAGGTGGTGGCCTGCTAGGATAAAAGAGGTCGTGCTCCCTGCCAGCAAAGGAAGGAGACCCCTGCGGTGAGCGACCATCAAGGCAGATCCGGGATGCGACTTGGAGTCCTCGTTTGCACTCTCCCCCGTTGCAAAGTGGTCCTGTTATCTCCAGGCGCTGCTGACTCCCTCTGCGGCTGCCTTTTGTCTTTGAAGCCGGGGACCGACAATGGATTATTATCTGCGCATGCAGGTGTTGTTAAAGAGAACAATTTGTGAACAATGGCCCTTCCCACGTTGTCCAAACGTAACGATTGCTCCGCAGCTGTTATTTGCAGAACTTGTCACCGTTCTCGATGCTGCCGTTGAGCCGCCAGCTGTCCCTGAGCGCGGCTCCCCCCGGCGCCGCCCACCGCCGACAGCACGACTGCCCCCACTGCCCTTCAATGTCCCCCACTGTCCCCCGATGCCCGCTGCTGCTCCCCACAATGTCCCTCGTGCCCACCGCTGCTCCACGACACGTGCTTCTTTTGGCCGCCCTGGCGCTCTCCGCCGCCCCCAGGCGATAAGACCCCCGGGCAGCCAGGCTGTGCCAGGTCTTCCTCCCTTGCGTTGTCCAGGGTCAAAGCACGCTCCCTGGGAACCTCCTGTCCCATTCAGTATTCCTCGGGGAAAACAGAATGGACCCACAGGGTTTCTTGTGGACCTTGTTTCAAACACATGACACACATGTCAGGTGTGGATCTCTTTGCCCTGTAAGATCTGGGTGAAATTGGCTTGAATCCACCAGTTCTGCAGTCTAGGAATGTCCGAAACTCCTCCTGGCTCCCCTACCCCTGAATCGTGCCAATTCCCAGGCCCTGCATCTGCCTATGATTCTTTCTTTAGTTTCCCCACCGACCCTAATGCAAAATGCAGCCCTTTCACTGGTTCTCAAAATTTGCTGCCATGAAGCAGTTCCTGAGAGATTTCACTGAAAACAAGGAGAAGGTTTCCACCCAGAGAGGACACCTCTTGACCATGGGACACTTTCAGCTATTCTCCCCACTCCCTTCCCGTCCCTACATCCCTTGTTTCACCCAGGAGAAGAAATTCCTCTCCCCGTTACACATAGTGCTACTCACTAGTCTCCAGGCCCTTCCCCCAAGCTTCACTACCCAATTCCTACCAAGGGTTTTCCAAGTGCCAGGGCTCCCTCTTCTTCAAGGAAGAAGCACTGTTTTATTCCTGCTACAAAGACCTTCAGTTCCCACTGGTGTCCTGCTGGCGCCAGAATGTCTGCTGGGCTGCCAGCTTCTCAAAAAGTTCACTGGCCTGCTGCACTGTTTTCTCACTTAGGGACAATTCACATACAGTGGATGGTGAGCTTACAGTGGATGGTGAGCTACCAAGGAGCAGAATTTCATGACACAGTCCTGGATGTCCAACAACAACCTAAAAACGTCAGCTGCAAAATCTTGCAGGATGCAGTAGCCATGCTTGTGGGAGCAACACATAGATTGACATATTTATAACACCGAAATAAAGCTGCCATAACCTTTTCCCAAATCCCTGAAAGGTGACTTCAGTCTTCCTTAAACCTGTCCATGAATCTGTGTACCCAGTTGAGGATTAGACATGAGCATATTGTATTTCTTAGGTTAAATACGATCAATACCTTATGGTAAAGAACATTTTGACTCTGAGATGAAAATATTTCTTAAATTTATTCAGATATCAATTTCTAAGACCTCTACTGTGCTCCAGTAGGGAGCCACAAAATAAATTGAACAGTCCCAGACCTCTTCCTCACCCCATTTTATGCTAATAACATACTCTAAAATAACCAGTCATATCTTTTATGGGATAACCTTGGGTCTACTTTCCTAATTTTTAGTTAAATAAAATGCATATAGTATAAACATGAAACACCCTGCAATTCCTTGTCCCCTCACTTTAAACCAAGAAAGGAGACAAAGGCCAATCAAAAAAATTGTTTAAACTATGTCTTTGGTAACATTTCCTGGTTTGTTTTGGATTAAGGGTCTGAAAGGAAAACAAATGAAGAGAAAGTGTAAATCAGCTTCCCAAAGAGAACAATGAGAATTCCAGAGATTTGCATTTCTCAGGACACTTGAGAATTATTTCCACTGCCCCCGCATTCCATAACACCAGGGCAGCCATGCAGATTCACACAGGACTTGGCTTCATGAACGCAAGGTAAACCATCAGATTCAAGCTGGTCCACTCCACCAACTACCACGTGTGGTTGCTTGGAACAGCAACAAGCCAATGCCTGCACTAGCCTTTAGGCTGGTCAAGTGGCTGCCCGCCCAGGCACTGTCTCTGAGGTAGGGTTAGAATGTCACAGTCCACCCTGGGAAGACAGGGGTCCTGTGCATGTTGACAAGCTCAGTGAAAGGAGGCAAACCACTTCCCTCAGCACCACATTAGGCTGGGGAAGTATAAACTGGAAACCATGCAAATATTTATCTTCAGGGACCTCCAAGAGACCTCTGGGAGAAGGAAAATAAATCTCTACATGTGTTTACTCATAATGATTCTAACAGGCCCATCTAAAAACGAGTCCAGCATTTCATTAAACAGACTTCTTCAATGGTCACCAAGCTGTGTAAATACAGTATAAATAAAGGCACAGATCTTCTTTTCTGGCTGGCTGAAGGTGTCCAGTTTGGATACACAATCCCCTTCTCCCAAACCGATCCCTTCTCTGAGGGCCCAGAAAGCAAGGAGTATACTGAAGGATGTTGTTTTCCTTTCCAGTAGGGTTATTTGTGGAGGGACTTTCATTTTGAGGCATCTATGCTCATTTTTACAGTTTTGGAGAAACAGAAATTTGAAAAAAGGGCAAAAGTTTCTGTGTGAAGAATTTAGTACACTTCACAATCACCTTTGATCTGTCAAGAAAGGTGCTCGGATTAGTAAGCCTAAGAACATGGTGAAAAATGACTTCCAAGTGGTCTCCTTCCTCATCTGCTGGAACAACAAAGCTAATGTTGGACTCAAGCCTGACAACAAGAAGGAAAAGAGCATGACCTCAGAACATCCTCCTGTGGCAAGGGCCCCAGGTCATGCTGAGAAAGCACTTGCTTTTGGAAAAGGCCCCAGCACGTACGTACACACACACACACACACACACACACACACACTCCTTCCACACAATGACTCAGTGTAAAGAAAGCAGGAAAATCACTCTCCAGGCTAAAGATTCCCCCCTGCTTGTTATTAGTCACCTTTCCCTCCTCCCAACTCTTACTGGCAGCTAAGCTGGGCAATGACTCAGGAGGGCAGGCGGCAGGAGAAGCTGCTTCAGCACCACGGCTTAAAACACACCAAGGCCCTTTCAAGTGTATTTAACTCACAGATTTACTAATCTAGTCACCTAGGGAGAGAAGAAGGGAGCCAAGGAGAGGTGCAGGTGTGTGTTTGGGACAAGGTGGGAAAGGAGGGCATTTGGGCCATGGTTAGTGGGAAAATGATAGCCCCTGCTTTCCTAAAGATGGCTCATGTAAACCAGGAAGGAATCATTCAGATAACCTCTGCAGGTTTCGCCATGAGCCATTCTGCTATGGGCGACTCTTCTCCCTCCACTACAGCTCTGATATCACTGGTAAAATGAAGGCCCTCTAGCACCACACATTACCTACTGGAGGAGGATGTCAGCAGGTCATGGAGTATAACAGGTTCTCCAGGGGAAAGGGACAGATGGGAGCAACATGAAACTCAGACCTAGGCCAACCGTGAGAGCTGAGTGCCAGGACGCACCAAAGTCAGGCAGAGGGAAAAGGGAAGACAATGACAAACCTCTATGCCCCAGGACTCCGTGTTCAAGATTTCTCCCTGAACATGGTGGGCCCTTTCTTTGAGTATGATGTCTAATTTGGCCATCTTGACAGATGGTGTAAGTCCAAGGGAAACCTCACCTAGCACCGTCTGATGGAGTTTGAGGGTGGCACTTGTAACTGTCCTGCTTCTTCGTCTTTGTGCATTCGGCAAACTGCCTGTCCCATCTGGGTTCACTACTCAGAGACCAAGACAACAGCTTGTTCCCTGCTAACCCTCCGCTAATCACATCACAGACCTCCAAGTGCTCCCCACCCTGAACCTTGCCTGTCCTTTCCTGTCAGAGCAGGCTGCTCACACCCAGCCACAATGATGTGATTGCAGCAGAGTAGCTCCTTAAGTGGAACACTGGGGAGGATAACACCCTGCATGAGATTCTCAACACTCAATCACACACTCCCCAGCCCTGATGTTCTATACAGCACTTCCATTAGCATGATTTGCGACTGACTTATTAACCAAACCCCACTGCTTCTGGCTGGTATTCAGGCCCAAATACAAAGGAATGAGTAAAAGCTGTTTTCTCCCCAGCAGTATCTCGCCTCCTTGGCAGGTGGCAGAGGATGATGTATGGAATAGCTGGCATCTCCTCCTCCTCCTTGGAAAGGAATTCAGCACACAACACTGCTGTCAGCCAACCCACCAGCCAGCTGACTCTCTGGGGGCAGCGGTAGGCTGAGCAGCAAGGCTGGATGCAGCTGCCAGGTAAAGGAACAGGCCGATGAGGCCAAGGGACCTGCACTGACACTGCCTCTCCCAGGGTCTGAATTCCTGGGCAGCCTCGGCCTCTACGGCCCACAGCCTATGCACCAGCCCCCTAAACAAGCGTCCCCCATCCTCATGTGTAATCAATTATGTGAAAATCTCACTGGAACTTTCTTTTAACGTCCTTTCTAAAAGCCTATCCATTCCATTAAATCTGCCCTTTAATCTACCCATGCTTCCTTTATTGCAATACATACATCAACACATTCCATGAGGCACAGAGCTCTCTATTGAATATTAACAGTACCTTTTTGTAAACGCTGACACGTCCAGAATGGCTTCCGTATTTATTTGTGTTCTTACATGGTCTGTGCTCCAAAGACTTCGGGGGCTCCTGCCAGGAGAGGCTGCTCATGCTTGGTCTCTCAAGTACTTCTCATCTGGCCCAGTGGTGGCTCCCAAGATCTTTACTCAGGGACCTGGGGCTGCGGTCTGACTGGGGGCTTAGGGGCTTGTCTGAAGTTGGCTTTGCAGAGCAAGCACGCTGCGTGTACTGAGATTTAATGTTGATATGTAGAGGTTTAGAGTAGAAGATCACAAAATAAAGAGGAGCCCAAAACCCTACACCCATCTTGGAGCTGCAGCCAATAAGGTCCAGTGTAGCCATTGATTATGGTTCCAAGAAACCCCAGAGTCCTTCTAGAAGGAGCCTCAGAGGCCAGCCAGCTCTCCGTCAAAAAGGAGGCATGTAAGATATCCTATTTCAATGGGCAAGTGGCAAGATTTAAAAGACAAAATGAGCATGTAGGTGGCATGGAGTGGCTAGAACTCATGTGTTGATGAGGCAGTAAGCACTGTCATTAATTCAACTTGTACCAAATAACACACACTATATAAAAGCCTTGACTATACTAGCTCATTTAACCCTCAGCACAACCTTGTGAGGTAAACATCACTGGCAACCCCATTTCAGAGACCAGAAAACTCAGCTCTTGTTCCAAGATCCAACAAGTGCTGGTCCCAGGCTTTGAAACCAGGTCTGTCTGGCTATAAAGTTTCCCTTATCACTACATCCTTCAGATCTCCCAGTTACACTAAACTTCACACAGGATTTCTGATTTCACTCCCTGCTATCAGCCCTCAAAACAACATTTTGGTGCCCCCACCCCCTTAGCTGGAAGCATGACAGCAGACATTATAGGAAAGTGGCTAGCACAGATGACAGCATGCCAGGCCACCAGACAACTGGTCAAAGCTACTGGAGCTGGTCCTCTGAGAAGGAAAGGTTGATGGTAAAGGATGGATCCTCCCAGGCAATTTCCCATTGCCTGATGAGGAAGAAATGCGAGGGTGCTCTTAATCAGGTTATTGGCTCCTTTCTGATTCCAAACAGCTTTCTGTAATTTAGCAGACTTCTCAGGAAGGCAGCTCCTTGGTGCCACTTTCTTATCACAAGCCATCATCAGAAACTGCCAGGAAATGAACCCTACTATCATCCTGACATTTGCTACCTCACCCCAGCTCAGGTCACCTGGCCCTGCCAGATTCAGCCAAAACAAAACAGAACAGGACCCAAGTTAAATTCAAATTTCAGATAAACAATGGATTTTTTTTTTTGTAGTACAAGTATGTCACATGCAATCTTGTGAATGCTTATTCTAAAATATTACTTGTTGATTACCTGAAATTCAGATTTAACCAGGGTCCTGTATTTTACCCGGTAACCCCTATAAGGGCCCCCAATATAGCACTTCTCTCTTCAAAAAACAAGTGTTCTTGTGAAGGTCAGAAACTATTACACAGAAGGTATTTGGGATTTAACAAGCCACCTAGGCCCCTAATTAAGACCCAGGGAAAGTAAGTGCGCACTTCTAAAGCCCTTGCTTGGGGCTTGGTGAGAGCATCCTCCCACCAGGAGGAGCCTGGGCTAAACCCTAATTACCCCCAAGAAATCCAAATGTGTCCACATCACGTTGATCTCTGTGGGTGCAAATTCACAGTTCCTTTCTTCATTCCTGTTCACAGGTAAGTCTCCATGTAACACACTTCTCAGATGGAGACAGGGAAAACCCTTCCCTCTCCCACCAGCAGCGTATTTTGAACCAAGCAACTAAAATCTCCTCCAGCTGGAACTCCTCTTTCACAAAGATTTGCTTGGGGGAGCAGATGGGAAGAATGGCAGTTACGTAGCCAAAAATATTACACTAAATGCCAGAGCAAGTTCATGCTTGTAAACACCAACTCTGTCCAATGTTTTCATTTTTCAAGTGTGAGCATGTTGCTGAAATCTAGATGCCATTTAAAAACAAAGTTCTGAAAGTAGTAAGCGTGTTTCCCTGGCACCAAATTCTTTCCTTTCCTCCCTGCTCTACAGAGAAACAAACCTCACAATGTTCCCAGCTTGCCTTCTTTTTTCTGAGACAAGGTCTCACTCTGTCACCCAGGCTGGAATGCAATGGCAAGATCCTGGGTCACTGCAGTCTTAACCGGGACTACAGGTACATACCATCACACCCAGGTAATTTTTTGGTTTTTGTAGAGATGGGGGTCCCACTTTGTTGTTGCCCAGGCTGGTCTCAAAGTCCCATCCTCAAGCAATCCTCCCATCTCGGCTTCCCAAAGTGTTGGGATTACAGGTGTAAGCCATGACTCTCAGCCTCCAGCTCACCTTCTGTGGGAAGACTGTCTCACTCTCCTGAGAAGAACAGCCTCCCCTAGTTCTTATGGAGTTCTGAAACCGGATTTCTGCATGGCCTCTCCTACCTGGCTCTTATCTCTAAGAACATCCACACCACATACCCACAAAAGGCAATACTTGATTTTGCAAGAACTTAGGGCCAACAGCCTGAACCTGGTTTCCTCTGGACAAGCCAAAACTCCCCAGGCTACCTACATCTGTAAAAGACAGCCCCCTCTAGTTTCCTAACAGATTGGTTTCGTTAGTTTGAGCTCCAGGGTTGGGAGAAGGTCCTGGTGACCTGAAAACTTGGATGACTCTGGAGGCAGTTACAGTTACTCTTATCCGGGCCCAGGACCAGTGATTCTCAAGCAAGGGAACCTGCCTCTCCTGCCAAGAGGAGCTGGTATGAGATTATCCAAAAGGATGTTTCATTTGAAAAAGTGTAATTAATATGTCATTTTATATTTGGAAAACCAAACACCTATTGCTTTTGCAGAACCAACTATGGAAGCAAAAGCTCAGTTCTTAGAATTTACAAGAATCAATTTTTCACATTTTATAAGAGCAATAATAGCTAATATTTGAGAGCTACCTTATGCCAGGCACTATGCTAAACTCTCTACATTGCATGACCTCGCTTACTCCTCAGCCATCCCCTGAGGTCATCTATTATTCCATTGCTCAAGTAGGGAAGCAAAGGCATGTCTCAGTATGGGGTAGAGCAGCAACTGGAATCGAAGCACTCTAACTCCAGGATCAAACCCTAAATCACTAAATACCATGTCCAAGGATGGTTTGGCCATTGGTGTGGCCAAATTCACGGTCAGTCATTGCCTCAGATACCACTGGCTTTCTGTTCTGCTGCAGGGCCCTGAGTCTATTGTGTGAATTAGAAAAAACAATGATAGAGTTATTGGGCCGGGCGCGGTGGCTCAAGCCTGTAATCCCAGCACTTTGGGATGCCAAGGCAGGCTGATTACCTGAGGTCAGGAATTCGAGACCAGCCTGGCCAACATGGCAAAACTCCATCTCTACTAAAAATACAAAAATAGCCGGGTGTGGTGGCGGGTGCCTGTAATCCCAGCCACTAGAGAGGCTGAGGCAGGAGAATTGCTTGATCCCAGGAGGTGGAGGTTGCAGTGAGCTGAGATCACACCATTGCACTCCAGCCTGGGCAACAAAGACTCTATCTCAAAAAAAAAAAAAAAAAAGCTACTACTTTGCCATTTCCAACAGTCTGGTAGACTGTACACATGCTGCAGGGTGTTGATAGGACAACACAAATAAAATTATATGCTGATGTGGCTCTTGTTAAATCCTTGCCAAAGAAAGAAACCCTTCAGGAAAGTCCAGGAAAATTCAATTTTAATGAAAAACCTGCAGCCACTGAAAGAAATCAGGATGAGACACATTAAATTAGTGACTTGAATGAAGTAGATACTAAACAAATGTTGTTCAGCTGAACTGGGATAACTTTAAAGAATGTTTATTACTTCCCCCCTACCCAGGTGAACCTTAAAATGTCATTCATTCTAGACAAGCATTAGCTGAGTTCTGCCGCTAGCCATCACCCGGGGCATGGTGGTAGACACCAAGATGAAGCAAGGGCCAATCTGACAACTGAGAACATTACAATGTATTGAAGAAATCTGTATATTTTTAAAAGACAAACACAGGGGTGTTTGTTTTCTATTGCTGTGCAACAAGTTACCACACACTTCTCATCTCACAGTTCTGTAGGCCAGAAGTCCAGGCACAGAACAGGGTTCTCTGCTCACCTGTTATCTGGGGCTTGGAGTCCTTGCCTAAGCTCACTGGTTATTGGCAGAATTTACTTTCTTGTAAGACTGGGGTCCAGCTCTCAGCTCCCAGAGAGCCACCCACATTCATTGCCATGTGGCCTCTACCTTCAAAATCAGCAATTCTATGTCAAATCCTTCTTTTGTTTCAAATCTCTGTGTTTTTTGGAACGAGCCAGAGAAAACTCTCTGCTTTTAGAGGGCTTGACTGATTAGGTCAAGTCCACCAGGATACTCTTCCTTTTACCATCTCATAGAATACAGTCATGAGATCATCATACTCACAGGTGCTTCCCACACTCAGGGAGAGGAGACTACATACTGGGGTGGGTCATTGGGGGTCATCTGAGAATTCTGCCTGCCACAGCATGTAAACATTTATGGGAAAATAGTGTCTTCTCAACCACTGTTGTCGGTGGCACTGAGACATGAGGAAAACAAGGATACCTGACATCCTGTAGTGATCGAGGAAGAACTGTCCTGGACAAATTATAGGCTCACAGGACGCTCACTGAGAAACAGCCACAAAATGAAACAGAAAGAATCTTAATATTTAATAGAATGCCCAGAGCCCTTCTTTGAGTAGCAAAAGATCCATTAAAGACCGGTATAGCTCCTCTTTTACACTGGGAGATCCTTCCCCTACCCACCACAGCCAGACCCAAGATAGAAACCAAATGCTAAGCCACATGACACAGGAAGCTCAGTAACTCCCTGAAACTGAACTGACTCCTTGCTAAAGGAGGAACTGTTTCTTTTCTTAATGTAATTTCAGATTTAAGTATTCACCAACCTCATCCCCAACTAGCATCTGTCCTCAGAAGATGCCTAAATTGAACAGGTCAACCAATGCAGGGATCAGACAGATTACTGTTCCCACTGGTGGCTCTGCTAAGGGAAAAGTGGATCTTGGGTTTTTCCTCTTGGATTTAGCACACTGTCATAAGGACTGGGGGACAGGGGAGGCTGTCTTGAGGATGAGTTTTTCCTGTGGAGGAAGAGAGATTTTTGGTAGAGAGGGAGCAAAGAGCAGCAGCACAAGGTCCTTCCCACCTGGAGGCTTTTGAGCAATTGAGCAGGGTCTGGAAGGATGGGATGTTCCAGATAACACAGGGAGAAGATTGGTAATGAAGGGAAGGGGAGTAGCTTGAAAGGGCAGCAACAGCGGAGCAGGTGACTTCCTTAAAATGTGAAAGCTGGTCAAATGCAGTGGCTCACACCTGTAATAGCAGCACTTTGGGAGGCTGAGGCAGGAGGATCACTTGAGCCCAGGAGTTTGAGACCAGCCCAGGCAACACAAGGAGACCCTGTCTCTACAGAAAGTAAAAATGAATTACCCAGGCATGGTGGCACAGGCCTGTGGTCCTAGCTACTCTGGAGGCTGAGATGAGAGAATTGCTTGAGCCTGGGAGGTGCAAGAATTGCTTGAGGTGACAGAATTGCTTGAGCCTACGGTGACCTGTGATCATGCTACTGCACTCCAGCCTGGGTGACAAAGACAGACCTTGCCTCAAAAAAATATTAAAAAATATAAAACTTGGGAGCTGGAACTTGTTTGTAGGCTGAGGACTCAGTGGAGAAGGAAAGAATGAAAACACAAGACTAAAGATACAGAGAAAAGGGACTCTGCAAGGTCCAAAAGAGGTGTGGTGGGAGGTGACAGAAGATACAGAGGAAAATATTAACTACGTAAAGAAGACGGACACTTCTGCTCCTCTGATATGAGGAGGGGAGAGGAAATGGGTAAAAACAGAGATTTTCAGGTGGGTAGAAAGAAAGCCATCAGGCCAGGTGGCCTCACTCTCGGTAACTAGAAGACAAGGTCCGCTGACAGGGAAGATTTAAAGATGTGAAGTAGATCTTACTCATTTAGAAAGTGATAGATGGGAGCGGGAGGGGTAGGCGGAGGGGGAGGGAGAGGGACTTTCTCTGTCACCCAGGCTAGTGTGTAATGGCACAGTCTCAGCTCACTGCAACCTCCACCTCCCAGCTTCAAGCAATTCTCCTGCCACAGCCTCCCAAGTAGCTGGGACTACAGGCACCTGCCACCATGCCTGGCTAATTTTTTTTGTATTTTTAGTAGAGACAGGATTTCACTATGTTGGCCAGGCTAGTCTCAAACTGCTGACCTCATGATCTGCCCGCCTCGGCCTTCCAAAGTGCTAGGATTACAGGCGTGAGCCACCATGCCCAGCCCCAATATTTTTTCTCAATAAAGTTATTCCTGCTGTGGTGGGGGCTGAGGTGGGGAAAAGCTTTAGGAAATCAGATTAGAAATTAAAAGGAGCAAAAGCATCCATAACTAAGGAAAAGAACTAACCTTCGTTGAATCATTAGCATTAAAACCACGGCATTTCTCCAAAAGGAAATGGAAATGGAACAGAAACGTTTCTTAAGGGCGCAGGAAAGAGGTGCGAGGTAGCCAATGGTTCCAAGGTCCAGGATAGTCAATCCTCTACCCTCCAGAACTTTCTGGGAGGAAACTGTGTCTTCTCGGTTGAAGTGGTGAGGGTGGCCCCCACCAGAACTTGACGGAAAGCTAGTTGTGTTTATTTAATTTTTCTTCCTATGTGTCTGTAACCAGCCAGGTGTTTCTAGAAAGAGATCACAGTCTTTGGCCCATATTACCAATACACTCAGCAAATTGCAGGGAGGGGTTGGTTGTCTTGTATTCACCTTTTGAAGGAAATGTTACAAGTTTTAAAGAAAAAACAGCCATTTAGTCTCTGGTAAATGCAAACATTTCCTAACATACCAAGGCTATCTGAAGAAAGTACAGAGCCTGGGGAAATTCTGCCTAATGAAATCAGTTTTTCCCAAGTGAGTAGCTATAGCAAAAGGAGGGCAAATGTTTAGCCCCGTTCTGGTCAATTATGATGTCCAGTGTCTTTTTTTTCTTTTCTTTTTTTTTTTTTTCAGAGACAGGGTCTCGCTCTGTCACCCAGGCTGGAGTTCAGTGTCATGATCAAAACTCACTGCAACCTCAAACTCCCAAGTAGCTAAGACTACAGGTGCACACCACCATGTCTGGCTAATTATTAAATTTTTTACAGAGACAGGGTCTTGCTATGTTGCCTAAGCTAGTCTCAAACTCCTGGCCTCAAGTGATCCTCTCCCCTTGGCCTCCCAAAGTGCTGGGATTACAGGTGTGAGCCACAGTGCCCTGGCTAATTTCCGCTTTTGTCAAGAGAACATACAATCCTATCATCCCTCACACAACCCTTGGCCTTGAATCTTTAGTTCCGTATGACAAACTAGATCTTACTGCAGCTTGGGAATGGAGCTTTGGTTCTTACGCTTTTATTAACAGATCAAAGACACTTCCGTTTAACTGACTTGGGTCAGCTGTGTATCATTATTTAGTGGAAATTGATGGGTAAAGATGGCATTTTTGCAAATGAATGGATAAACTTTTGATGCACTAAATTTATTTTTTATTTTTCCACAGGTTTTTGGGGGTACAGGGGGTATTTGGTTACTTGAGTAAGTTCTTTTTTTCTTTTTTCCTTTCTTTTTTTTTGAGACAGAGTCTTGCTCTGTTGCCCAGGCTGGAGTACAGTGGCACGATCTTGGCTCACTGCAATCTCTGCCTCCCAGGTTCAAGCAATTCACCTGCCTCAGCCTCCCAAGGAGCTGGGATCACAGGCAAGTGCCATCCAGCCAATTTTTGTATTTTTAGTAGAGACAGGGTTTTGCCATGTTGGCCAGGCCAGTCTCAAACTCCTGACTTCAAGTGATCCACCCACCTTGGCCTCCCAAAGTGCTGGGATTACAGGCGTGAGCCACTGCACATGGCCTGGTTACACGAGTAAGTTCTTTCGTGGTGATTTGTGAGATTTTGGTGCACTCATCACCTAAGCAGTGTACACTATACCCTGTTGGTAGTCTTCAATCCCTCGCGCCCCTCCCATGCTTCCCAAGTCCCCAAAGTCCACTGTATCATTCTTATGCCTTTGCATCCTTATAGGTTAGCTCCCACATATCAGTGAGAATATATGATGTTTGGTTTTCCATTCCTGAGTTACTTCTCTTACAATAATAGTCTCCAATCTCATCCAGGTCACTGCAAATGCCGTTAATTCATTCCTTTTTATGTTGATGCGCTAAATTTTAAAAATGAGTTACATACGTGCAATGGTGTTATGTATAACCAATAATGTTTGATATAGTGTATGTATTATATAACCAATATTATGTATAACCAATAATGTTTGATATATTGTATGTATTTCAAATGAAAGTTGGTTATATCCGTCAAACCATGTAAAAAGGGTGATGTGCAACTTGAAGCAAGTACCAAGATTTAGCAGACAATGATGAGATCAAACAGCAATTTAGAAAGAGAGAGATAGGAAGAAATATATTTTTGATGGATTCCATTTCTAAAACCATCTAAGCAAAATCCAGGTCAACTTTTCACAAAACCCCACGGAAGGTAAGTCATATTGAGAGGCTGACTGGCAGGCCTCTAGCATATATTATGGTTCAGGAATGTTAAAGAAATGTACTACTCAGCAAGAATACCCATAACTCTCCTATAGAACACTGAACATATTTAAGGCCATTTGGACAGCTCAGAGCAAAATAAAAGAGAAATCCTGTTACCATTGGGCTTAGAGCTATCTTCCTTCTTCTAAACAAAAGGCATGGAAAAAGGAAAAATATCTCTCCTTTGTAGTTTCGCCCCAGAGAAGACACTGATGTGGTTTGCTTTCCCCTTCCCTCCCCACATTGGGTTAGGTGGTTATGAAAAGCAGAGCTCACTTGGAAAGACTGGCACTGCTTTGGCTCAGAGACAGCCTGAGTGGAGCACATGAGATGAGAGTGCCCACCAGAGCAGGAACAGGTGACCAGCCATTCCATTTGCTCAGGACTGGGGATTTCCTGGGACATGGAACTCAGTACTAAAACCAAGAAATGAGTTTAACTTCTTTGAGCCTTGGGTTTCTCATGTGTTAAATGGGATAATAGTGGTGCCTACATTTTAAATGATACAATACATATAAAGCACTAACTAGGAGCTTATTAATTGCTTATTAATTCTATGGCTTAGGCTGGAGGGCAGTGGCGTGACATCTCAGCTCACTGCAACCTCCGCTTCTCAGGTTCGAGCAATACTCATGCCACAGCCTCCCAAGTAGCTGGGATTACAGCCGTGTGCCACCACACCCAGCTAATTTTTGTATTTTTAGTAGAGACAGGGTTTCACCATGTTGGCCAGGCTGGTCTCAAACTCCTGACCTCAAGTGATCCGCCCGCCTCAGCCTCCCAACGTGCTGGGATTACAAGCGTGAGCCACCGCGCCTGGCCACTAGGAGGTTAAAAAGCATTAGCTACTATATTGCTATTACTCTTTAATCTTTTCCCACATTCCAAATTATTTAAGATAAATACCCAGAAGTTCAATTTTGAGTCTAACGGCATGCACATTTTTGAGCCTTATAATTACCAAACTACCCCATATACACAAAAGTGTAAATTGAGAGTATCATACAAAGCATCTACTCTAAAAGATGCCTCTATCCATTTTCTCAAACCCTTAGTCATGTCGTATTTTTGCATCTTAAATTATTGTATTTTTGATACACATAGCAGAACGAGCTGTAAAATTTGAAAATTAAGCATATTTCTCCAAGTAGTATATTTGTAAAATGTAATCAAATTTGTAATTTATTTATGATTTATACACTAACTGAAAATAAATAAGGCAGTGCAGAATAAAAGCATGACAGACACTTAAACATATAAGGAAAAAAAATCTTAATATTTGAGAAGAGAGTGTTAGCTATACTGGGAAGACATAAGGTGGTCATTAATTTCAGCTCTGAGCTTCCTAGCAACAAAAGTAAAAATAGAAGCATATTTCCCATTCTAAAATAAAAGGGAAGCACATAAGTTTATCTAGAAATAAATATCTTCCTGTTGCTAACTTCTAAGAAGAATTGCCATGCATTTCCTTATGTAACAGGCACCAAGTAACATAACAAAGAGTACACTTTGGGCCAAACTTGCTGAAGATATAAAACTTTTCATATGACCATTTCTCCTAAAGGCCCTTGAGAAAAGGCAAAGACATTAGATCTAGTATTTCAGTGAAGACAAATCTTTTGATTCTAACATAAACCAGATATATTGTTTTTAGGTGATTCCAATTTTGATGTTTCCAAAACATGAGCTAAATCATGGCAGTCACTAGTTCTGTTTACCAAATATTTCCAGTTTCCCCATTTCCAGAAACATGTCAACATTTGTGCTTCTCTGCCCTCTTAGGTGAAACCATGTGGCATTCTGTGGCCAACAAAAGGCGATCATCAGTAATACGTGGAGTTACCAGGTGGAAGCTTTAAAGCCAGGGTACATTTTGCCATAACATTTATCAAAGATGCCTAACAAGTTTCTTAGCTATGACACCTAAAACATAAGCAACCAAATTAAAAATAAATTGAACTTTGTAAAAATTAAAAACTTCTGTGCATCAAAGGACACTATCAACAAAGTGAAAAGACAGCCTACAGAATTTTCAAATCATGTCTGATAAGGATCTATCATCCAGAACATATGTATATTTTTTTAAATCTCACAACTTAACCCAATTAAAAAATAAACAAGAGGATCTGAATGGTGATTTCTCCCAAGAAAATATATAAATGGTCAATAAGCACATGAAAAGTTGTTTAATATCATTAGTCATTAGGGAAATGCAAATCAAAACCACACTTACTAAGATGGCTATAAACAAAAAGGACAACAACAGCTATCAGAGAGGATATAGGGAAATTAGAGCCTTTATGCATTGCTGATGTAAAACAGTGCAGCCAATGTAGAGAACTGTTTGGCAGTTCCTCAAAAGCTGAATTATCTTATGACTCAGCAGTTTCACCCCAGGTATGTACCCAAGAGAATTAAGAACATAAGTTTGCACAAAATGTACACATAAATGTTCATAGCAGCATTATTCACAATAGCCAAAAGGTGGAAACAAACCAAATGTCCATCAATTGAAAAATAAGGATAAACAAAATGTGGTGCATCAATAAGATGAAATATTATTTAGCAATATAAAAGGAATGAAGTCCTCATCCAAAGTATAACATAGATGAGCCTTGGGCTGGGTGCAGTGGCTCATGCCTGTAATCCCAGCACTCTGGGAGGCCAAGGCAAGTGGATCACCTGAGGTCAGTTCGAGACCAGCCTGACCAACATGGTGAAACCTACTGAAAATACGAAAATTAGCTGGGCGTGGTGGTGCATGCCTGTAATCCCAGCTACTGGGGAGGCTGAGGCAGGAGAATTGCTTGAACCCAGGAGGCAAAGGTTGCTGTGAGTTGAGATCACTCCACTGCACTCCAGGTTGGGCAACAGAGCAAGACTCTGTCTCAAAAAACAAAACAACACATAGATGAGCCTTGAAACCATTATTCTAGGTGGAAAAAAGCCAGATATAAGAGGCCAGGCATTGTATGCTTTCATTTATGTGAAATATCCAGAATAGGTAAATCCACAGAGACAGAAAGCAAATTAGTGGTTGCTAGGGGTTAGGGAGTAGGGAAAATAGAGAGTAACTGCTAGTAGCCACAGGGCTGCCTTTCAGGATGACAAAAATGTTCTCGAATTAGACGGTGGTGAGAGATTAGATTGTACATCTATGTGAATATACTAAGCAACACCGAATTATACACTTCATAGTGGTATATTGTGATTATGTGTGGATTATATTTCAATGTAATATTTTTTAAAAGAATGTTCAAGTCAAAATGAAGCCTCAGTCAGCCTGGGTCGCAGAGTGACCTCAATTAGCAAAATTCCCTCAACTGCTATTGAGTAAAGTAACTGAAATTTGTTTGTATATTGCTATATAAGTTATCCTATCCTTACTAATACCAAAACAGATTCCTTTAAAAAAAAAAAAACAAATTTTATAGACCCCAAAGTTAATTTAAATTATTTTCATTATATATTACTCAAATATATGCAAATAGAAATTTCAGTGTAAGGTCTTTAGGCTTAGATATACAAGTAGTAATAAAGTCAAAATAACCTTACAGGCCAGGCGCGGTGGCTCACGCCTATAATCCCAGCACTTTGGGAGGCCGAGGCGGGTGGATCACGAGGTCAGGAGATCGAGACCATCCTGGCTAACACGGTGAAACCCCGTCTCCACTAAAAATACAAAAAATTAGACGGGAGTGGTGGCGGGCGCCTGTAGTCCCAGCTACTCAGGAGGCTGAAGCAGGAAAATGGCATGAACCTGGGAGGCGGAGCTTGCAGTGAACCAAGATCACGCCACTGCACTCCAGCCTGGGTGACAGAGCAAGACTCCATCTCAAAAAAATAAATAAATAAATAAATAAATAAAATAAAAATAAAAAATAACCTTACAAATTAAACATATTCAAAACTGCAAAATCAATAAAATCAAGCTGCAAACATTAAATTGGTATGGGAAATGATGCTATTTGCTGAAACCAAATCACACTTTCAAAAACATTGATAGCTATGCACAGGTCACTCATGTTTGACGTGTATATAGCGTCAAACTAGGTGATGCCTCAGTTTTCCATCACTTTTCTAGGTTCAAACACCTGCAACGACATTATTCACCCAGTCTTCACTTAGCACAAATGAGGCTCATTAACCTATGGCAAAGTAATTCTACTCTATACCAGCACAAAAGGAAATACACACACAAACTATGGACAAAGAAATAATATGGCAGTAGTTGTTTATTAATTGATCATTTAGGTTACCTAGAATATATTTATTTTCACTTTTGGAGATTTTTGCCAAAAATAAAACATTTCATTTTCAGCCAGGTGTGGTGGTACATGCCTGCAGTCCCAGCTACTTGGGAGGCTGAGGTGGGAGGATTACCTGAGTCCAGAAATTCAAGTCCAACCTGGGCACTATAGCAAGATACAATCTTGAAAAAACAAACAAAATTTAACATTTCATTTTTCATTCTGTTAGCAAAATTTTATTTCCCCAAAACTGCATTTGCTGACCCATGGATTCTGGTTTGAGAAACACTGCCATAGCCTGGACCACTGGGTTTTTAATTTGAACATGCATCAGAATCAATTGGGAGGGCTTGTTAAGACACAGAGTGCTGGGCCCCACTTACAGGATTTCTGATTCAGTAGGTCTGGGGTGGGTCTCAAGAATGTGCAGTTCTAACAATTCTGAAACTGATGCTGCTGCTCTGAGGACTGCTCCTTGAGAACCACTGCCTTCTATCTTTCAAATATCAAGTGACTCTCTGATACCCATCAATTCAAGACAGAGCTCCAAGGAAGGAGCCAGGCAGCAATTAACTCAAGCATATGCTCTCCTCTGATGCCTGAAGACCAGAGTTCTGTAGGGTTGATTGCAGAGAGATTCAACAGCTTTTGTTACAAAACCACTTGGCTGAAAAGTTAGTCTTCTGTAATGAAAACTGTGATGATTAATGTGTCAACTTGCCAGGGCCTCGGGGTGCCCACACATTTGGTCAAGTCTTATTCTGGTTCTATCTGTGAAGGTGTTTCCAGATGAGATTAACATTGAAATGGGTAGACTGAGTAAAGTGGGTTGCCTTTCCAACATGGGTGGGCCTCATCCTACAATTGAAACAGAGCAAACAGGCTGACCCAATAGAGAATAAAAAGGAACTCCTCCTTCCTAAATGCCTTGAGCTGGGACATAAGTTCTTTCCTGCCTTTAGACTCAAACTGAAACATCAGCTCTTTCTGGGTCTCAAGCCTGCCGGCATTCTGTCTGGAACTACACCATCAGCTCTTCTGGGTCTCCAGCTTGCCAATTGCACATCTTATGACTTGTCAGCCTCGATAATCACATAAGCCAATTCCTTTAAATATACACACACACACACACACACACACACAATTGGTTCTGCCTCTCTGGAGGACCCTAATACAAAAACTAATGAGCCTTTCTGGGAATCTCACACAGACTGAGCCCAGAGGTAAAGTGGGGAAATTCTCATTAACAAACCTTCGTGATCCCTCACCTCCAGTCAAAGGTTTCTATAGCAACCTGAGTTCCAAAGCAAGGTTCAGGCCACATTTTCACAAACTGCAACTAGATGAGTGGAAATAAGTAACCCCTTGTGATCAACTGAGAAAATGAGGAATAATAAAAGACTAGCACCAATACCTGAGCTGAATTAATTCTTCAAGATTTAGGACCCTGGAACACCAGAGACAGACACGTACACCCAACTTAGCACAGAGATTACCTAATTTCTTGAGGTCAAAGCAACGTTTTCACACCACTGTTTTTATTACCACTGTTTTATACATAAAGATATTTCTTGTCTTACTTTTTCCGAATTCTGTCAAACTCATTGTGAGAGGCCACAGAGTACTGTGTTGAGAGTATGAGCTCTGCAGTCTTATATTTTGATACTGAGTCCATCATTTGCTAGTTGTGATGACCTTGGACAGTTACTTAACCTATATAATCCTGTTTCCTGATAAATTCACTGAAAATAATAATTCTAACCTGTATCAGTCAGGATCTAACCAATAAAACAGTAACTATTTTAAGTATTTACAATAGAAAGACCTTAATGCCAGTAATTATTTCTACAGATGAAGAGGGAACTGAGCTCAGGAAAAAGCTGCTACCAACCATGGGGTGGAAGACAAAGAGAGGAGCTGGAATTGTGGAAGTCCAGGGCCACCTGAGGAGGCTAAGTCTCTGAGGACTTGTCCAGCACCTGCCAGAGCAGCCACCTGGGGAGGGGAAGTGGGATTCCCTGGCCCCTCCTTTCCCCCAACCTTTCAATCCCACCACTGGACAGGCCATGCAGAGGCAGCCTGGAAAATGCGCCCTGCGGGTTGACTCTCTGTGGCACAGAGCAGGAGCTACACCTGAGGGCCAGCTGGCCCAGAGCCAGTAAGGATTGTTAGGAGTTGGTCCACTGCCGGTGGCAGGGTCTTTTAAGTTGTGTATTTTAAGTTGGGGCTCACTCGCCTTTTCCTTACCCTCTTCAACACATTTTCCACTCCTCAGGCTTTCTCTGTCCTCCTACTCTCTCATCACCCAGTGCTTTCCTCCCACTTCCTCACCCACACTCAACAGCAGACAGCAAGTTGGCTGGCCTCCCGATGAGACTACAGACTCAGAGAAGCCCAAGGGATGGTGTTTCACATTTTAGCTGCCAGATCCAATGATGTTCTCTTCTCAAAACCTGAATGCCCTGCCTCCCCACACCAGGTTGCACAGGCATGGCCACGTGTCAAATGTGGTGCCAGCACGAGCAGGGCAGCAGGACGGGCTGGCCCTTTATACCACTGTTCTCCCTCTGCCCAGACCCATCACCAGTAGGCCATGTTAGAACTATGCAGTTTGCCACAAATACGCCTCCTTCAAACACTCCGGGCTAGGTCCACCTGTCTGTAGAAGGAGCAGATTGAAAGAGATAGCCTCTAGTCTTCTTCCACTCCCATCATGCTATGATACTACAGTCAGTGTGCGTTGTGAAAGGCCGAATCCTGGGCATATTCTCTGCCTGCCTTTGTTATAATTTAGCCAGAGATACAAATCTCCAAATTCCTGAGACCTGGTGCAGAGTGGTTTTCTGTTCACTGAAGAGGCATTTTAGGAACAAAAAACCCCAAGGCTTATCCTAGGAACAGCACAGAGTATAATACATTCTCAAATCTAACCCTCCTTATAAATAAATAATTTGTAGATTCAAATAATACAAAGTTATGAAAGGACAGTTAGAAGAAGGAAACGTTTCTATAGCACAGGGCTTATATGAAATTATCGTGCCAATTTATAGCTTTACCATTCTCAAAGCCCCCATACATACATATATGTACATATTTATAAATACATATTTATGAATTTTATAAAAATATAGAAATACATACAAAAGATATTTTTCCTTACATCTCGTTCCCAGGGTGTATAAAAGAATCTTTTCTCTGACATTGTTTTTAGCAATTGGAACTCAGTTGTGAACTGAGTCTATCAGCTTGACCAACACGTGCCAGTCTTCTTAAGTTCAACTAGCAAACAGTCAGCCAAAAACTCCACTTTTTACTTTATAGCAGATTTCACACAAGTTAGGGCAGGGTTTCAGATGTTTTAACTAGCCCTGCCCTGCCAGTGTTTCTCAGATGTTTCCCAAGTCAGTAACAGCAGCCTCACCTGAGAACTTGTTAGAAAAGCAAATTCCCAGGCCCTACTTCAGTCCTACTGAAACAGCGGCAGGTGGGTCTCAGTAACCTGTGGGTTAGCAAGCCCTCCAAGTGTTTCTGATGCACATCAAAGTTTGAGAACTACTGATCTGTGAAGTAGACACTAACATTTTCCTTCCATTTGTGTTTTAATAAGACCCCCAAGTGATTCTGGTGTACGTAAAGGTTTGAGAACCACTGTGCTAAAAAAGAAAAAACTGAGACTGATCCACGTGAAACCTATTATTGGTCTTTTCTCTAACGACCTAAATTTTAATTTAAATCCCCGACCTCCCCGCAATCTGAAATCTACAGTCCTTCTAATGCCAATGACGTCATTACTCATGACATCGGGCAGGCTTTTCTTATTAAGGGAGGGTAATTTAAATCAAGAATACAATGGAAATTAGAACACTGCGGCTATTGTCCTGTTAAAATGAACAAATTCCCTCTACCAAACTGTCCATTTTATGTTTGGCGGGAAAGGAAGGCTGTATGCATCTTCCAAGCATGCCACACTTCTGCTGGTAAATGCTCCTTTCCTATAATTGACTGAATGCACACAAGTGCCCTTCCGCACCCACCAAGAAATAGCAGGTCCTGACATGGGAATGGAACCATATTTCCTTGCTCTTTTTTTCAACATTGTAAAAGCTCTTCTTCCTTTCCAAGTACAGGGGAGTTTCGGCAAAGAGGAGAGTTTTTTCTCCAGGGTGACAAAAAGCACTTTCTCTCTACTCTTTTGTTGCGCCGTTAAATTCGAAACCCTTTTGCCCCGAGAACAATACACTGCAGAGTTACTTTATGTTGCCGCTTTCCGCTGTACTTTCCCCGACCCTTGGAATAATAGGCCGCCATTTTAACGGCGGAGAACATGTAGCTACAGTGAATCTAAGTTGAATGCAAGTCAGGCCCGTAAGTACTGCTACTCCAACTCTTAGCTGGACTGCTCTAAGAGGTTTAATTTAAAGAAAGCAATGTGGCACTCCAGTTAGAAGGCCCAGCAAGCAGGAAATGGACTCCCCACATCAATAGAATGCTAACCACCCCGGTGGGCACACAACCCAGAAGGTAATTTGGGAAATGTAAGAAGTCAGAGAAGATGAATAAATAAGAGAGGAAGCAACCAATTTCCTTTTTCTTTTTTATGAAGACTGTGATTGTAGGCTGTAATCTTCCTCCCATCACTAATGAAATGAGGGGAAGGGAAAGTTTAGAATATATGGTGGTGTTAAATAATCCATAACTAAATGCACGAGCAACATCAAGAACATACATTCTGAAATAAAATGAGGGCCTAGAAATTTGCTGTAGTATTCTAAATTGAACTTGCTAAGGAAAACTCCATTAAAAAAAAAAAACTCTTTTAGCACTTAACCACAAATATACTATATGCTTCTAAACATTGATCTCAGTGATACAAAACCAACTTTAACTCTCTGTAGCCTCAAGTGAAATGAAAAGTTGCTGCTTTGCTTGATAATTAGATCATTCTAGACAGCCAATCTGGGCAAATCATGTCCCAAAGCTAATGTTCCCCCTTGTGATTATCTGGTGTCTGTCTGCAACCACCAAATTAACCAAATAATTTCCGAGTTGCCAACCTAATGTGCAGACAAGCTGCAGAGCAGCTACTGGGGGCTTCTCCACCTTTTACTCCTCCTTTCTCCATACGTTGTTATTTACTCCTCCATCCTTTTCCCCTCAAAACTTACTCGGGCTAGTAAGAGGAGATAGGCCATCTGGGCCTTTGATTTATAAAAAGGATTTACTTGCAATGATCCAAAGCTGGCTTTTGGTTTAATGGGTGTCCACTTTTAATGGTTTCAAGCATTCATCAAAAATGTTCCTCTTTGAAAAACTGAAGAGAACACAAAGTGGCTGAGATGCAGACCTAGTGCTTCCCAGTTTTCAAAATGCCTCATTTGTTTCATCCCACAGCCCTGGGGATTTAGAGATTATTTAACACGTATGAAAACAATATCTTCAGCCGGGCGCGGTGGCTCAAGCCTGTAATCCCAGCACTTTGGGAGGCCAAGATGGGCGGATCACGAGGTCAGGAGCTCGAGACCATCCTGGCTAACACGGTGAAACCCCGTCTCTACTAAAAATACAAAAAAACTAGCCGGGCGAGGTGGCGGGCGCCTGTAGTCCCAGCTACTCCGGAGGCTGAGGCAGGAGAATGGCCTAAACCCGGGAGGCGGAGCTTGCAGTGAGCTGAGATCCGGCCACTGCACTCCAGCCTGGGCGAGAGAGCGAGACTCTGTCTCAAAAAAAAAAAAAAAGAAAAGAAAACAATATCTTCAAGTGACTTTCCCATGTTCAAGGGGCTAAAAAGTCAGATTCCCTAGAACTCAAGTCCCCTGCTCCTAAATGCTCTGAGATTGAACTAGAATGTATTTACAGGAGGGAAGCTTTCAAGGAGGTGCAGTTCTGATTCCCTTAACATGAAGGTGGAATACAGAAGAAGCCCTGTGGCAGGATGGAGATGGACAGATGTGTCAGGGCTTGGCATATGAATTTGTGAGGTTTCTATCTCTAAATGAGAGCTTCCTAACCATGGCACTGACCTCCGCCCCTTCCTTCACAGTGCAGGGAGAATGAGAAAATGAGAGTTTCTAGCACTCCAGGTATGACTGCAAAGGATGGCAATTGTAGAACATCTCAGAGGCCCAAGATAATATTTTTTTCTAGGCTAGTAACTGTTTTGGACATGAAATTTGTTATATTTCATAAGACCCACACATCTTTTGATTTACTATGTTGCAGAATTGAGAAAATTCCCAGATACCTCCTAATATAGTTTGGATATCTGTCCTCTTCAAATCTCATGTTGAAATGTGATCCCTTATGTTGGAGGTGGGCCTAGTGGAAAGTGTTTGGGTCATGAGGTTGGACCCGTGATGAATGTCTTAGTGCTGTCTTTGTGGTAATGAGTGAGTTCTTGCTCTATTAGTTCACGTGAGAGCTGGCTGTTTAAAAGAGCATGCCACCTTTCGTGCTCCCTCTCTCACCATGTGACAGCCTGCTCCTCCTTCACCTTCTGCCATGATTGTAAGTTTCCTGGGGCCTCACCAGAAGCAGATGCTCATGCCATGCTTGTTGTACAGCCTGCAGAACCTTGAGCCAAATAAACCTCTTTTCTTTATAAATTACCCAGTCTCAGGCATTCCTTTATAGCAATGCAAAACAAACTAATACATCTCCTCTAAAATCCCTGGAGATAGGGAGTCCAGTAAGCTCAGGAGAGAGCTCAGCATCTATGTGTCACTGGATGCCTATCTTGGTAAGTTATCCCAGGGTTGCAAGTTCACAGCCTTAAAAGTCAGCTTAACCACAAGTAATTAGACCCAAGGGATCTTCATCCAAACTTATTATAACCAAATTCTGTCAACATTGATTTTTAAGATCTAATTTATTGGCTTAAATTGGGTAAAAAAACTTTCCTATGACTAGATACTTGTATTTTCAAACCAGGGCATCCTTCCTTTATATGGAGGGTTTTGTTTGTTTGCTTGCTTTTTAGTGAGAGTGGCCTTATTGAGAAAAAAATAGACATTTGAGAATAAGTATTATATGTAAAATGAAGGGTGAGATGATTTTAATGCATAAAGCAAATAAAAAGGAAGTGGTTCTAAAAGGTTGTGTTGATAGTTGACAGTTCAAGGAGAGAAACTTCTTGAACCTTGCACAGAACAAAGTTTCAGAGGGATAAGTACTTTTATCTGGAGCAAAATAAATGGAATATTTTAGGGCAACTGAAAATCAGCCACATAAAACATCCCTTAAAGATAGAGCAATAAGGAAGCCAGTCCAGAGACATTTCCTCATCACACAGTTAAGAGGTGAGAACTGGAACTTGGGTTTATAACCAGTACTACTTTGTATCATTTAAAATGCATGTAGTTGCAAGAAACAGAAAAATAAACCCAAACTGGCTGGAAACAATAAAACTGATCCACTGGCTCCTATAACTGGAAATCGGGGTCAAATTTCGTTTAGTGACTTGGGTATATAATCAAGGATCCAGTTTCTGTCCTTCACTCTGCTCTGGGATGGCGGAGGAGCTCAGATGAAGCTGTCTACCGGGGCATAAACACATGTCCTCTCCATATGTCTTGGGCTTCTCCCAGGGTGGCTGGATTCCAAGAGGGAGCATCCACAGATTGAGCGCTCACAGGGACCTGGGAGGAAGCTGCAAGGCTTCTTATGACCTAGTCTTAGAAGTCCTAGAATATAGGCCAGGTGTGGTGGCTCACGCCTGTAATCCCAACACTTTGGGAGGCTGAGGTAGGCAGATCACTCGAGGCCAGGAGTTTGAGACCAGTCTGGTCAACATGGCAAAATGCTATCTCTACTAAAATTACAAAAATTAGCCTGGCATGGTGGCACAAGCCTGTAATCTCAGCTACTTGGGAGGCTGAGCAACGAAAATTGCTTGAGCCCACGAGGCAGAGGTTGCAGTGAACCAAGATCATGCCACTGCACTCTAGCCTGGGTGACAGAGCAAAACTCCATCTCAAAAAAAAAAAAAAAAAAATTCCTAGAATTTCATTTCTGCAACAGTAAAAAAAGTCACAAAGGCCAACCCAGATTTAAGGAGAAGAGAAATAGACTCCACCTCTTGAGGAAAAAGACAACCCGGGTATCTAGGGAAGGAAGGAACTTCAGAGACTATCTACCTCAACACAAATGTCTGAGCATCGTGGAGGCAATCCCCTATTCAGAAACCTCTCATTAGCTCTCCCTACCTGTGTGCTAAAGAGCAAATGCTTGGCCTTTGCCTGGTCCAATTTACTATTCCAGCCTCATCCTCCACTGTTCTTGGCCATTCATTACTGCCTAAGTCAACCCTTTGCTTTCCTACCTCTGTGCTTTCACTTAAGACATCCCTGTTTCTTCAAAGGCCTTCCTTGTTCACTTCCTCTGGGCCAAAGGCACCCTATGAAGGCCCAGCTCAAATCCCCCCTACCCAGACCTGACTACCCCAGGCTCAGATGACTTCAAACCTCCCCAAGCTCTTTCCACGCCACTGACGAGGTGGCCTTTCCCATAGAGCAGTTCATCTCAATGTGTAATATACCATCTGACGGCATGGTGCAGACAGAGAATGGCCAGGAAGCACATGGGCTTCTGCTCATTGTTCTGGGTTTTTCACAACATTTCATTTTAGAGTATAAAAACAAATTTAAAACTTTGAAACAAGAACTAATAAAAATTCATCAGAGAGATTGATAAGGGCTGGAATAATCTCAAAGTTTCAGAAAGAAAAATAGTTTACTCAAGCAGTACAGAAAAATCCTCTCGTTTGGCTCTGGCTCTATCCACTGCTCAGCAGTGCTTGCCTCCCTGTAGCCTACGATTTTCATATTCCTGTGCTTTCTCTGGGACTGTGAAGCAAGAGTGAGGAATGGAATTTAGTGGGTCAGAAACCTTTGAAAGCTGCACCAAACATGTCCTGCAACCTGTACAAAATATTTGACAATTGCGTCATCAAGGGAAAAGGCATCCTTTGCCCTGACCCTGGGCTCATCATCCTTTATGAGCATGGAAAGACGGTTTAGATATGAATCAAACTGAGGCCACTTCCTTCTTTAGGTTATTGCACAATTTACAGCCTTGAAAACTGCCATTCCAGAGGAGAAAATCTGCTCTTGCCCTGATTCTGTTTTTCACAACGTAAGTGCCATAAATACATTCTTCTGCTACCTCAGCCTTTGCTGAACATTGGCTCCCTTAAGTCAAAAACAAAAACAAAAATAGCCACGGGGGAACGGTGTCCCCAAAGAGGTCCTTCAAGCCTTCTTCCAGCTCTCAGATGGGAGTACACATTCCTATCTAATAATAAGCTATTTTATTTGTGAAGGCCTAGAGAAAAAGAAGCCCACAGCCTCCTCAGGACTAACAACTCTGACTGATAATGCAGCCCTCCTTTTAACCAAAATCCCTCCTGTTGGATCTAGAATTCATCTGCCAGCCCCTTCATGAGCTCCACTGAAGGACAGCACTGGGATCACCCACATTGCTTCTCCCGTGTACCTGGTGAAGAAAACAGACGGCAGACGGGCCCATCCTCACTGCTGTGACGTGGAGTGAGAAATAACTAACTGGAGATGCCATTGACAGCGTCAATGAGGGAGGTGGGTATTGCCCCTGGAAAGAAAATTACATAAAGATGTGTAACTCTATCTTAAGGAGGCCATTGCTACAGTGAATATACTGTGAAAGATATATACTTCTCCCTCCTATACTAATTTGTCTTCATACAAGATGTCACCTTTGACACTAACCTACCAAAATAAACCCCCGGGAAACTCCCAGTTAGGGAACAGGAGACGGACAGGAGTGGAGAAGGATATCTGGCCCTAAGTCAGAGTTCCCACCTGTCTTCAGCAATCAGAGTCCTTCCTGCTACTGTGGAACGGGAGAGCTACAGAACTTTCAAGGGTAGCAATACATTGCTGTAAAAATGGATCAAAGCTCACTTTCAGGGCACAAGGCCACACACCCCTCAGCCATTAACCTCCATGCTCCAACTCACTCACACACTGTCTACCAAGGTAGGAAGCTCAGGGAGGGGGCTGTAATGATGACCCAAGCAGCTGCCAGCTGAGTACTCAGCTGTTACATGTTTGTCTCAACTTTCACCCCTTGAGTTATGATGAAATGGATGGAACTCACAGAATTCCCCCAACACCAAGTCCCTCTCAGAGAACTCTATTTGTAAAAATACTCTATATACCAAAAAAGGTGTATTAATGGGGACTAGCAGAGCCAAGTGATTTACAAGCTACTGCATAACCAAGTCACTATAGCTCTGGACTTTCTAATAACTCCATTTAACCCAGGCCTCATTGAAAACATGACTTTTGAGCCAAAGCTTGAGAGAAGTTGGGGAATGAGGCCAGGCGGGGTGGCTCACGCCTGTAATCCCAGCACTTTGGGAGGCCAAGGCAGGTGGATCACTTGAGGCTAGGAGTTCGAGACCAGCCTGGCCAATTGTTGCTACTAAAAATACAAAAATTAGCCAGGCGTGGTGGCACACACCTGTAATCCCAGCTACTCGGGAGGCTGAGACAGAAGAATTGCTTGAACCTGGAAGTCGAAGGTTGCAGTGAGCTGAGATCATGTCACTGCGTTCCATCCTAGGCGACAGAGCAAGACTCTGTCTCAAAAAATATATAAATAAATAATAAGAAGCAGCAGCTGGGGAATGAGCTACAGAGATATTTGAGTGAGGAGCTTTCCAGACAGAGGGGCTAGGCAAGCTAAGAGATCACCAGTGGATTTCATTCTCCCACATTCTAGAACCTCACTTTCGCCCATTCCCCCAAGCAAAATCTTAGGCAGTGTCAGGAGCCAGGATGATGCAGAGTCAGGGAGGCTAGAGCAAGCCAACATATGTGAAGGAAGCCCAGGTTACCCCATTACGCCTTGGGAATGATGGACAGGAAGAGACTCGATAGTCCCAGAGGCTTTCTCCATCAGTGAGCCCACCTACTTCTCCACTCCAGACTCCCCCTTTGAGGAAGGACCCTACTCCCCCAAGGAAGTGGGGTCCCCCTCAAAGACCCCACTTCCTGCTGGATATCTCAAGATGGATGTTGCTATGGTCTAATGTTTGTATCCCCCCAAAAAATTTTTATGTTAAAATTCTAACCCCTAACGTGATGTTATTAAAAGATGGGGTCTTTGGGAAGTGAATAGGATTCATGGCATTATAAAAGGGACCCCAGGCTGGGCACGGTGGCACACGCCTATAATCCCAGCATTTTGGGAGGCCAAAGCCAGTGGATCACCTGAGGTCAGGAGTTCTCAGCCAGCCTCACTAACCTGGTGAAACCCTGTCTCTACTAAATACAAAAAAAAAAAATTAGCCAGGCATGATGGTGCATGCCTGTAATCTCAGCTACTTGGGAGGCGAGACAAAAGAATCACTTGTACCTGGGAGGCGGAGGTTGCAGTGAGCTGAGATCATGCCATTGCATTCCAGCCTGGGCAACAAAAGCAAAACTCTGTCTCAAAAAAAAAAAAAAAGGGACCCCAGAGAGCTAACTCACCCTCTCACCAGGTACAGACACAGCTAGAGGGCGCCATCTGTGAACTAGAATGTGGGCCCTCAGCAGACCCCAAATCTGCCTTGATTTTGAACTTCCCAGCCTTCAAAACTGTGAAAAATCAGTTTCTGTTGGTGACAAGAAATCCTGCTTGTGGCCTTTTGTTAGAGCAGCCCAAACAGACTAAGACAGATGCCCCATTACTTGTTGTTGGTTTGTTTGTTTGTTTGTTTTGTTTTTGACATAGTCTCCCTCTGTCACCCAGGCTAGAGTGCAGTGGAGTGATCTAGGCTCACTCCAACCTCCGCCTCCTGGGTTCAAGCGATTCTCCTGCTCAGCCTCCCGAGTAGCTGGGATTACAGGCACATGCCACCATGCCCCAGCTACTTTTTGTATTTTTAATAGGGATGGGGTTTCACCATGTTGGACAGGCTGGTCTTGAACTCCTGACCTCAGGTAATCCACCTGCCTCAGCCTCCCAAAGTGTTGAGATTACAGGCGTGAGCCAATGTTCCTGGTACCCATTGCATTTTGAAGTCCACATGTCACAAACTGACCTCAGCATCTTTCCATGAAGCCCTTTCCTTCTTCTCCTAATTCAGAAATCTATTCTGTTACCCAAGCCAGAAACCTGGGGGTCATACCTGACTCTTCTTTCCCTCATGGCCTATATTGCACAGACAGGGTACACTGTCCTATCAATTCTACCTGCATAATATCTCCGGAATGCCTCCACTTCTCTGTTTCCCCTGCTATTATCTTAATTCAGACATTGATCACATCCTAACCAAATCTAGCTTGTCCAAAATGATCTTTCTAAAACCAAATCTGGCCGTGTCCCTCCCTTGCCTACAATTCTGCAGTGGCTTTCCACAGTACCAGGTCCTGGCTCCTTAGAAAGACACACAAGGGCCCCCAGGACATGGCCTGCCCCCTCTCAGCCTCAGGTCTGACCACCCTCTCCTTCCACCCTGCACCAGCCATCTGCCTGGGCTGCTTGTGGTTCCACCCCCTTGCTGGCATCTTCTGCCTTTGTGTATGATGCTCGCTTTATCTGAGATGCCTTTCCCATCCTTCTTTGTCTGGCTTGTTCTCATTTGTGCTCCAAGACCCTGCTGAGACATCACATCCCTGGGAGACCCTGCTGGCCTCCCCAGGGTCTGTTAGTGCCAGCCCTTGCTGTGTCCCATCACACACTGCAATCAATCTTCCTTGTGCTACAGGGCACTCATGTCCCTGAATTATAATGGTTTCTTTCTCCCTCACTAATTGGAACTTATTTAAGGCAATTAGCTGTTTATCTCTGCTTGTCAAACAAGTGGGAACCATCCCAAAGCCTCATAAAAAAATAATGGTGTCCCAGGACTCCCCAATTCAAGCCCTGCCCAAGCACAGCGCAAGCTCCAGGTGACAGATGAGGGCAGATCACACAAGCTGGAGGGACAGCTCTGTGGAGTCTCCTAAACCGGGGTACAGGCCATGAATATCAAGCCACTTCAAGCCATGGTTTCTCTAGAGTGAGCATCACTCAGGAAGCACATGAGATAATCTGAAGAACTTCTTTTGTCTGTGTACCCACCAAAGCTGCAAAACTGCCAAGTAAGCAGTTTCCCCTTCATGTCCTTGGGTTTCCATGTCTTCATATTTCCCCTTCAGTGGCATCCCCTTCATTCATTCATTCACTTTGCTGGTCAGTACTGACTGAGTGCTTACTAGGTGGCAGGCACCATTCCTGGAGCTTGGACTGCATCAGTGACTGCAAGAGACAAGGGCTCATGTCCTTGGGGAGCTTACTGTGTATGAGAGAGAACAGGCAGTAAACAATGAGCACAGAAATTCAGCAATTATATCATGGTTTACGGGGCACAAGTGCTGTGGAAGGCAGAGCAGGGTGAGGGAGACTGGCAGTGCTTGAGGGAAAGTGGCTGCAATTTAAAATAGGCCTCACGGAAAGCCTGATCCCTGAGCAGAAGCTTGAAGGAAGTGAGGGAGTTAGCTACAGGGATATTGTGGCAAAGAGATTTCCCGGCAAAGCGAATGACCAGTGCAAAAACCCTGAACAAAAGGATAATATATCAGAAGGGTGATGCAATCCGATGTGTGTTTTTAAAAGCTCACTCTGAATTCTGTGTTAAGAATGCACTCGGAGGCCAGATGCAGGGAGACCAGTAGGCCAGGCTGGAGGCAATAAAGGCTGGGGCCAGGGTGGCTGCAGTGGAGAGGTGACCAGTGGTCAGACTGTACATAAACTTGGAAGGGAGGGCCAATAGGCTTTCTGAATGAGTTAGATGTGAGAAACAAGGAAGGAAAGGGGTTTCCAAACGCAACCAAAAAGACAATTTCTAGAAACTGACATGAGGAAGACTGTGGATGGAATAAGATTTTACACCAACATGTGAAGTTTGAGGCCAGCATCCAGATAGAAATGTTGGAGAAGGGGCCGAGCGCGGTGGCTCACGCCTGTAATCCCAGCGCTTTGGGAGGCCGAGGTGGGCGGATCACTTGAGGTTAGACCAGCTTGGCCAACATGGTGAAACCCCAACTCTATTAAAAATACAAAAAAATTAGCCAGGCGTAGTGGTGCCGTCTTTAATCCCAGCTACTCGGGAGGCTGAGACAGGAGAATTGCTTGAATCCAGGAGGCAGAGGTTGCAGTGAACCGAGATTGCACCACTGTACTCCAGCTTGGGTGACAGAGTGAGACTATGTCTCAGAAAAAAAAAAAGAAAAAGAAAAAGAAAAAAGAAATGTTGAATAGGGCAGTTGGGTAGAGGAGCTTGGAGCTGGTGAGAGAGTCCTGGGTTCGAAATATGAATTTGATATGAACTTGAAAGTCATCAGGAGATAGTATTTAATGCCAAGAGACTTTAAATACAATAAAGGAGGGAATACTCTCTTGCTTTTAAAACAGCTCTCTTCACTCAAAACAAATAAATACAGGAAATAATCTGATATCATTACATGTAATTGGAAATAATCACAAGAATGTATTCTATCTCTCCAGGTAATGGTATTTTTCCAATGCTGATAGCTATTATTATTCTATCACTATGAAACACTTGAGCATAACTCTGTGCTGAGTACACCAGAAACAATTGCAGATAGCTGTCACATGTAGCCCTGTGAGATAGGTACAGTTACTATCCCCCTGCCTAATTTTTTTTGGAGACAGAGTCTCATTCTGTCACCCAGGCTGGAGTGCAGTGGCACAACATAACTCACTGCAGCCTCAAACTCCTGGGCTCAAGCAATCCTCCTACCTCAGCCTGCTGAATAGCTAGGACTACAGACATGCGCCATCGTACCCAGCTAATTTTTAAATTTTTTGTAGAGACAGAGTCTCGCTATGTTGCCCAGGCTGGTCTCAAACTCCTGACATCAAGCAATCCGCCTGCCTCAGCCTCCCAAAGCACTGGGATTACAGGCATGAGCCACTGCACCTGGTGACTATCTCCATTTTTACAGAGAAGAAAACTGAGGAAGGAGAAGTTGAAAACCTTGCCCAGGGTTACAGAGCTGCGGTACAAACCCAGACAACCTGGCTTCAGCATCCACGCTCTCAACCATCACACCATACTGCCTCTCAAGGACAAATGAAAAGAATGAACACCTTTCTTAAAGGAAGGATTGTTGACCCACAGGAGAAACCAGGATTTTGCTTGGTATGGGGGCCAGAAACCACTGCTCAACTCCTCAAGTTTGAAAAGTTATACTAGAAATGCAGGGGGAAATCGCAAGGAATACCAATTCTGGGAGTGGGAATTGGGCTGGAGAGCAGAGAGCTTCAGCTTAGAGTGTGAAACTTGGGGCTTCTGCATTAAAGTGTGTGAGAATGAGTGTGAAACACTTTTCATTAAAAAGTATAGAGCGTCGGCCGAGTGTGGTGGCTTATGCCTGTAATCCCAGCACTTCGGGGGGCCAGGGGGTGGGGTGGATCACCTGAGGTCAGGAGTTCGAGACCAGCCTGGCCAACATGGTGAAACCCCATCTCTATTAAAAATACAAAAAATTAGCTGGGCATGGTGGTGAGCACTGTAATCCCAGCTACTTGGGAGGATGAAGCAGGAGAATTGCTTGAACCTGGAAGGCAGAGGCTGCAGTGAGCCAAGACTGTGCTATTTGCACTCCAGCCTGGACAACAGAAAAAAAAAAAAAAAATGTATACAGCGTCAGAGAAAAGAGAAAAGATGAGCAGTAGGGATATTACAAATCCTGGATGGAGTGGGAAAACAGCATCTAAACTGTTGGTTTAGCTATTAAAAATATCTTCATTTACAAGAAGTGTCCACATTTATAAACTGTCTCCAGTGGAGCACAAAATCATTTCTATTATTGACCATGTACCAGATTCATTGGGTTGTAAATATTATTAATTACAACAGCACGGCTACGTGTGGTGGCTCATGCTTGTAATCCCAGCACTTTGGGAGGCCAAGGCCAGTGGATCGTTTGAGCTCAGGAGTTTGAGACCAGACTGGGCAAGACAGTGAAACCCTGTCTCTACAGAAAATACAAAAATTAGCCAGGCATGGTGTCATGTGCCTGTAGTCCCAGCTATTTGGGGAGAGGGAAGATGGCTTGAGCCTGGGAGGTTGAGGCTGCAATGAGCTGTGTTCATGCAAAGCAAGACTCTATGTCAAAAAATAATAATAATAACAGCAACAAACTATATATGCAGGGTGGATCATTGTTTATTAGGCGTGCTGAGAAGTGTTTTACTCAAAACTTTCAGATCAGAGGTAAGATTTAACACTCAAGAAGAACAGAGAGCTGACCCCTTGATTACACAGGGGCAGGGCCATGAAAATCTTCACAAAATGCAGGCAGCTTTGTTATAAATCAACCACAGCTGAAAAGTCTGCCTTTCCCTCTGTGACCCAGGCCACTTCCAGTGCCATCTCTCAGGTATTGCTTCTAAGTCAAACCAAACCAAACTGTGACCTGAATCTATAAGCAAAGCAGTGAAACAGATAGAAATACTATAAAACTTACAGTTGCATTTCTATTGCAAAAGAGAGAAAATTTCTTTAACTTGTATGAGCTTACAGGATACAAGGGGAATTTTATTGCACTGATATATTGCCTAGTGGTGAAGTCTGGGCTTTTAGTGTATCTATCACCTAAATAATGTACATTGTACCCATTAAGTGATTTCTTATCACCCTCCTCCTTCCCAGCTTCCCACCCTTCTAAGTCTCCACTGTCTATTATTCCAGTCTATATCCCTGTGTACACATTCTTTAACTTCCACTTATAAATGAGAGCAGGCAGTGCTTGACTTTCTGTTTCTGAGTTGTTTCACTTAAGATAATGGCCTCCAGATCCATCTATGTTGCCACGAAAACATGATTTCATTCTTTTTATGGCTGAATAGTATTCCATTATGTATATATACCATACTTTCTCTATATCCAATCATCTGTTGATGGACACTGAAGTTGATTTTTTTTTTTTAAGAAAAAGTCTCACTCTGTTGACCAGGCTGGAGTGCCATGCCCTGAATATAGCTCACTGTAACCTTGAACTCCCAAGCTCAAGCAATCCTCCTGCTTCAGCTTCCCAAGTAGCTAAGACTATAGGTATGGGCCACCACACTCAGCTAATCTTTTATTTTTTATAGAGATGAAGTCTTGCTCAGTTGCCCAGACTGGTCTTGAACTCCTGGCTTCAAGGGATCCTTCCACTTCGGTCTCCCAAAGTGCTGAGATCACAGGCATGAGCCACTACACGCAGCCTGATTCCATAGTTTTGCTATTGTGAATAGTGCTGCAATGAACACACAAGTGCACGTATCTTTTTTACATAATGGTTTACTTTCCTTTGGTAGATACTCAGTAGCAGGATTGCTGGATCCAATGGTAGTTCTATTTTCAGTTCTTTGAGAAATCTCCATACTGTTTTCCATAAAGGTTGGACTCATTTATATTCCTACCAACAGAGTATAAGCATTCCCTTTTGTTCGCATCCTCACCAACATTTGTTGCTTTTTGACTTTTTAGTAATAGCCATAATGACTGGTGTGAGATGATATCTCATTGTGGTTTTAATTTGCATTTCTCTAATGATTAGTAATGTTGAGCATTTTTTCATATATCAAAAGAAAAAACGTTAAGACAATATTTTCCCTTTGCAGCAAGGCAAATATACTTCCATATGCTAATAGATTTTAATCAAGATTTCTTAGGGGGCTCTTTTATTACAGGAATAGATGTAAGCATTCATTGTAGGGAATAAAAATGTAATCTTAATCTAATTAATAAATATTCCAGTTAGCCCTTCCAGCTTAGCTGTTGGTTAGCTATTGTTTGATTTTCTGTCTTCAAAATAAAGAATATCTTCCACACTGATGCCCACATAGATGGGAACCTGATGAAAATGGGCACACTCACACTGTTCTTTGACAGTGATCTGTGGGATGCAGCTTTCCTCACTTTTTCTAGTACTGAGGATGGATTTGTCATAAGCCATTGCACTCTACTGCTGCTGTTCTTGGGATCAGATGGGCTTTGAGGTTCAATTTTGTGACCTTGAAACAGGAGCTTTTTCTGTGTGTATAACTAACCAGATGACGTGAGAATTAAATCCATAAGTTTCAATTCATGTGTACTAGAAAATCAATCCTATATTTAAGAGCATGCTGTGGATTACACTAGCCTAGATAGTCAAGTATTGTTTAATTAATTAACCCACAACTGTTCATTACTGAGCAGTTACCACGTTCCAGACACTGCACTAGGTTCTTCACTTCATAGTGACATCTACAATATCAAACCTATAAGACCAATTAAAATGTATGTTGATTTTTATGTACATGTCAGATATTTTGAAGAATCCCTTCAAAATTCAGTTTAGGTTTCTATCCTCCCAAAGATCATCTCTGATCCTCCCAGGCTGGGGGAGGCATCCTTCTTCTGAATTGTCCTAATACCATGTGCATATTTCTATCTTTGAGTTGACTCCACTATTTTGTAGTTCTCTTTGTGTGTCTGTCCCTAAACTCAAACATGAAATCCACAAAGGCAAGAGACTCTGCTGACAAATCCTCACAGCTGTACTCAGCATAGTGCTGCTGTCTGGTAAGTAATCAGTGTATTTTGGTTGAAGATATGAAAAAAATAGCAAATGAATAAATGAATGGAAAGAAATCACACCCATAAACTGGGACCTGAGTCAAAGCTCAAGATTAAGGACTTTTCAGATTGGCAATGATTCTCACATGGGACCAGGCAGTACTGCACCTACAACCTGCAATGCTCATTCTTTCCTTCCCCCATTTATTTAAGAGCTATCTGTGTACCTACTATGTATTGAGAACTACGCAGAGTATGCACTGATAAATAGAAGATGGAATACCTGCCTTTGGAGAACTTATGTTTTAATAGTGCTCTTCAAATAACACCAACCCATGCCTGGCCTTTGGAAATGCCATGTTTCATTGATCTAATTCCATCATGTTCCAAGAAAATACTTCTAGCAGAAAATAATATTTTACATAGAAGCAATATAATGTTATAATTCTGAAAGCACATCATGAAAAAAAATGAGCTGTACTGTGTTTTCCCATTGTTTAATTTACTAGATGCTCTTATTTATTGTCAGATAAATAGCAATAGGTACCAAAGAATTAACATAAATTTATGGACAGCAAGCTTTCACTTAAGAGAACTGAACCCACTTTCTATAACCTAAGAACTGACCATCTGAATCCATTTTCTGTAACCTAAGAACTGACCATCACAGTCTGATTTCAGTGGAAAAAAATAGCCGATTACTTTTGAGGAGTTAAGAGGTTAAGGTACATGTTCATGTCAAAGAGTGGCACCTACTGGCAGAATCTCATACTGCAGCATAGTTCTATTAGGCATTAACTATTAATAATACACTAACAGAATCACTACAGAAACAATAGGATTAGTTTGGGGGATTTCTGTTCCCCAACAACCATACCATCTTCCTATTTGGGTAGAATCCCTCACTGTAAGACACCCCAACCTCTACTACAGAATTTAACGTGGATAGAACTGCATCTGTCTAACCTTGGACTCAGCAAGTTGGGATTACCAGTGATTTTTGAATCTTAAGTAAGGGACCCCATGAAGAAGGGATGGGTAAATTAGGGTTGCAGCAATGGCAGAATCCAGCAGTGGTATGTGGGTCCAGCAGCAGCAACTGAATGTCCTTATCAGATTATTTCTGCTGTCTGGCCTCTCTCAGTACTTGCCTATTTTCAGCACCTGCTTTTCCAAACTTCCTGTCAATTCTGTGAACTAACATCCATCCAATAATCTCCTTTTCCACTTAAGGAAACCAGAGTAAGTTTCTGTTGCTTACAACCAAGAATCCTGGCTGATACACTACCTAACATTTATTGTCTTCTATCTGTCCAGCATTGTTCTTTGCCCCACATACACATTATCTCATTTAGTCCTCCCCCAACAAAACTCTATGAGGTAAGATCAGAGCCTGAAATAGAGGTAAAAAAGACTAAATAATTTTCCCAACTCACACAAGTAGTTTGGCAGAGCCAGGAGACAAAATCAGCCAGTTTGATGCTATAATTAATTATCTTAAGTATTTCGCTATCTCACAAATGAAAAAATACTAGGGCTTTTGGAATTATGAAATTGAAAGACAAGACTCAAGACATAGTCCTAAGGTCTCTGGGCAGATGGAGCTGTGAATTGCAGAAAGAAATCCTGCAATGCTATAAGGAAAATAAAATACTAAGGTGAGATTGAAGTCAATTTTACCATAAGGGTAATGTAATTTAAGTGCCCTTCATTTGCAAGGGGCCCCTTCCAAAGCCCTAAATTTAATTTTGTATTTATGAATTTGTATTCTTTTTCTTAAGGAAAGCTTCCAAAATGATATAGGCTTCACATTCCAGAAAACCTGGATCCATCCCCGGATGAGATCATACATTTATGAACTAGAGACTTACTTTCTAGCTCCGGATTTGGATACCAAGAAGGGATTCTTTATATAGAGACAGAGGCCTACAGAACACAGGTAGACGCACAGACAACCTTGGAAACCACGCCCACTTTCCTGTGCCCTGGGGAGAGTAAGGAATTGTTTCTTCCTACTCAGACTGGGCTCAGTGTACATTTGTGGTATTTCAGGAACCCACGGATCCCCAGAAAGCTGGCTTTTTTATCTTTCAGCAAGAAGAAAGACAGGACATCTGTGCACCCACAGGCACAACAGCAGCAGCAAGGACTGGGGGTGAGTCTTCCTGTCTCAGGCCTAGACAGACATCAGGCCCTTCTTACAGAATAAGCTAAATGTGGCCCAGACTCTGAGGAGAAGGGGATGGATACCACACCTTCTTGGGGAGACTAGGAGGATCCTGCCTTTATTTAATATGTTGATATTTTGTTCATCATCAATATTTATTTTACTAATTTTGATTGTACACCCTTGTAAGTGTAATGATTTTTTATTAAGATATATAGTTGTATAACCAGCAGTACAATCTAGAATGTCTAGAACCTTCTCTTCTCTCCAACAAGTCTCCTAGTGCCAATGTGTAGTCAGCCCCCATCCTCACCCCAGCCCCAGGCAGCACTGGTCTGCTCACAGTCTTTAAAGATTGCAAGCACCGGTATTTTTCAAAAAGCTTTCCAAGTGATTCTAGCGTGCAGACATGGTTAAGAACTAGCATTCTAGGCCTGGTCCCGTAGCTCACACCTGTAATCCCAGCATTTTGGGAGGCCGAGGTGGGCAGATCACTTGAGGTCAGGAGTTCAAGACCAGCCTGACCAACATGGTGAAACCCCGTCTCTACTAAAAATACAAAATTGGGCATGGTGGTGGGTGCCAGTAATCCCAGCTACTTGGGAGACTGAGGCAGGAGAATCACTTGAATCTGGGAGACAAAGGTTGCAGTGAGCCAAGATTGTGCCACTGCACTCCAGCCTGGGCAACAAGAGCGATACTCTATCTCAAAAAAAAAAAAAAAAAAAAGACCATTCTAGACACCATAGAGCTAAACTCTGTCTTTAGTCCTGCCTCACAAAATCTGGACATTTTCTGTTAGAAGTTTTTCTTCTGGAAAAATATATCTTTAATTTCATATAAAAAGTCTTGCAGGAAATAGAAGTTTATATGACAAATAGCCTGTAGTCAACTTTGCCAAAATATCATTAAGTGAAAAATGCCTATACACATATCCACACGCCTATAAGTATGATATGCCTCATTTCTACATAGGCTTAGGATACAGAGTTCTTCTGTTTTATGGTAAAATTAAAAGCTCAGGGTGCTATCATCAAAGTCATAGTCATTTCCTTAAAAATTAACAAAGAAACATTTACCTCAGACTGGAAAATTACAAGGGTTACAAAACTATGGTCTTTAGATGTTCAAAAGTTCCTCAGGGGAAAGTTACAGAGAAGTACAACGTATCTTTATGATTTTTATGATTACGTTGCACAAACATGGAGATGATAATGCAGTAGTGCCGGAAAAGCCTAGAACAAACAATCGCTGACAAGTTATCAGGTGGAGCTGAGGTCCTTCTGCCATTTTAGGCATGTGGGGCAAGCAAGCACTTGCACAGAGATGAGCCCGAGGAACAGGAATGAACTTGAAATAATTCACAAAAATGCCAGCCCCAGAGGTCTAGAAACACATGTGAGCAAACCACAGCCACAGGCTGCAGGGTGAGTCAGGGCTTTCTCAACACAAGCAATGCTTCTGTCTTCATGGGCCGAAACAGAGAACCGCAGACACCAACAGCCATCAACATAGCCAGTGCGTGGGAAATGTTTCGGGATGCAGTTACAACATGACTCCACCCAGACCACTCCCTAAAATTGCAAAGCTTTAAAACAGTGGCCCTCAGCCAAGGAGGTGCCGCCTTAGTTTAGGCCAATGAAGTTCTCCAGCAACAAGGTAGTCGGCAGTCAAGAGAGAAGCTTCTGAGGGAAAGTAGCCCTTAATGATGGATAAGGAAAGTTTGCATTTTAGTGAAGTGGATGGCCCAAAGCCATGCTTTCTCTGCCTTCAGGTTTGAAATTCTCAACATTTACAAAGATATTGGGGGCAAAAGTTATCTCCTCCTCTAATTATCAATGAGTAGTTTATCTGAATTTATAGTCCACAGGCAAACCTCAAATGACTTTGACAAAATCACCTGAGAAGGGTGAATAAAGAAGGATGACTGAAGACACGCCACAGCCTACACTCCCCCACATCAAGTCACTAGAAATGACAGAAAACAATTTTAAATAAGTGAATTGGAAACAGTGAAGGTAAATAAAGAAAGGCAGCATCTAGCCAGAAATAATGAGCCATTCCTGAAAGACACAAGACAGATCAAATCAGAGTAATGAATACAAAACACATCCAGGAGAGGCAGTTGCATGGAGTGGGGATGACTCCTTAAATTAGATGAAGAGGATATTGGGAGCTTGTGCAGACCAGGGTGATTCTGGGCCACCATCAGAGCTGGTGGGACATCACAGTAGGACCGTCAGGCAGGTGCTCCCATGCACATGCACACAAACACACACGCACACAAACGCACACACATGCACATGCATGCCAAAGAGTAGGCACAGCAAGCCCCAGAGGCGTCCACACCCAGTGTTTGCACAGAGAAGGAGGGCAATGCTTCTGGGGGTTGGCCTCACCCAGAAGGAGGGGAAGCATCTTGGCCAGAAGACTCCACTGACTCACCTGCCCGGCCCCACGTCCTGCCCTACTGCCAGAGGCAGCACATTCTCAGACACACCTTCTGGGCCTCTCAAATCAGAAAGGAACACACAATCATAAACCACCAAAGATTTGAAGATAACTCTTACTGTGACAGAGAGGACGAATTACAACTAAGAAAAGAACTAACCTTCAAAAATGAAAGTCATCAAAGCCCAGCAGGTGGGCTGAACAGCAGATTGACACAGCATAGGATAGACTTAGCAAAGAGGTAGAGGAGAGAAACTCCTCCAGAAAAAAATAACAGGAAAAAGAGATTAAACGTATGACAAAGACAAGGAGGGTACATCCAGAAGAAAGAGAATCTAAGAAAGGAACTCATTAAAGAAATGGTAGAGGAAAATTTCCTATAGCTGAGGAAATGCACATGTCCTGAATGAAAGGACCAACCTGGACATATTGTGGTAAACGTTCATAATGCCTAAAAACAAAGTACCTAAAATTAACAAGAATCAAATTACCATCTGACTTCCTGTCAACAAACAAATTTCAAGAAGCAATGGAGGCGGTAACATCAGCAGAAATGACAGGGCAAGGACCTCTGGAAATCTTCCCCTCTATATAAACACCATAAGAACTCTGCAAAAATTGTCAAAACCAACTTTTTCAGAACCTGGTAATTAACCAAAGGCTTGCAATAATATGGGGAGTGTTTATTTAAGAAAATGGTTAAGGCCAGGTGTGGTGGCTCATGCCTGTAATCCCAGCATTTTGGGAAGCTGAGGCAGGGGAATCACGAGATCAGGAGTTCAAGACCAGCCTGGCCAATATGGTGAAACCCCATCTCTACTAAAAATACAAAAATTAGCCAGGTGTGGTGGCATGCACCTGTAGTCCCAGCTACTTGGGAGGCTGAGGGAGAAGAATCACATGAACCCAGGAGGCAGAGGTTGCAGTGGGCCAAGATCACACCACTGCACTCCAGCCTGAGCAACAGAGCAAGACTCTATCTCAAAAAAAGAAAAGAAAAAAAAAAAAGGAAAAGAAAATGGTTAAACCTCAGTAACAACAGCAAGCTTTGTGGCATTTTAACTTGCCTTAGTCTCATTCCTCTATCCCTAGACCCATGGTTGCTCTGAAAGCCAATAGCCACACAATTATTGTGAAAAACAGTAGCCTAGCAGCCTCTAAAGGGCACAGAAAAAGGTTGGAGCGTCTCCAAATCTTAATTCACATAGAACTGTCATTATTTCATCTACCTAGAAGTTATCTGGAAAAACCCACTCACAATTTTTATCTTTGACCAGTCTCAGATCTCAGTGCAAATAGCCTTTTCCCTGAAACACATTCATCAAAAATAGTGGCAGTTGTTTAAGATCACAGCTGTCTGAGGCTGTGATAACAGTTGGGGCAAACAAACAAACAATAAGTATACCAAAAAAATTAAAAGGAAAAGCTGGCAAATGAGATATCCATTGGTGGTTTGAAAAGCTCCACATATTCTTGGGAATCTAGAAGATCACACAAATGCATAGGATGTGCAAATACCCAGTACTGTGTAAATGCCCAGGAAAGACCCAAAAAGACCTTAAATTCTTAACTCTGCCTGACCTTAGAAGGAAGCTGATACATTAGACTTACATTAATAGATAAAGACATTACATCAAGTATTTTAAATATATGCAAAGAACTACAGGAAACCATGTCTAAAGAAAAGTATAAGAATGATCAATAAAGAGCTAGAAATCAGGCAGGAAAATTGCTTGAACCCGAAAGGTGGAGGTTGCAGTGAGCCAAGATCGCACCACTGTACTCCAGCCTGGGTGACAGAGTGACAGTCCATCAAAAAAAAAAAAAAAAAAAAAGAGCTAGAAATAGTAAAAAAAATAAAAAAATAAAAACAAATACAAATTCTAGCGTTGAAAAGTACAATAACTGGAATAAAAAATTCATTAGAGGGACTTAGCATCAGATTTGGTCAGGCAGGAGAAAGAACAGTAAACTTGAAGGTAAGTCAAATAAGATTATACAATTTGAGGAACAGAAAGAATAACAGAAATGAACAGAACTTCAGGGATATGTGGAGCACCATCAGGTATACCAAGATGCACCCACTGGAAGTCTCAGAAGAAGAGGGAAGAAAGAGTTAGAAAGAATATTTGATGAAATAATAGCTAAAATGTCTAAATTTGATGAAAAACATTAAACTACACATTCAAGAAGCTTCACAAAATTCAAGTAGAATAAATTCAAAGAGACCTGCACCTAGACACATTATCACCAAAATTTCAAAAGACAAAGAGAATTTTGAAAGCAGGAGAAGTCAGACATCATCTACAACTGATCTGCAATAAGATTAACAGCTGATTTCTCATCAGAAATCATGGAGGCCAGAAGGTAGTGGGATGACATATATAAAGTGACAAAAGAAAAAGACCATCAACCCAGAATTCTGTATCTATAAAACTATCCTTCAAAAATGAAAGAGGAAGAAAACTCCTAAAATTCATATGAAATATTAACAAATCCTAAATAGCCAAAACAATGTTGAAAAAGAAGAACAAAGTTAAAGGACCTATACTTTCTGATTTCAAAACATACTACAAAGCTACAGTAATGAAAACAGTATGATTTTGACATAAGGACAGACATAAATATCAATGGAAAATAATTGATATCCCAGAAATAATCCCTTTAATAAATAATCAATTAATTTTTGACAAGGGTGTCAAGACTCTTTAACGGGGAAACAACAGTCTTTTCAACAAATGGTGCTGGGGAAACTAAATATCCACATGCAAAAGAATGAAGTTGGATCCTTACCTTATACCATATACAAAAATTAACCCAAAAATTGATTAAACACCTAAACATAAGAATTTAAACTATAAAACTCTGAGGTGAAAAATCTTCATGACATTAGATTTGGCAATAACTTCTTGGATATGACACGAAACACACAGACAACACAAGAAAAAACAGATAAATTGGACTTCATCAAAATTAAATCTTTTGTTTATAATAAACAAAAGGACACTATCAACAGAGTGAAAAAGTAACCTACAATGTGGAGAAAATATCTGCAAATCATATACCTGATAAGAGGATAATATCCAGAATATATAAGGAATTACAATTTAACAATAGCAACAACGACAACAACAAACTCAATTCAAAAATGGGCAAATAAGCAAAAAGAATAAAGCCAGAGGTATCAAATTACACAATTTCAAACTATATTACAAGGCTACAGTAACCAAAACAGCATGGTACTGGCATAAAAACAGACACATATACCACTGAAACAGGACAGACAACCTAGAAATAAAGCCACACACCTGTAACCATCTGATCTTCACAAAGTCAACAAAAATAAGCAATACAGAAAGAACTTCTTATTCAATAAATGGTGCTGGGCTAACTGACTGGCCATATACAAAAGAATGAAACTGGACGCCTACCTTTTGCCATACACAAAAATCAACTTAAGATGGATTAAAGACTTAACTGTAAGACCTAAAAATATAAAAATCTTAGAAGAACACGTAGGAAGTACCATTCTGGACATAGGCCCTGGCAAAGATTTTATGATGAAGTTTTGAAAAGCAATTGCAACAAAACCAAGAATAGACAAGTGGGACCTAATTAAACTCAAGAGCTTCTTCATGGCAAAACAAAACAAAACAAAACAAACAAAAAACTATTAACACAGTAAACAGACAACCTACAGAATGAGAGAAAATATTCACAAACTATGCATCAGACAAAGGTCTGATATCCAGAATCTATAAAAAACTTAATTCAAAAAGCAAAAAACAAATAACCTCATTGAAAAGTGGGCAAAGGACATGAATAGACACTTCTCAAAAGAAGACATACAAGCGGCCAAAAAACAGGGAAAAATGCTCCACATCATTAATCATTAGAGAAATGCAAATCAAACCACAATGAGATACCATTTCACACCAATCAGAATGACTATTACTAAAAAGTCAAAAAATAACAGATGTTGGTGAGGTTGCAGAGAAAAGGAAATGCTTGTACGCTGTTGGTGGGAATGTAAATTAGTACAACCTCTATGGAAAGTAGTTTGGAGATTTCTCAAAGAACTGAAAACAGAACTACCATTTGACCCAGCAATCCCATTACTGGGTGTATACCCAAAAGAAAATAAATCATTCAACCAAAAGACACATATACTTGTGTGTTCCTCAGAGCCCTATTCATAATAGCAAAGATGTGGAATCAATCTAGATGCCCAACAGTGGTGGACTGGATAAAGAAAACATGGCACACATACACCATGGAATATTATGCAGCCATAAAAAAGAATGAAATCATGTCCTTTGCAGCAACATAGAAGCAGATGGAGGCCATTATCCTAAGTGAATTAAGGCAGGAACAGAAAACCAAATACTGCATGTTCTCACTTATAAGTGGGAACTAAACGTTGAGTACACATATGAGAACATGGACACTGGCAACTACTACAGAGGGAGGGAGGGGAGAGAGACTTGAAAAACTACCTATTGGGTACTATGCTCACTATCTGGGTAGCAGGATCATTTCTACCCCAAACCTCAGCATTATACAACATATCCATGTAACAAACCTGCATGTGTACCCCCAAACCTAAAATAAAATGGAAATTTTTTTAAAAAGAATTAGATGAATTAAAGTCTTTTCACTCCAGTAACAAGACTTCCTCTTAAGTACTTCCATGACTTTGTAAAATATTCTTAGCTTTAATTTTCATATTAATCCAATAGTTATTTAAGTTGATCTTAAATAAAATTTGCATGTGGCTAGATATTACTTGTTGATTTCACTTTCACTGACATTTCTACTGTCATTTCACAGAGTTTAGAAAATATGGTCTGTCAGATTTCTACTTTCATAAAGTTCGTGACATTTTGAGGCCTAAAACTTCTCTTTTTTTTTTTTTTAGACAGAGCCTTGCTCTGTCACCCAGGCTGGAGTGTAGTGGCGTGATCACGGCTCACTGTAAACTCCACCTCCTGGGTTCACGCCATTCTCCTGCTTCAGCCTCCCCAGTAGCAGGGACTACAGGTGCCCGCCACCAAGCTCAGCTAATTTTTTTGTATTTTCAGTAGAGACAGGGTTTCACCGTGTTAGCCAGGATGGTCTCAATCTGCTGACCTTGTGATCCACCTGCCTCGGCCTCCCAAAGTGCTGGGATTATAAGCGTGAGCCACCACGCCCGGCCAACTTTTTCTTTTAAATGCTTTTGTCTGGTATTTAAAAATAACATGTACACTATGTTTACCTGTCATAAATTCTGTTTGTTTACCTGATTAACTCATCAAACTTTCTAATAAAGATATTTAACACTCTCTATGTTCATTATTTGTTGTATACCAAAAGTTTGATGTTATGATAGCTTAATGCTATCTAATATGCTTTTTAATATGTCCATTTCTCATTTGCATGAATGTGTTATACATTTTAATCTCTTAAATATTAAATTTATACATGTAAATGTCATGGTGAAAAAATGGCAAAAAACTTAGGCCAGGCTCAGCGGCTCCCACCTATAATCTCAGCACTTTGGGAGGCCAAGGCTAGAGAATCACTCAAGCCCAGGAGTTCAAGACCAGCCTGGGCAATACAGCAAGACACAGTCTCTACACAAAATAAAAAACTTAGTCAGGTGTGGTGGTCCATGCCTGTATCCCAGCTACTTGGGAGGCTGAGATGGAAAGATCACTTGGACCCAGGAGGTCAAGGCTGCAGTGAAACATGATGGCGCTACTGTACTTTAGCCTGGGTGGCAGAGCAAGACCATGTCTCAAAAAATATATATATTGAATAAACATTTCTCCAAAGAAGATATACAGATGTCAATAAGCACATGAAAAGATGCTCAATATCATTAATTATTAGGGAAATGCTAATCAAAACCACAATGAGATATCACTTCACATCTATTAGAATGGCTATCATAACCAAAAAATATATAAACACACACAAAATAACAAGTATTGGCAAGCATGTGGAGCAATTGGAACCCTCAAACATTGCTAGGGAGAATGGGAAATGGTGCAGCCACTGTGGAAAACAGTATGGAGGTTCATGGATAAATTAAACATAGAATTACCATCTGATCCAGCAACTCTACTTTTGGGTATATACTTCTTACTTAAGAGGAAGTATTGTGACTTTTGGGTGTATGAATTGAAAGTAAGGGTCTGGATATTTGTACACTAATGTTCATAGCAGCATTATTCACAATAGCCAACAGGTGAAAACAATTCAAATGTCCATTCATGGTATATACATACAATGGAATATTATTCATCCTAAAAAGGAGTGAAATTCTGACACATTCTACAACATGGATGAACCTTGAAGACATTATGCGAAGTGAAATAAGCCAGTTACAAAAGCACTAATATTGTGTGATTTCACTTATGTGAAGTAGTCAAATTCATGGAGACAAAAAGTAGAATGGTGCTTGTCAGGGGCTGGGGAAAGAAGGAAATGGGGAGTTATTGTTTAATTGGTATAGTGTTTCAGTTTGAGAAGATGAAAAAGTTATGGGGATAGATGATGGTAATGACTGTTGAATAATGTGAATATACTTAATGCCACTGAACAGTACATTTAAAAATGGCTAAAATAGTAAGTTTTATGTTATGTATATTTTATCGCAATATAAAAAGACTGCTATTCTCTCTTACCTAGTAATTCCAATTTTGAGACTGTATCCTAAGGAAATAGAAAAAGCAAAGATTTAGTTGCAAGCACGAAAACTATCTAAATGTCTAGCAAAAGGGGAAAGTTTAAAGTAAACCATGCAACTTCTCACGTGAACACTCTGCAACATCTAAAGTGTTAATAAAGTATCTTACTGAAGTGAAAAACACTCGACCAGGCGCAGTGGCTCACACCTACCACTTTGAGGCTGAGGCTAGTGGACTGCTTGAGCCCAGGAGTTGAAGACCAGCCTGGGCAACATGGTGTGACCCCGTCTCTACAAAAAATACAAAAATTAGCCAGGTGTGATGGCACACGCCTGTAGTCCCAGCTACTTGGGAGGCTGAGGTGAGAGGATCATATGAGCCCAGGAGGTCAAGGCTGCGGTGACCTCCACTGCCTGACTATACCACTGCACTCCAGCCTAGGCAACAGAGTGAGATCCGGGTCTCAAAAAAAAAAAACAAAAAGAAGAAAAAAAGAAAATGCTCTCAAATGTCAAGCTGAGTAGAGAAGAAAGCAAGATACAAACCAGTGTGAAAATAATAATTAAGTAATAATATTAAAAAATAAATACCCCAAAATATTTTTAAAGTGTTTTAAAATTATGACTAGTTTTATTTTCATTAAACTTCTTTGTTTTCCCTAATTTTCTTTAATGAGCATGTACATTTTTCTAGAGGGGAAAAAAAGTTTAGTTACGTATAAGATCTTAAAAGAATAAATAAAGGGAAAAAGCCCTAAACCACATGATGAGTTTCATAAAGAAAGTGAAGATGTGAAGGTCAATGAGAACTTCCCTAAGGGGAGAGCTATCATAAACAGAAATTGGTCACCAAATAGAAGTCATAGAAATTTTGCAAGAGGTCTGTGGAAATAAGAGAAATCATGATCCTTTCCACTTATAAGAATAGAAAACAGATTTTCCTGTCGCTTTCTAGACTTACCATTCTAACCATATATCAGAGCCAGAGTTGGGTTGGTTGGGGAGGTCTCAAAAACCCACAAAAAGGAGTTGGAGTGTTTTCAGAAGACAATCAAAAGCCAAAGACAGCTTTTGTGGCATGTTTCAGGCATCATCCAGAGAGCAGAAAGAGGCAATGTCCCAGACAGAGAACCCCGAGAATAAATGTCTGCTTTAACAAAGGCCTCAAGGGCTGCCATTTTCATCTGTGTCAAGAAAGAAAACACACAGAACCTTTTTTATGGTGCACATTCCAGTACACAACCCCCACCCACGTGCATTGCTCCGCCTGGCCCTCAGCCTCCCTGAAACCTCTGTGCTCAGCCTAGGGAGATAAAGTAGTGCCATTGTAGTCATAATTGCAGCTTCTTCCTTATGCTGGAGAGACACTCAGGAGGGCTTCCAGGACCCAAAAATATATCACAGTAAGACGGGGATTGGCCCAACCCATCACGGGACAGGATGCTATTTCCTGGGGTCTTTTTAGTTTTTTTTTTTTCTTTTTCCTCTGACTTTAGAATTTACAAAATATTTTAGACTTACATACAACCTGTTCCTGCCATTACATCCCCTAAGATCTGATGGTTTTAAGATCTACTAGGGGATTGGGGGAAGGTGTTGTGTTGTGTTGTTATGTTATGTTATGTTATGTTATGTTATGTTATGTTATGTTATGTTATGTTATGTTATGTCTTTTAGAGAAGGGGGTCTCACTATTTTGGACTCAAATTCCTGGGCTCAAGCAATCCTCCAGCCTCAGCCTCCCCAGTAGCTGGGACTACAGGCACAACTGCCATTTGAAAAGACAATTTTTTTTTTTTTTAATGTGAAAGCATCCCCAGAAGTCAAACAGCAACACAGGAAATAAATGAATGGCTTTTTTAAAAAGTTAGCAATTTAATTGTGAAACTAAGTCCAAGTCTCCACAGCAGATCTTGAACCAGACAGGTTCACTCTTTCAACAAACATACTGAGTATCTGCTATGGGACAAGAATACAGCGCCTGCTGAGCCTCGCTTGGGGGAGGTAGAATGGTCCAGTATGGAAGAGACAAAGCTTATCTATCCAAGCACCTCCAAGAACATCCAGGGCTCCAGTGAGGGAACAATGGGCAGTGACACATGCAGCAAAGATGAAGGACCTCCTTTTCACTGAGATGACCAGAGACACCATCACAGGGGCATCAGAGCTGTGTTTAGAAGGACAAGAATTTTGGCCAGACATTGTGGCTCACACCTGTAATCACAGAACTTTGGGAGGGCAAGGCGGGCGGATCACCTGACATCAGGAGTTCAAGACCAGCCTGGCCAACATTGTGAAATCCCATCTCTACAAAAATACCAAAAAAAGAAATTAGCTGAGCATGACAGTGGGTGCCTATAATCCCAGCTACTGGGAAGGCTGGAGCAGGAGAATCGCTTGAACCTGGGAGGTGGAGGTTGCAGTGAGCTGAGATCACACCACTGCACTCCAGCCTGGGCAACAGAGTGAGACTCTGTCTCAAAAAAAAAAAAAGGACAGGATTTTCAATAAGCAAAGCCATGAGGAGAAAGCAATGCAGAGAGAGGAATCTGAGGAAAACCAAGAGAAATGAGACAGTTTCTGGTCTTTTTACCTAGGTCATCTCAACTCCAGCTGACATCTGGCCAGGAGACTCCAGGAGCAGGGGCATCTTTCCTTTGGCCTGAAAGCTGAAGGGAGTGAAGCAAGGACAGGCATGGGAAGGACTATTCGGAGGCAGAGGTCAGAGAGAAGGAAGAATTGCGGATGCCTTCTTGACTCATTGGCCTTAGGGCTGCCCTGTCAGCCCACCCCAGTCACTGTCTCTCTAACCTGCTGGCTTTTTCAGACAGTCTTGGGAATTAGGTGACAAGAAACAGACACTTGGGAGAATTACATCGGATATGAGCATTTTCAAACAAAATGTCAATTAGTTCCCCTGTCATCACGATAGTCCAGAAATCTGTGCTGATATTTGCAAACAGATAAAGGAGACCAGCGGCCAGGTACAGTGGCCCACACCTGTAATCCCAGCACTTTGGAAGGCCAAGACATGAGGATAACTTGCGACCAGGAGTTCAAGACCAGCCTGGCCAACATGGTGAAACTATTTCTCTAAATAGTCCTTCCTACTCCCTTCCCTGCTTCACTCCCTTCAGCTTTCAGGCCAAAGGAAAGATGCCCCTGCTCCTGGAGTCTCCTGGCCAGATGTCAGCTAGAGTTGAGATGACCTAGGTAAAAAACCAGAAGCTGTCTCATTTCTCTTGGTTTTCCTCAGATTCTTCTCTCTGCTTTGCTCTCTCCTTATGGCTTTGCTTATTGAAATAAAGACTCGAAATAAGACTGTCTGGAAAGACAGTCTCTACAGAAATGACAAAAAGCTGGGCATGGTGGTGCATGCCTGTAATCCCAGCTACTCAAGAGACTGAGGCACAAGAATCACTTGAACTCAGGAGGCAGAAGTTGCACATTCAGTGGAGATCATACCACTGCGCCACTGCACTCTAGCCTGGGCAACAGAGTAGGACTCTGTCTCAAATAAATAAACAAAATAAAATAAAATAAAACATAACACCAGGGAGCCAACTCACAGAACTGGAGAACAGAAACTACCGCTGTCATCTTGTGAAATTAGTATAGGTACCCTAGTGTGTGGCCACAAGCTAGAAGGTCATTACACCTTGCAATTTTCTCAGACACTTGCCAAACCACCCAACAATGAGCCACCTTCCTGGTTAACCACAGGGAGGGCTGTGGGTAGAGCAGTCACAGGATCAGACTCTGGCTCTAACTCAACCTTGGGGAAATTTTGCTCCTTCTGGGAAATCCCTCATGGCTGCATCTACTGCATCTACCATCAATTGGCAATGCCTGGCCCAACTCAGAGCCGCCGGTCCTCTGGTCATGCCAGGTTTGCTGCAGAGAGTAGAGAAGAAGAAAGGAGGAATGCATTGTAAAGTGCCTTAAAGTTCTCTGATGAGAAATGATTTACATAAATCTGGTCACATCCACACTGTAGAACATTGTGTGTTAAAAAGAAAGTGCTCTACTGTGCTGACAAGGGAGGTCACCTCCATAATATGGTACTAGGTGAGAAAAGCAAAGCGCAGAGCAGACATAAGAGAATGAGCCCATAGGTTCATGTAAAGTATACATATATTCTTGCAAATACATAGGACGTTTCTGGAATGCTATATTAAATGGAAGTAACTGTCTTATTTCTGGGGATGGGAGGGCTAGGGGGAGTTTCACTTTCACTTTTTGCCCTTCTGTACTACTTGCATAATTTTTAAAAATAGTCAAGACCTTTTCTAAATTATATGATGAATGAGGCCAAGAAAAACTATTATAAATATGTCTCTATGCTAACAGAAGCTAAAAATAAAAATCATCTTCTTACTTTTATCTCTCTAGCCTAATACACGTTTCTATATTAATACCACATCTTGGCAGGCATATTAGGTGCTGCTTCTACACAATGGGGATTAAACTTTATAGTGAAAAAAAAATTACAGGTGAGCAGATGTACAGGTTTGATTTATGGAGGCAGACAAAAACATGTATAAACGTTGAATAAATAGAAGGCTGATACACTCATATTTCACCCAAAAGCCTTTGTAGTGGACCTCTATTGGTCTGGCCTGGCCAAAATCCCTCCCCTCTTTGTCTAGAAACAACAGAAGTACCCTCATCTGACTCCATAGGATCCTGGAGGGGTGGTCTATCATGCTGCCCCAAATCTCCCTCTGTCAAAGAGATGGGCCCACACACTGGCTAGCCCACTGGAGCACCCCGTTCTCCAAGCCACGGTTATTAGTTGAGGAATAGGCAAGTGTCCTAAGCTGGACCAATCTGAATCTTCCCTAAGATCTGACACATGGGCACTAAAAGGGAAATGTTGTCTCTCTTCCTCTAGGATCTTGAGCTATATAGATCATGAAGGCTTGAATAAAGCCAGGCAGAGGTAAACAGAGTTGAAAAACGGAGGGTGAGGGATAGAGCTGATAACATCACCTGAATTCCTGACACAGCCACGTTTGAAGCCATAATCACCCACTTGGATTTCTCATTTGTATGAGTCAATAAATTCCCCTTTGTAGCTTAAGCTGGATTTTGCTGGTTTTCTTTCCCTTGCAACCTAAAGGGTCCTAGCTAATTAACATCACAATTTTCTCACTGGAGGTTTAAAAACCCATTCCATGATTGTGAATACCAGCCACATTTAAGACCCAAAATTAAAGTTTATATTTTAATATTCCAAATATTAGTCTAAAGTAGGATATCCTATTTGTTCTTCAGGAAAAGGAGGCATAAGGAATTTGTTATATGGAATTTCCCCCAAGGTCATACAATTCATCTGAAGCCAAGTCCAGAATAAAAATAATTTCCTAGACCTTTTCTTCTAAAAAATAAATGCTTTATTCTGTGTCAAAGTAAAGTCAAAAGCTATCTGCAAAAGCTGCTAGGGGAAGGAAAAGGGAGATGAACCTGTGCTGATGATGTCTTAGTCCAACAGAGAGCAAGGATCAAAACAAATCAACTTCAAATTCCTCAAATTTCCAACCAGCTGAGCTTTATCAAACTAACTTTGAAGAGTTCTTATCCAGAAAGAACATAAAAATTAGCCAGGCATGGTGGCTTGTACCTGTAGCCCCAGCTACTTGGGAGGCTGAGGGAAGAGGATCATTAGAGCCCAGGAGGTCGAGGCTGCAGTGAGCCATGACTATGCCACTGCACGCCAACCTGGCTGACAGAATGAGACCCTATAGAAAAAAGAAAGATTCTCAGCAACTGTGTGTTTATTCTACATAACATGCCTAGAATCCAAGTGTTTTTAACTATACTTATCTTCTAGACAATTAGATAAATGACTCTAAAGCTCTCATAATGTTTGTCTAAAGCATTATTTTATACTGTAAGTGAAAGCCCTCATAAAGAGAATTCACAGACTTACAACTCAATAGTAGAAAAACAAATAACCTAATTTAAAAATGGGCAAAGGACCTGAACAGGCATTTCTCCAAAGAAGACATAAAAATAACTAACAGATACATGGGAGGATGCTCAACATCACCAGTCATCAGGGAAATGCAAGTTAAAATCACTATGAGATACTGTCTCACTCCTGTTAGAATGGCTATTATGAAAAATTCAAGGCCAAGTGAGGTGGCTAACGACTATAATCCCAGCACTTTGGGAGACTGAGGCAGGCGGATCACTTGAGGCCAGGAGTTCAAGGCCAGCCTCTCCTATATGGCGAAACTTCATCTCTACCAAAAATAGAAAAATTAGCCAGGCATGGTGGCGCACGCCTGTAATCCCAGCTACTCAGGAGGCTGAGGCAGAAGAATTGCTTGAACCTGTGAGGTGGAGGGTGGAGTAAGCTGAGATTGTGCCACTGCACTCCAGCCTGGGTGACAGAGTAAGGCCCTGTCTCAAAAAAAAAAAAAAAAAAGTCAAGAGATAAAAAATTCTGGCAAGGGTGTGGAGAAAAGGGAACCTTAGTACACTGATGGTAGAGATGTAGATTGGTACAGCCATTATGGAAAACAGTATGGAGGTTCCCAAAAAAATTAGAAATAGAACTATCATCTGACCCTGCAATCCCTCTTTTGGCTATATACCCAAAGGAGATGAAATCACCACCACATAAAGATATCTGCACTCCTACATTCATTGCAGCATCATTCACAATAGCCAAAATATAGAAACAACCTTAGCATCCACTGACTGATGAATAGATAAAGAAAATGTGGTATGTATATATAATGGAATATTATTCAGCCTTAAAAAAGGAGGTCCTGCCATTTGTCACAACATGGACAGACCTGGAGGACCTTATGCTAAGTAAAATAAGCCAGACACAGAAAGAAAAATATTGCATGCTCTTACTTATATGTAGAATCTTGGGGGGGGGGAAGTCAACTATACAGAGATAGAGAATAAAACAGTGGTTACCATGCATGTTGGGTGGGATGGGGGCAAATGGGGAGATATAGGTCAAATGATACAAAGTAGCAGATACACTCACAGCCTATAATCTCAGCATTTTGGGAGGCCAAGGTGGGAGGACCACTTAAGCCCAGTAGTTCAAAACACAGCAAGACCCAATCTCTACAAAAAATACAAAAATTAGCCATATTTGGCAGTGCACATCTGTAGTCTCAGCTACTCAGGAGGCTAAGGTGGGAGGATCGCTTGAGCACAGAAGTCAAGGCTACAGTGAGCTGTATTCACAGTACTGCACTCCACCCTGAGCTACAGAGCAAGACCCTTTCTCAAGAAAAAAAAAAAAGAGTAGCAGATTTAGTGAATGAACAAGTCTAGAAATCCAAAGTACAACATGAGGATTATAGGTATTAAAATTGTATTGTATTAGAAATTTTTGTCAAATAAGTAAGTGTTAGCTATTGTCACCAAAAAAGAGTAACTATGTGAAATAATAGATATATTAATCTGCTTCATTATAGTAACTGTTTTACTGTCTACAGGTATCCCATAACATCATGTTGTAAACCTCAAATATACACAATAATGTTTACTGAAAAAATAAAAATAAAATTTTAAAGAGTTAAAAAGAAAAACATTGAGTTAACAAAAAGTTCTATTTTCTCAATGACAAATAGAATAAAAGTCTGATGAGTACCTAAGGCAAAAACTCAGTGTAAAATTAAACTCCTTGTAACAGAATGGTAGACAAGAAAGGAAATTCTTAAAGGAATCCTTTCAGTGCAAATGGTAGAACTAGAAAGGGAAGATAAGAGCTCTATATGTGGAGTTGAGATTTCCTCTGCAGCTAGGCCTTTGGCACAGCCAGTTTTCTAAGAGGCGTGTCACTATTCAGAAATCCTATAATCACAGCTAGCACTGGCCAATTCACCTTAAAATTTGGCAATAAAGACGGGCCGGGCGCGGTGGCTCAAGCCTGTAATCCCAGAACTTTGGGAGGCCGAGACGGGCGAATCACAAGGTGAGGAGATCGAGACCATCCTGGCTAACACGGTGAAACCCCGTCTCTACTAAAAATACAAAAAATTAGCCGGGCATGGTGGCGTATGCCTGTAATCCCAGCTACTCGGGAGGCTGAGGCAGGAGAATGGCGTAACCCTGGGAGGCGGAGCTTGCAGTGAGCCGAGATCTGGCCACTGCACTCCAGCCTGGGTGACAGAGTAAGGCCCTGTCTCAAAAAAAAAA
>NW_012115677.1:2576237-2591457 GCF_000951035.1 Colobus angolensis palliatus | reverse complement strand
GAGCTTGCAGTGAGCCGAGATCTGGCCACTGCACTCCAGCCTGGGCAACAGAGCGAGACTCCATCTCAAAAAAAAAAAAAAACGTTGGCAATAAAGAAAAAATGTGCAATCAGATAATGGGTAACAAAAAAAATCCAATATGGGCCAAGTGCGGTGGCTCACACCTGTAATCCCAGCACTTTGGGAGGCAGAGGCAGGAGGATTGCTGGAGCCCAGGAGTTTGAGACCAGCTTGGGCAACATGGTGAGAGCCCGTCACTACAAAAAATTTTAAAAATTAGCCAGACATGGTGGCACATGCCTGTGGTCCCAGCTACTCTGAAGTAGGAGGATTGCTTGAGCCCAGAAGGTCGAGGCTGCAGTGGGTTGTGTTCAGGCCACTGCACTCCAGCCTGGGCATCAGAGCAAAACTGTCTCACACAAACAAAAAAATAAAATGTGAATCCTGCGCCACCTCATGTAGCTGAGCCATGATCCTGGGTGGGGCACCTAAGATCTCTGAGCCTCTGTTTCCTCACTTGTAAATGAAGAGATTGGTAGATGGTCTCTGAGGTTCTTTATAAATGCACAAGCAATACAGCTTGTAGTTTCTCACTCTGAGCCTAAGAGATTTACACCTTTTTTTTTTTTTTTTTTTTGAGACAGAGTCTTGCTCTGTCGCCCAGGTTGGAGTGCAGTGGCATGATCTCGGCTCACTGCAACCTCTGCCACCAGGTTCAAGTGATTCTCCTGCCTCAGACTCCTGAGTAGCTGGAATTACAGGCACCTGTCACCATGCCTGGCTAATTTCTGTATTTTTAGTACAGACAGGGTTTCATCATGTTGGCCAAGCTGGTCTCAAACTCCTGACCTGAGGTGATCCACCCGCCTCGGCCTCTTAAAGTGCAGGGATTATAGGCGTGAGTCACCATGCCCAGCCAAGATTGACACATTGTAAAAGGTAGGGCAGAGAAGCCGAGCACAATGGCTCATGCCTGTAATCCCAACACTTTGGGAAGTTAAGACGGGTAAGATCACTTGAGGTCAGGAGTTGAAGACCAGCCTGGCGACCACGGCAAAACCCCATCTCTACTAAAAATACAAAAACTAGCTGGGCGCGGTGGCACGTGCCTGTAGTCCCAGCTACTCGGGAGGTTGAGGCAGGAGAACCGCTTGAACCTGGGAGGCAGAGGTTGCAGTGAGCCAAGATCACGCCACTGCACTCCAGCCTGGGAAACAGAGTGAGACTCCATCTTAAAAAAAAAAAAAAAAAAAAAAGTAGGGCAGAGGCCAGCACTAGAAGATGAAAACTGTAAGGAACTAAGGAAGTAGATTTTTGACTTGCATCTTTTAAGTGCAAAAAGTACGAATTCTTTCAGAAACATATTAAAGGAAGGCACAGAATCTATGGGGTTCTGGCATATTACAACCAGAGATTAATTGGTCATGTGCAAGAAGGATAAAAATCATTTGCAATCCGTAAGAAAAAGACCACTAAGCCAATACAAATAGGAAAAGGATGTGAACCATCTGCTCATAGAATTCAAGTAGCTCTTTTTTCATGTGGAAAAGAATAAATTGTACTCAAAATTTAAAAGATGAAAATTACAATGAAATTCTACTTTTAAAGCCTATTTGCTCACCTTGGCAAATGTTTTAAAAGTGCAATAAACCTAGTGTGAACAAGGGGGGAAATGGGGAGCGGTCATTGATAAGAGTATCAATAGGTACCACCTTTGGTGGTCAATTGGCAAAATGTATAAAACTTTAAATGCAAGTATTTTTCAAGGAGACAATTCCACTTCTAGGAATTTATTCTATAGACATGGTTGCACACGTACTCAAAGACATAGACCAGATGTTCACTGCAGAATTGTCTGTAACAGCAAAAGGCTGGAAACAACTGCCATATCCTTCCATCGTGGCCGATAGAATAATTATGGGGTGCTGGTATAACATACAGAACACCAGGCAGCCATCTAAAAGAATGCCGTACATCCACACATGCTGATGTGAAGTCATCTCCAAGATACATGATAAAGGGGGAGCTGAGGCGGGAGGGCAGATGACCCAATCTGGGGATGGGGACGCATTTGAAAGGAGATAGACATATACTTGTGTTCTGGAAGGAAACAGAAGAAAATATTAGCAGTGGCTGCCTGGTCTGAAAGGGGAAGAGGCTTCTGCACTTGTTTGAATTTTCTTCCATGTGCACTTACTATTTTTTCCATTTTTAAAACTAATTAAAACAGACACACACACACACACACACACACACACACGAAAAATAACCATTGAAGCAAGGTGGATGGGAGGGGGATTCATGGTACTCTGAGCTCTGGTGTCACAAGGAAAGAGAGTCCACATCCCACCCAAGCACTGAGCAACAATGGAAAGTCAAACGCTGGAGGAGGAAGCAAGGCAAAAAAATATTTTTTAAATAAAATAAAAAACTTTATGCAGATTTAAAGAAAATGAAAGCGGCGCAACGAAGAAGGCATTGGAGTAGCACTTTCCACCAGCATATTTCTAGTCAGAATGAGTGCAGCCCGGCGCGAGCACCACCCGCTTCCGTGACCACGGCTGGACCCCTCCCCAGCCCACTCTCCCCGGGGTGCGCTCGTTCGTGCCTTCCGAGCCTTCCGTGGGGGCGACCCAGGCCCGGGCGCCTAACTCCCGGCAGCGGGGCGGCGGTCCGCGCTTCCCCAAGGGTGGTGCAGGTCAGCCCCGTAGGCGGGCAAGGTCCTAGCCCCGGGACGTGCTGTCGTGTATGCAAACTTCGCTGCGGTCTGGAAGAGTTCTCGGTGGGTCGCGGCCCCAGAGGCCCCAGGCACTGCTGCAGTTGCGCCCCGGGCTGAACGCGGCGGTGGCTGTCGCGCACTCCCAAGCTGCCCCGCCCCGGCCCGCATTCCTAAGGCCACAGTGCGACCCAGCGGGCCGCGGGGAAACTGCGCCGGACCGCGGCCCGCCACCGCCCGAGCCCTCCTCACCGGCAGTCTTCCAGGCAGCCTCCTTCCTCCTTCCTAAATGGAGAGGGCTAATCTGTTTGCCAAGACAATGTTGCTAAACCTGACCCTTCCCTCACACTGTAGAAGAAAAGGGACGTGCTGGAAACTTCTGGTGGAGGGATAAAATTCAGAATTCCAGACATCTGATAATTTATGAAGTCAAGGAAGGTTCGTTTCTACCTGAAGAATGACTCTAATGATTTAATAAAATCTATAGACACTAGGATTATAAGCAGGCTTGACCAAAACGCCACCTCCTTTGTGACGTTGGCCTCTGGCTAAGTGGAATGTGCCCTGGCTCACTGGCATGTCATTCCCTTTAACAGACCCTACAAGCTCCCTGAAGCAGAGATCCTGTCTTCCTCTTCTGTGTTAGGAATAGGCACCAAGACAGAAACCCTGCAGAAGTTAAGAACAGGAAAGAAAAAAAGAAGCAAAGTCACAACAGCAACACTTACTCGCCAATTTTATTTGTCATTTAAGAAGTTTATTGGGCTGGGCGCAGTGGCTCACGCCTGTAATCCCAGCACTTTGGGAGGCCGAGGTGGGTGGATCATCTGAGACCAGCCTGGCCAACATGGTGAAACCCCATCTCTACTAAAAATACAAAAATTAGCTGGGTGTGGTGGTATGTGCCTGTAACTCCAGCTCCTCAGGAGGCTGAGGCACAAGAATAATTTGAACCCAGGAGGCAGAGGGAGGTTGCAGTGAGCCGAGATGGCACCACTGCACTCCAGCCTGGGTGACGGAGTAAGACTGTCTCAAAAAAAAAAAGGTTTATTGAACACCAAAGAGCCATATATTATGGTGAACCTTGATCCAGTAGACCAGCATTTTTCAAAGGATGCCCTCTGCACGTCAGTTTCAGGCCATATTAATACCATGTAACTTGAACATCAGAGCACCCTGAATATACGGTGATCCCACGTGTTGCCAGAGAAAAGTTCCTCAAAAACAAAAGTTGGGGTTTTGGGAATTTTTTTAGCCAACTTGAAAACATAAATGTTTAGGATATATATGAGTTAAATGTCAGTGTATAGGATTGGATTTATTCATTTAGTTACACATAAAAACTTAAATCACATATGTGAAATAATACATTGATTTTCAAATAATGCGTTTTTTCCACTCTGACATGTTATGAAGCAATTTTATTTAAACTCTTACCTGAGTTTTTCAATATCTTAGTCAGAAGAAGAGACACATCTTAGGGCATATAACACAGTCATTTTTATTTACAGACAGTATTTTTTGAACCCATGTGTGAGCTATCACTGAACATCTAATAATAAGCCATAATTTGATAAATTCAGAGTTTTAAAAAATGTATCCTATAGGTAGAGATTTGTGATCTCTTCAACATATTCACTAACTGTATTGCTTTTTTGTCATTGCTGATTTACACCAGCACCTAGTCAGTAGTCACATGGGGAGGTCAGGCCCTGCATCAATCAGTAAGGGCCTAGCTACAGAGAATAAGGGTCTAGCTCCTGGCTAGTTTAAGCAAGACATTTGTAACAGGGTGTCATATAACTTCCAGAATCACTGGACTGGAGATAGTAGGGGAGGGTTTGGCAAGAAACAGACTCTAGACTGAGATTCTAGTAATAATTCCAAAGTCACTTCAGAGAATTGGCCAGAGAACAAAAAGGCCCAAGCCAAATCTGGCTCTGCTGCTGTGGCGGCCCCATGTGAAATGATGCCACCTCTGCTACAATCAAGAAGCCGCCGGCCAAGCTTGCTGCTGCTGCATATCACCTCTGCTACCAGTCACAAACAAAAATGAATGCCTCCTTCCAAAGGCAAGATTTATATAAGCAAGTGCATCTGAGTGTCAGAACCTAAAGTACATCCAAAATTCTCACTGCAAGAGGGTCTAGAAAAGATTGCTTTTAGCTTTCCAGATTCTTCAATATAAGAAGACAGATTATTTTTTATATATATAAAAAGTAGAGACTGGGTCTCACTATGTTGTCCAGGATGGTTTCAAACTCCTGACCTCAAGCAGTTCCTCCCACCTTGGCCTCCCAAAGTGCTGGGATAACAGGCACGAGCCACAGCGCCTGGCCTAAGACAATTGAAGAAAGTTAGACTACATGGTGAGTAAGGTAGTCCACAGCAACTGCCTCATACTCCCAAGAATAGTTACTAATTTTGAGCCAAATGTATTTTCCCCCTCTTTTTTTTTTAAACCAATTCCATCAGATTACTTTTATCATCAGCTAAAACTAGTATTGATTGAAGTGTTTTCAGTATTGTGTTTTTTCCATACAACACCTTAGTCGTTTAAAAGTAAGTAATCCAGAAAATGCCCTGAAATATGAGACTTTGGAAGCCCTTGAATATTAGGATACTCCATCTTTTCTGAGAGATAATTTGGAAGAAAAAAATCCTTGCCTCATATTTGAGTATACATAGTAATTATTTCATGAAAAGTTTTTTTTTTTAATATCTTTATAGGCAAGTATATCCGTTTTATAGGACTGCCTAACAAATTGCCGTAAAATGGATGGTTTAAAACAATAGAAATGTATTCCCTCAAAGTTCTGGAGGCCAGAATTCTGAAATCAAGGTATCAGTAGGGCTCATTTCCTTCTAGGGGCCTGGCCTTCCAGCTTCTGGTGGCTAATATTTTATGGCTTCCTTGGCTTGTGGCCACACCACTCCAACCTCAGCCTCTGCTTTATTATCTCTCTCTTCTGTGTCTGTCTTCTCCTCTTCTGTCTCAAATTTCCCCTGCCTTTCTCTTGTATGAACACTTTTCATTGGGCTTAAAGCCCACTTGAATAATACAGGATGATCTCAAGATCCTTAACTTAATTACATACGCAAAGATTCTTTTACCAAATAAGGTAACAGTCACAGGTTCCAGGGATTTGACATGGTGTTCTGAAGGGACCACCATTCAACCCACTACAGCAAGGAAGTTTAGGAAATGCTGGGCTAAACAAATTAAATTGGTTTCTTTGCTGCAGAATTTTGCAAAACCTTTAACGTACTAAATGTGCATTGTGAATCTCCAAGAATGAGATACAGTATACAGTGATTTTCAAATTTATTCAACCATGAAATCCTATTTGCAGAAGCAATATTCCACAGAACACAGTCTGGCATAGACTTATAATTTACCTGCTGGGCAAATCCTCAGAAAGAATGTCAATAAGTATCAGAGAAGCCAAAAATAAGTGACTAAACAGTCGAAGGTTCTCAAGGATTTGGCAAGAGTAACTATTCTAAGCCATAACCATGCAACTCTACTAAAGGTCATCACAGCCGTAAAGTCATAACATGAAATAAAATATTTATGTCCAGTTACTAAACTGCTTCCTGTATTTGTCCATTTTCAAGCTGCTGATAAAGACATACCCAAGACTGGAAAGAAAAAGAGGTTTGATAGGACTTACAGTTCCACATGGCTGGGGAGGCCTCAGAATCATGGTGGGAGGTGAAAGGCACTTCTTACATGGCAGTGGCAAGAGAAAAATGAGGAAGAAGCAAAAGCGGAAACCCCTGACCCATCAAATTTCGTGAGACTTATTCACTATCATGAGAATAGCATCGGGAAGACCGGCCCCCATGATTAAATTACCTCCCCCTGGGTCCTTCTCACAACACGTGGGAACTCTGGAAGATACAATTCAAGTTGAGATTTGGGTGGGGACACAGCCAAACCATATCATTCCACCCCTGGCCCCTCCAAATCTCATACTCTCACATTTTAAAACCAATCACGCCTTCCCAACAGTCCCACAAAGTCTTAATTCATTTCAGCATTAACACAAAAGTCCACAGTCCAAAGTCTCATCTGAGACAAGGCAAGTCCCTTCCGCCTATGAGCCTGTAAAATCAAAAGCAAGCTAGTTACTTCCCAGATACAATGGGGGTACAGGTATTGGGTAAATACAGCTGTTCCAAATAGGAGAAATTAGCCAAAACAAAGGGGTTACAGGGCTTATGCAAGTCTGAAATCCAGTGGGGTAGTCAAATTTTAAAGCTTCAAAATGATCTCCTTTAACTCCAGGTCTCACATCCAGGTCACGCTGATGCAAGAGGTGGGTTCCCATGGTCTTGGGCAGCTCCACCCCTGTGGCTTTGCAGGATACAGCCTTCCTCCCAACTGCTTTCACGGGCTGGCATTGAGTGTCTGCAGCTTTTTCAGGTGCACGGTGCAAGCTGTCTGCGGATCTACTATTCTGGGTTCTGGAGGATGGTGGCCCCCTTCTCACAGCTCCACTAGGCAGTGCCCCAGTAGGGACCCTGTGTGGGGGCTCCAACCCGCACATTTCCCTTCCACACTGCCCTAGCAGAGTTTCTCCATGAGGGCCTAACCCCTGCAGCAAACTTTTGCCTGGACGTCCAGGCATTTCCATACATCTTCTGAAATCTAGGTGGAGGTTCCCAAAACTCAATTCTTGACTTCTGTGCACCCACAAACTCAACACCACATGGAAGCTACCAAGGCTTGGGGCTTCCACTCTCTGAAGTCACAGCCCAAGCTCTGCATTGGCCCCTTTCAGCCACAGTTAGAGCAGCGGGACATAGGGCACCAAGTCCCTAGGCTGCACACAGCACCAGGACCCTGGGCCCAGCCTATGAAACCATTTTTTTTTCCTCCTGGGCCTCCAGACCTGTGATGGAAGGGGCTGCCATGAAGGTCTAGGACATGGCCTGGAGATATTTTCCCCATGGTCTTGGGGATTAACATTAGGCTCCTTGCTACTTGTGCAAATTTCTGCAGCCAGCTTGAATTTCTCCCCAGAAAATGGGTATTTCTTTTCTATCATATAGTCAGGCTGCAAATTTTCCAAACTTTTATGCTCTGCTTCCCTTATAAAACTGAATGTCTTTAATAATACCCAACTCAACTCTTGAATGCTTTGCTGCTTAGAAATTTCTTCAGATACCCTAAATCATCTTTCTCAAGTTCAAAGTTCCACAAATCTCCAGGGCAGGGGCAAAATGCTGCCAGCCTCTTTGCTAAAACATAACAAAAGTCACCTTTACTCCAGTTCCCAACAAGTTCCTCATCTCCATCTGAGAACACCTCAGCCTGGACCTTATTGTCCATATTGCTATCAGCATTTTGGGCAAAGACATTCAACAAGTCTCTAGGAAGTTCCAAACTTTCCAACATTTTCCTTTTTCTGAGCCCTCCAAACTGTTCCAACCTTTGCCTGTTACCCAGTTCCAAAGTCGCTTCCACATTTTCAGGTATCTTTTCAGGAACGACCCACTCTACTGGTACTAATTTATTGTATTATTCTACTTTCACATTCCTGATAAAGATACCTGGGACTGGGAAGAAAAAGAGGTTTAATTGGACTTATAGTTCCACATGACTGGGGAAGCCTCAGAATCATGGTGGGAGGTGAAAGGCACTTCTTACATGGTGGTGGCAAGAGAAGCAAAAACAGAAACCCCTGATATACCCATCAGATCTCATGAGACTTATTCACTATCATGAGAATAGCATGGGAAAGATCTGGCTTCATGATTAAATTACCTCCCCTTGGGTCCCTCCCACAACACATGGGAATTCTGGGAGATACAATTCAAGTGGAGATTGGGGTGGGGACACAACCAAACCATATTACCTCACATCAGGTTCTATTCTGGTTCAGGATAAAGTACAAACTCCCAATCCTTTACAATCCTTTACCTCAATTTTCTCACCCATTCCTATCCTACATTTATCCTTGCTCCAGCCAAACTCACATACACATTGAATTTCCTACTGCCATTCCATGAAATATGCCTTCTCCCTACAACTCCCCTATTAATAACTGAGGTTTATTTCAGTAGATACCTCCTAAATAAAACCTTCTTTGTCACCCCAGCCAGAATTTGCATTTGGCAGAGGATGCTTGTGAAATATCTTGTTTTAGAGTTCTTTGCATGTAGATATTATTTTTATCACTGGTCAGCAAGCACCGGCAAATAAGGATCATGACTTAGGTCTCTTTATAGCCTCCAAGTGATCTAGGACACTGATTTTCATAGAATAAATGCTCAAAAGAAATGTGTTAATTGACTAAAAATGAAAATTAATCTTGGGGACCAAGCGCACTGGCTCATGGCTGTAATCCCAGCACTTTGGGAGACTGAGGTGGGCAGATCACCTGAGGCCAGGAGTTCCAGACCAGCCTGGCCAACATGGCAAAACCCTGTCTCTACTAAAAATACAAAAATTAGCCTGGCATGGTGATGTGCACCTGTAATCCCAGCTACCCGGGAGGTTGAGGCAGGAGAATCACTTGAACCCAATGGGAGGAGGCTGCAGTGAGCCAAGATTGCACCATTGCACTCCAGCCTGGGCAACAAGGGCAAAACTCCGTCTCAAAAAAGAAAAGAAAATCTTGAGAACTATGTATGCAGATGTAAAAGTGCCATCTAAGACTCCTCCCCTCCAGGTTTCCCAGATGAGAGTGGACTGGGCTATTCAAGGTTGGAGATGTATCCAATTAGTAGTGATGAATGGCAAACTCAGAATGGTGATGGCATTGAGGACCTGGGGTAGGCAGAGTCAGTCATGTGTTCTCTATCTTAATGACTTAAAACATCACCAAAAGAATTGAAAACAGGTTGAATCAGCCTTCTATATCTATGTATACAGAACCCTTGGATACAGAGGGCCGACCACACTATGCCTTTTTATTTCAAAGACTTGAACATATGTAGATTTTGGTATCTGCAGGGAGTGTGGAATTTGGTATCCGTGGGGGTTCTAGAACCATCTCCCACAGATATGATACCAAGTGTTCAAATACACATATACACATGTACATGCATGTTCATAGCAGCGCAGCACTATTCACCATAGCCAAAAAAAGAAAACAACCCAAATGCCCATCAACAGATGAATGGATAAACAAATTGTGGTATATACATAAAATAGAATATTATGCAGCCATAAAAATGAATGAGGTACCAATCATGCTACAAAGTGGATGAACTTCAAAAGTACTACACCAAATGAAAGAAGCCAGACACAAAAAGTCACATATTTTATGATTTCATTTATATGAAATATCTAGAATAAATAAATTCAGAACACAGATTGGTGGTTGCTGCTGATGGCAGTGGTGGGCCATCTGGAGTGGCCCCTGCCATCACGCTGGCTGTGGTAGAGGGGTCAGGCTCAGGTGGTAGCAGCGGGAGCAGCAGTGGCAGTGGTGGGACCCCTGTGCCCTGCGTCCCCTGTGTCCCACGTCCCTGAAGCAGCCAACTGCACCACCTCCACTCTCACATGGCCAGGCCAGACATGCTCCCAGGCCAGACCCTCCGCTGCTCCAGAACCTGGCCCCGCATCACTGCTGCAAGGAGGATGTGGGGAGGAGGCAGACAGTACCCAGAGCCCACCCCTGGGGCCCCCCAGGAGCCCGCCACCCTGGGAGCCACTGTGATGGGGCCAGGCTGAGTTGCCCACCAGCAGGGAGCAACACAGTCTGGCACACAGGGGTGGGCAGAGAGGGGCCCCAAGGCAGAGCTGGACCCAGGGCAGTGCTGCACCCCATGGAGCGGGCAAGAGCAGGCAGGAGTCCCACCCTCCCACACGTGGCTGTGGCCACCCAGGTTGTGGCTGTGGACCCAGACATCTGTGCACTTTCAGGAGGCCCAGAAAGGCCTCCCTTTCCCCCACAGTCTCAGAGGTGTCCAGTCCCACTGCCTGGCCTCTCCCCACTGTGGGCACCCACCCGGATCACAGAATGGAGTAGAGGCCAAGCTAGGCACTATTGCAGCCTGGCCAGGTGTGCATATGTGCAGGGCAGTGCTGACACACCAGCCCCCTGCCACCTCAGCCCCCTCCGGACTTTGGGCACTGACAAGCACAGGAAGGAGGCCAAGGGGGAGCTGAGGACAGCCCAGCACCAGACTGCAGGTGCCCCTTGGCATAAACAGCTTGTGCTCCATGAATAGTGGCAGGAGGCAAGCAGGCTCCTGGGAGGAAAGGGGCTGGTCCCCAGTAAAGCCCCACCTTCAAATCAGGGAGGACCTGAAGCCTGGGGGCTGTCAGCCAGTCCCATGGACCTGAGGGGGAACGTGTGACGTTCTTCCCTGGGCCTGCCCATGGCTGCTCATGGACCAATCAGCATGCACTTCCTCCCCTCTGAGGCCCATAAAAACCCCCAGACTCAGACAGACTCAAGCAGAAGATGGAGAGAGGAGGGAGAGAGGAAGGAGAGATGACAGGGAGACAACAGAAAGTAATGGAACAACCAGCTGTGGAGAGAAACTACCCTTTCTGCTGAGACTGAAGAGAGGATGGGACACCCTGGCTATGGAGAGGAGCTGCCCAGGAGAGGAGCTTCCTACTGCGAGTCTCCTCTGAGCTGTTCTATTGCTCAATAAAGCTCCTCTTCTCCTTGCTCACCCTCCACTTGTCTGCATATCTCGTTCTTCCTGGACACAGGACAAAAACCCAGGATCCACTGAATGGTGAGGCTAAAAGAGCTGTAATACAAACAGGACTGAAACACCTGCATTGCTCACCACATTGTGGGGAGCAAGGAGGAGAGAAGAGAGAAGGAGAGAAGAGCTGCAGCCCTCAGTTGGGGGGCCAGACCTGAGAGCTCCCCAAGCCAGGGCTGTGACTCCCCTTTTTGGGCCCTGTAGTTCTGGAGTCTCCAAGCCTCAGGGCACCACTGTGTTCCCCAGTGCCAGCTATGAAAGTTGCTTGTGGTGCACTTGGTCCAGCTGCAGCCTCACAGTGAGCTGGCACCTGTGCCGACACCTGTCCCACTGCAGCAGCCAGCCTGCCTGACTGTGCACAGTGGCCAAACCCCATGCTTGCTCACTCACACACCTCTCACCACTCTGCTCCAGTCTCTTTGGAGGCATGAGATCCAGGCCAGTAATGCAAGCTGAGCACAGCCTGCTGAGCACAGCCTGCCAGGACGAGTGAGCTTATTAGCCCCAAGCAAAACTCGGGCAAAGGTGCCACTGGCCACAGAGGTTTCCAGCCAGAAAAGCAACACCTCCCAGCCCACACACACCAAGGATCCCACAACCCTGGGAGGAGGGGGACATGTGAAGCAACTGCTTAATGAGTATGAGGTTTCCTTTTGGAGTGATGAAAATATTTTGGAATTAGATAGAGTTGGTGGTTGCATGTTTTGCTAAATGTCACTGAATTGTTCACTTTAAATAAAGTTGTTAATTTTGTTGTGTGAAGTTCACTTCAGTCTTTAAAAAACAGTACAGCAATATGAGCAAATCTGGTATTAAAGTATAATAAGCGATGCCCAGAAAACTTGTTACAGAATAATTTTTAAAATATATCACTCATTGTATAGCCTGAGAAAGAAGGCTATACAATCCTGAGAAAGAAGAACAAAGCTGAAGGCACCATGCTTCCTGATTTCAAAATATATTATGAAGCTACAGTAATCAAAACAGTATGGTAATGGCATAAAGACAGACATATACTCAATGGCACAAAAAAGAAAGCCCAGAAATAAATCCACATACATCAGTCACTTGATCTTCAATAAGGGTGCCAAGAATACACAATGGGGAAAGGAGAGTCTCTTCAACAAATGGTGTGGGGAAAATTGGATATCCACAGACAAAAAAATGAAATTGGACCCTTATATCATACATAAAAATCAACTCAAAATGGCTTAAAGACTTAAATTTAAGACCTGAAACTAAAAAACTATAAAACTATAAAACTCCCAGAAGAAAACATGGGGAAAAACTTCATGACATTGGTGTTAGCAAAGATTTTATGAATATATATATATTTTTATGAATATATTCAACCAAACCACCTTAATGCTCATCAACAGATGAATGGATAAAGAAAATGTGGTATATATGAGCAATGTGATACTACTCAGCTTCAAAAAAGAGAAGAATTCTGCAATGTGTGACAACTGGATGAACTTTGTCATTATGCTAAGTGAAATAAGCCAGACACAGAAAGAAAAATATTGCATGATTCCAGTTAGATGAGATAACCTAAACTAGTCAAATTCGTAAGATAAAAGACTAGAATGGTGGTTACCAGGGGCTGTAGGGAAGGGAAAATGGGGACGGGTTAATCAATAGGCAAAAAGTTCAGTTAAGTAAGATGAACAAGCTCTGGAGATCTACTGTACTACATTGTACCTATAACCAACAATAATGTGTTGCACATTTCTTAAACGTGTGTTAAGAGGAGAGACCTCATGTTAAAAGTTCTTACGACAAGAAAATTTTATATATATATACATATATGTTATTATAATAACTATTATTTTATCTATGATAAAGGTCATAAAAGCTAAGAACGATATCTGAGACTAGTCTGCAGCTCTTATTTTAAACATTATCTATTAAAAACTTTCACCTAAAAAACTTTTACAAAAGCAACAACAAAACTAAATGCGCTCTTATAAACTGACCTCAATATGCTAGTGTGGGCCTCCACTTCAGGCTTCAAAAGCAAAGTGCACTAGGATGTCAGCTCCATGAGAGCACAGCCCTTGTCTGTCTTGTTCCCCATATATTTTCAGTGCCCTCAGACAGTGCCTGAGGCACAGCAATAACTGTTTATTGAGCTTCCCTGAGAGATCTGGATGCTGTAACCCAGGAGACAAGCAGTTACCAAAGTCAGAGTAAGGCCCTTGGGTTCAGGCACACAGGCTGAGGTGAAAGAGACAGGGGAGGCAGTGGCCTGCATGAGCTGAGACTTTCACACTACTACCTCTGAGAGGCACCACTCTATCAGCTTCCATCAAATAGATGCTACAGGGCTTGGCAGAAGAGAGGTCCCAAAGGAAGACACACAGTTGAGCCTTCCCTGTGTCTGTCTGTCCTGAGCATACCCCTTTCCTGACCACAGGGAGCTACACACCTGTCCATCCTCTTGTCATACTCTTATTTATGGGCTATTTAGCCATCTCTAGCTACAAGCTCTGCTTCCCTCCACAATCACCAAATTTGGCAACTGGTCTTTGGACTGGTTCCTCAAGCCACACCCAGCTCCAGTTTCAGGAGAACTCCTTTGACTTAGTGACCTAGACAGTGGCCTCACCCAGCTCAAATCTGGCCCCATTACTCCATTCGTGTCTTTCTCATGGGCCCTCAGCCCTCAGATACCCCTCACCTGGAGTAATCACACCAAAAGGTATGCACATCACTCAGTCCCCATCCACTTGTGCCACAGAGCAAAACAAAATAATATTCAGCCTCATTATCAAACAGGCACAAGTCAGAAATGTAATATTAGGTAAAGAGCCAGAATGGAGCGTGAGGTCACACAGTTTGAATCTAGCTGAATGGGTGACAGATAATGAATGATCTTTCTGTTCTGCAGACAGGCATCCTGCTACCTGTTTTCTTCTTCTAAATTCCCCTCTATTCCCTCTCTCAGTCATCCCTAAATCTCTTATCTCCTGCTCTCCTTTCAATATGTCTCCCAGTGTCTTCCATACCTCTTTCTTCTGTCTATTTCTCTTTTATCCTTATCTAACGAGTATAGAAAACTGATTACAATAAGTAGTGTAAATATTTCTTATGTATGACGCTTTTTTCATCCAATTTGGAATTATAAGGAGAGCATCTGTCAGAATTGAAAGGACAGAGTTTCTACAAAATTAATGCTTTCATACTCCGGTTAAATACTCCTCGAATGTTTAACTCCTGAATCATGGTGTCTATTATGGGTTGGATTTTATCCCCTCAAGAAATATGTTGAAATCCTGACCCCAGTACCTGTGAAAGTGACATTACTTGGAAATAGGGTCTGTGCAGGTGTAATCATGCTTGTCAATGAGTTCATAATGGAATAGGCTGAGTCCTTAATATAATATGACCGGTATCCTCATAAGAGAGGAGAAACACAGGGACACAGATGCACGGGAAGAAGATAGCCATGTGACAATGGCAGCAGAGATCGGAGTGATGCATTTCCAAGCCAGAGAATGCCAAGCATTGCCAGCAAACACCAGAAACTAGAAGGAGCAAGGAAGGATTCTCCACTGCAGGTTTTAGAGGGTGCCAACACCTTGATTTTGGACTCTAGCCTCCAGAACTGTGAGATAATAAAATTCTATTATTTTAGGCCACCTGATTTGTGGCATTTTGTCACAGCAGCCCTAAGAAAGTGTCCCTCAGACATTTCTTTTCTTTTTCTTTTTTTCTTTTTTTTTTTTTTGAGATGAAGTCTTGCTCCTGTCACCCAGGCTGGAGTGCAATGGCATAATCTCGGCTCACTGCAACCTCTGCCTCCTGGGTTCAAGCAATTCTCCT
>NW_012115677.1:2568782-2576187 GCF_000951035.1 Colobus angolensis palliatus | reverse complement strand
CACTGCAACCTCTGCCTCCTGGGTTCAAGCAATTCTCCTGCCTCAGCCTGAGTAGCTGGGATTATAGGCACCCCCCACCATGCCCAGCTAATTTTTGTATTTTTAGTAGAGATGGGGTTTCGCCATGTTGGCCAGGCTGGTCTCAAACTCCTGACTTTGTGATCTGCCCACCTCGGCATCCCAGAGTGCTGGGATTACAGGTGTAAGCCCCCATGCCTGGCCCCTCAGACACTTAAAAAAAAAAATTCTTGGGGCTTCTTTGAGAATTCTTATTACTGACCTTGGTTATTCATTCCTGATTTATCTAATTCCGAGATCAGAGAAGTTGACTATTCATATATCTCAGAAAAAAAAAATGTAACTAAAATTTGTCGTTAAGTTGATTTTATTTTAACGTGAATGTGCCCCAGTAGCAATGTACTAGCCCCTGAGCCATGGTTTATAAATGTCAGTCCCCCTAAGAATCCTTTGATGAAATCCTCATTCCAGGTCTGAAATGGAAAAAAAGTGAGCCTGGGACATTTTGTTGGACCAAAAAGCAACGAAGTGCTCAAAGACCAACCAAGACATGTCAAAAGATTACAGGAACCAGCTTGAAAGAGCTCCTGCTACCCAAACTTGGAAGAACTGGAGCAGCAAATAGAATAAAAGAATAATGATAGTAATGGATGATAACACAATGAATTGCCTAAAAAAATCCACAGTCCATGGTGATACTCAAAAGAAAGAGGGAGAAGAGAGATCTTACAGAAATGTCAACTAATAAATGTGAAAGGAATGATAGTATTAGAAAATGATCATTTTGAGATCACATTTCACATCACATCAAAGCTGTGGAATTTCCTCTCTTCTAGGGGGAGCCTTGTGAAGATAAAGATGATTTAAGCTGGTGGAAGCCATGGATGTGGAACCCACGGATATGGAGTGCCAACTGTATAAATAACTATTTTACCAAGTTTCCTATGAAGATGAACAAGGGAACTGACTTGTCAAAGCACACACCAATGAGTAGAGGCAGAACTGGAATCAGAATCCAAGACCTCTCTTGCACCACCCAGCACATGAGGGCTCTCTCCATGGGCATACTCCTCCCTATCTCCTACTGACCTGCCCTGTGCTGTGGGTAATAGATGAATTGCAGTGGTCCTCAACTTTTTTGGTACCAGGGACCGGTTTCATGGAAGACAATTTTTTCACAGATCAAGGGAGAACAGAGAGTAGCAGGGATGGTTTCAGGATGACTTAAGTACATTACATTTATCATTAGATTCTCATAAGGACTGTGCAACCTGAGCATGATGATTGGGTGATCACGTGCATGTGTGAGATCTGCCACCCTTGAACCTTGTTATGACGTTAGCACATTACCCATCTGACCTGGAAAAAAAGAGGAGTGCGCAACCTAGATCCCTCGCATGCGCAGTTCACAGTAGGGTTTGCGCTCTATGAGAATCTAATGCCACTGCTGATCTAACAGGAGGCAGAGCTCAGGCGGTAATGCTTGCTTGCCCACCACTCAAGCAGCCTGCTTGAGTGCAGCCCAGTTCCTAACAGGCCACAGACCAGTACCGTGGGGACCTCAGGTCTAGTGGACTCCAAGAAGGACATTGGAAGAAGGAAATGGAGAAACGAGCAGACTTCAGAATAGTATGAACAAGCCATGGAGTTAGATAATGTGAAAGTCTACTGGTGAGTCTAAGGGATCTCCCTAGATGTATTTCGGAGTAACCGAATGATTATAAGGAAAGCTGTAAACTGGCAAATTGGACTGAGACAAATCTGCCAAAATGCAGAAAGAGGATAGTATAAATCCAAGTGCAAACAGAAGGGCACAGATCATTCTGGAATGTAGGTTCCTGGTTTCAAGCATTCCATCAAGCTTTGTTTCCTGATTTGGAGTTTGGAAACAGAGTCCCTCTAAACTTAGATGGAGTTGAATGCAGCATGAGGACTGGACAGTGAGTTTCCAAAAGGGAGAGAGCACAAAAAAGTGGCACAAACAAGCTGATCCCATGAAGGAGCCAAACACCAGATTTTGCCTCAACCTCCAGGAAACTTGTGAAATCACTGCCTTCTCTTTCTTCTAATTCTATTGATTTCACAACATCTTCTGGGCTTTTGTGTGAAACACTGTGCTTGGTGTTACAGGGATTGAGAGTAACAGGGCGTTGGGGGTGGTAACGAGGTGTTGGGGTGATATACAGAATAAATAAACTGAACGAGGTCCTGCCCTCAAATTTTAGTCTTATAGTAAGAAGCGATTCACACATTGGACTGTGATTTCATGCCCACTGCTCAGTCTCCTGATTGCTCATTCTGCTTCTCAGCTTAGTCCTGGACAGATAGAGTGTATAATGTGGAGGAGTCTGTGTCCATAGTCACTCAAAGATAACTCCTGACCGTGGATTCAAAAATGTGCATTATAAACTTTTTTTTAAATGACCATTTTGGAACCTATGATATTATCAATTCAGGCAGTGGATGCTAAAACTGTAAAGGAACCATATATTCACATGGACTCAAAGTATCGCTGCACAAAGGACTTGATCATTGTAAAGGGAGGAGTGGCAAGATATGGCAAACACCTCAATTGAGCGATCACACTCAGTAACATGCTATGTGCCTTCTGGTGTAACAGAAAAAGAGATACACACAATCTCATAAGTAGTGTTTGCACCAAAAATGTTTCCCCAAAGGTAATCGTGAGAAAACAATCAGGCAAATACAGAATATGGTACATTCCACAAGACAACTAGCTCGATCTCCTCAAACAAGCCAATGTCATAAAAGAAAAAAAAAGGTAGGGCAACTATTCTATGTTAAATGAGACCAAAGCCATAACAACCAAATATAATGCATGAATTTGATCGGATCTCAGATTGAGGGAAAAAAAAGTTGTAAAAAAGGCATTTGAAAGGAAATTTAATACACATTATACATCAGAATCATTGCTAATTTTCTTAGGTGTGATCATGCTGTCATGGTTAGGGGAATGACATTACTCTCAAGAGATGCACGCTAAAGTGAAACGTCACAATGTTTGCAATTTTCAAATGTCAACAATTGGTAAATAGAGATGAAGGATGTACAGGTGCTAATTGTATTATCCTTTCAATTTCCCTGCAGGTTTGAAATTTTTCAGATAAAACAGAGAGTGGAGACTTGAATGTGGCCTCAACGTTGCTTTTTTTTCCCTTCATGATGCTGGGTGTTAAAGCATTTTCCATGTCTTCTTAGACTATCTTTTCTTTCAAATAAAAGAAACAACACACACCTGGTCTAAGCCAAAGTATTGTTTCCACTGCCTGCAAGTGTGCAGGGATTTCCTCGTAGCAGCTGTCTCGCTGGGAGCATTTCTGTTTCTGCACCTCACATGTTTGACATTATCTCATGGATGTAGGGAGCTTTAGGAATATGTCACTGTCTCTTTGAAACTTAAAGACGAATCATTCTCTCAATCTCTAGGGAAAAAGATAATGCCACGGATTCCCTCACTGCTGTATAAGAAGGGGCCATGCCCAGCAGATTCCAGTAATGGCTTATGAAGTTTATAACAGATGCCAAAGTGTGTTGGGAATACCACTGGGCTAAAGATTGGGAATCTCCTGGGGAAAGTTATTTCACCTTTCAAGGCTTCAGTTACTTCATCTGTGAAAGGGAATGATTGCAATGAATGCTTTTAAAGTTCCCTTTCAGCACTAACGGTTTATCACTGGAGTTTCTGCTTCCCCAGACATAGCATCATGGCCCAAAAGAGAAAGCGAAGGGTCAGTTCTTCTCCTTGAGCACGGTCCTCAAATTCCTGGATGCTCCAACAGGGAAGCAGCACCCTCAGCCCTTCCTCTTGGGGCAAAATAAAAACATTCTTTAAGCCTAATCCACCACTGCACCTGGCCTACACCTACCTTTTCTCTAGAAACAAATGTGTCAGAGGGCAATTAGTGACGCCTCAGAGGCAAAATTAATTCCACATGTACTTAGCACACTATATAAAGAGAGGATCAAAGGAGGACCGTCTGTGCAGAATGTGGTTATCTGCTTCCTGTATTCTCTCCAGCTGAGCATTGTCTGTTGGCTATGGGACCCCTTGGAAAACTCTGATAGGGCAAAAGGAAAGGAGTTGACAGAAGATTTGGGCAGACATTGCAGAGGAAATGGGCAAACTTTCATTCAGGGTGTAGCTAGAGTGGAAAAAGATGAAAAATTTAAGATGCCGGTGACAAATGGAGAAGAAAAAACAGATTTTTCTTTCTGGAGGCAGATTTGTTTCCACTTTAAGTTCAACGCCCTTATGCTATAATGGTATTTTCTATCTCTAGAAAAGTCATTTCTACGACTTTTGTAATAAATAACGGTGCAAAAATATTTAAACTACATTCTTCCCTGGCTAACCATTCAAGTCAAGCAGAGCTCCACAAACTGTGATAGTCTCCAGCATCAGGAAGAACTAACTGCATTCTTTTATTTATTTATTTTACTTTAAGTTCTGGGATACATGTGCAGAACATGCAGATTTGTTACATAGGTGTACATGTGCCATGGTGGTTTGCTTCACCCATCAACCCGTCATCTAGATTTTAAGCCCCAGATGCATTAGGTATTCGTCCTAATTCTCTCCTACCCCTTGCCCCCCACCACCTCCCTACAGGCCCTGGTGTGTGATGTTCCCCTCCCTGTGCCCATGTGTTCTCATTGAAGAAATAATTACATTCGTGTGTGTGTGTGTGTGTGTGTGTGTGTGTGAGATGGAGTCTCGCTTTGTCACCCAGGCTGTGCAATGGTGCGATCTCGGCTCACTGCAATCTCTGCCTCCCAGGTTCAAGTGATTCTCCTACCTCAGCCTCCCAAGTAGCTGGGACGACAGGTGCATGCCACCACACCCAGCTAATTTTTGGTATTTTTAGTAGAGACAGGGTTTCACCATGTTAGCCAGGATGGTTTCAATCTCCTGACCTCATGATCCACCTGCCTCGGCCTCCCAAAGTGCTGAGATTACAGGCATGAGCCACCATGCCTGGCCGAACTAACTGCATTCTTATGATTTGCTAGTCAAGTTCAGATTTGGCCAGCATGATGACATCCAGAAGTAGGCCTGGTCTACTTCTGAGGACACAGGCCAAATCAAACCCTCCTGTCTTTCCCATGACTTATGCAAGAACACATTTAAACAAAGGAAAAAGAAGAAACATTTCCACTTAAAGAAAAGAACCCATTAGAATCAATATTGTGAAAATGAACATACTGCCAAAGCAATCTACAAACTCAATGAAATTCCCATCAAAATACCATCATTCTTCACAGAACTAGAAAAAACAATCCTAAAATCCATATGGAACCAGAAAAAAGCTCACTTAGCCAAAGCAAGACTAAGCAAAAAGAACAAATCTGTGGGCATCACATTATCTGACTTTAGACTATATTAAAAGGCCATAGTCACCAAAACAGCATGGTACTGGCCTAAAAATAGGCACATAGACCAATGAAACAGAATAGAGAACCCAGAAATAAAGCCAAATACTTACAGCCAACTGATCTTCAACAAAGCAAACAAAAACATAAAGTGGGGAAAGTATACCCTATTCAACAAATGGTGCTGGGATAATTGGCAAGCCACATGCAGAAAAATGAAACTGGATCCTCATGTCTCACCTTATACAAAAACCAACTGAAGATGGATCAAGGACTTAAATCTAAGACCTGAAACCATAAAAACTCTAGAAGATTACATTGGAAAAACCCTTCTAGACATTGGCTTAGGCAAAGACTTCATGACCAAGAACCCAAAAGCAAATGCAACAAAAATAAAGATAAATAGATATGACTTAATTAAACTAAAAAGCTTCTGCACAGCAAAAGAAACAATCATCAGAGTAAACAGACAACCCACAGAGTGGGAGAAAACCTTCACAATCTAAACATCCGACAAAGGACTAATAATCTAGAATCTACAAGGAACTCAACAAATCAGCAAGAAAAGAACAAACAATCCCATCAAAAAGTGGGCTAAGGACATGAATAGACAATTCTCAAAAGAAGATATAGAAATGGCCAACAAGCATATGAAAAAATACTCAACATCACCAGTGATCAGGGAAATGCAAATCAAAACGACAATGCAACACCACATTACTCCTACAACAATAGTCATAACGAAAAAATCAAAAAATCATAGACGTTGGCGTGGATGTGATGAAAAGAGAATACTTTTACACAGCTGGTGGGAATGTAAACTAGTACAGCCACTATGGAAAACAGTGTGGAGATTCCTTAAAGAACTAAAAGTAGAACTACCTTTTGATCCAGCAATCCCACTACTGCGTATCTACCCAGAGGAAAAAAAGTCATTACAAAAAAGACACTTGCACGTGCATGTTTAGAGCAACACAATTCTCAATTGCAAAAATATGGAACCAGCCCAAATGCTCATCACAACAAGTGGATAAAGAAATTGTGGTGTATACATATACCATGGAATACTATTCAGCCATAAAAAGGAATGAAATAATGGCATTCACAGCAACCTGGATGGAATTGGAGACCATTATTCTAAGTGCAGTAACTTAGGAATGGAAAACCAAACAGTGTATGTTCTCACTCATAAGTGGGAGCTAAGCAATGAGGACACAAAGGCATGAGAATGATACAATGGACTTTGGGGACTCAAGGGAAAGGGTGGGAGGGGGCTGGGGGATACAAGACTACACACTGGATACAGTATACACTACACTGCTCAGGTAACTGGTATACCAAAATCTCAGAAATCACCACTAAATAACTTATTCATGGAACCAGATACTACCTGTTCCTCGAAAACCTATTGAAATAAAAATAAATACATGAATAATAAAGAAAAGAACCCAGTATTCAGGGAGTTCTGACCTTCGCAAGTGAGAGCTAAGGTGATTTATGGTGCCCCTGTTTGCATATTTTCTTACCAGTTAAATTAGATTGATCATGCACTACTCACCTCACAAATTTACTATTGTCAGTGTATTTGTGGTTTTTAAAAAAAAAAACTTTGGGCACTTTATATAGCTAAATAATAGGGGCAATCAGAGATCTATCACAGGAGAAGTCAAAGGGAAAGGCTATTTCCCTTGGATACTTATTGTTAGCCGTATTTATTTAAATCATTTGTTCTGTTTATTCTTTGCCCATCTCTTCCATTCAAATGTAAATTCCATAAAGATGGGAACTGTATCTGTGTTTTTCACCATTGAATCCCCACCCCCTAGCACATAGCACAAATGCAGTAAGTAGTAATGAAGGAGGACATGAAATTTTTAGACATACACAATCAGAAAAAATAAAAGTATGGTATGGTTCTTCATTCTTATGTTTCTTTATTCACATCTTTCTTTATAATGCTGAGCAAATTTTTTTTTGGTTTTCTTTACACAGATTA
>NW_012115677.1:2539272-2568127 GCF_000951035.1 Colobus angolensis palliatus | reverse complement strand
GGCCCTGAATTTTTTTAGTAGGCTAGATATAAAATCATATCATCTGCAAATAATAAAATTTTGTCTTCTCCTTTCCAAAGTTCTAAATCTTCTTTCTGTTTTGTTTTTAATTGCACTCACTGGCCGCAAACTGGGAAAGACATCAAATGATAATGGAAATGGTGGGTGTTCCATAACCCATTCACGCTTCTAAGAATAAGGCCTCTGGTGTTTCTCATTCTCATTTTCACAACTAGAGCCCAGAAAGCTTCTCATCTGCTCATTTCCTTTCACTTTACCTTATTACAGACCACTTAAAATAATCCTAATGTAATAATGTAAGTTTTAACACCACCAGGATGGTTAGCCCTCAAAGAAGTTTCCTTTTCCGTCCCTAAACCACAATGCAAGAGCATTCCTTTGCCTCTATTAAATGCACACACACACACAGCCGATGCAACCTGTCCAACTCCTGCTTTCTTCTGATTCGTGGGCTCTGGGGGGCGTGAAGCAATGCTGATGCCTTAAGGGCTCCGGCACATCCGCAGTACTCTGGCTAGGGCAGTGCTGGCAGCTCTGAGAACATCAAGAGCACCCCTGGCATAAATATGTGCATTCCTATGGCAGTGCTGGCAGTCCTGGCAGTGCTACACAAATAAATAGATAGCCACTGTGGGCTTGCCCTAATCAGCATAAGAAGTGAACAGGATATTGAAATGAAATAAAAATAATTACTTCTACTCCTGCCCCGAGACCAAGTCTGGTGAATTCTGGCTCTTTCATTTGGTCCACCCACCCATCCATGCTAGAGGAAATTATTTTGTCTGTTCCCGCTATTTGATTCAAAGCAGGCTGAGACTGCCTTTCTAGAGTCTCAGACCTTCTCCACCTGCTACACACTTCTCCTTCTCTACAGAACCAAGCTCTCCACCAGCTGCCTGCAGGTTATGAAAACCATGATCACAAACACTGGAGACCACTCACCAGGCACAATGGTACCAGGACCTGATGCACCACCTGGGCAGGGGTCCTCCCTAGACAGCCATGTCCTCCCCAGCCCACTGTCCAAGCTTTGGAGCTGTCGGAGCCATCAGAGCTGCCTGGAGGAAGATTGGTATTGAAGGAAATAAAAGTATTGGACCCCAAAATAGACTTCTTTGGCATACTTTGAGATGGCTGTTCAGAGGGCCTGCAATCATAAGCAGCCCTGCAAAGCTGTCTTTTGACAGGGTGAGATTTGCATCTGCAAAGAACCTGCATTGATGCAGCCAGGCTTTCTCAGAGGCCTTCCTTTGTCCAGATCTAGGAGAGATGAACTGAGAGTCTGACACCTTTAAAGCTCTGAAAGAACATTCACCATCTCTCCACTCTGAAGGCTGCTACCTGTGAGGTTTCACCTGCATAACATGACCACCTTTGCTAGCCAGGCCTTCTCTTCTCCCCCTCCCATAACCTGTTTTGCCAGGATACAAGCCCCCATTCTTTCTATACTTTCAAGAGGGTATATAAGCTTCTGAACCCCATTGGGGTTTGGGGTAATCACTCTGTGGTTCTTCCCCATATGAATGTTAATAAATTTGTATGTCATTTCTCTTATTAATCTCCTTCTGTGAGTTGATTTTTCAGCAAAACTTCAGAGGGTAAAGGTGAAGTTTTCCCTTGGCCTCTGCAGTGTCATCTTCACCGTCCTGAGGATCCAAGACTACGCTCAAGATTTTTCTTGGGTTTTCCCAACTATGGAAATAAGAGAACCGTTAGGGGTAGGAGACCTGGGAGGCAGATGGCAACAGCAGTGATTCTTACCTGTCAGCCAGCCTCTGGCACTGTCTCCACAGCCACCACCAATCCCAACCCATGTTGGAATAGCTCAGAGCCCTCCCTCCCGCTTCTTAGCCCTCTCCATGACTACAGACACCCTGGTCTGGCTGGCAAGAGCCGGGAGTGGAGGGGAGGGACAAGAGTCTGCACATGAGTCCATACTGGTACTCAAGGCTTGGGGGCAAAACAGAAGCTGCCTTTGCTTCCACCAGGTTCCCTCCCTGCTCCTCTAACCCCTCAATGAAAGTCTGGGCCAAGCTGTACTCCAGCACCAACCCTAACCTCATCCGTCCTAATGCTTGTCCCCAAATCTGTTTAATTCCCTGGTTAACTTCATTCTGGGCCCCAGACCTGCCTGAACAGTGCCTGCCCCTAATACCCAACTCAGCAATGCATGCCCTGGCCTTGTGCTAATCATTACTAACTGCAGCTAACATTTATAAATGTACTTTTTCACTTATTTATTTAATCTTTACAGCAATCCTCTGAGGTAGGTAATATTATTATTCCCATTCTACAGATGAGAAAACTGAGACTCCAGGAGATTAAGTGACTTGCCCAAGGTCACATAGCTTGTAAACAACAGAATAGATTTGAGCCCAGGGGTCTGCACTCCTAACCTCTAGCCTGTACCAACACTAAAAGTTTTAGTCCCTGCCCTCAAGCCAGTGTCAACCCAATCCCCAGCTCTGATGGGAGCCTGAGCTCCTTAATAATCCAACTGAGCCCCACCACTCTGCCACCCAAAGTCAGAAGGCAGAGTCTGCCCACCTTGCCCCATCAGGGCTCTCTCAGTATACTTTTTCCCCTCCACCAATGACAGAACCTGAGTCGATGAGAGGTCAATACTATGCAGGCTGAGGTAGTCAGCTCGTGGAAGCCTGAGGGAGCCCAAGCAGAAAGCATCCCAGCCACGCACAAAAATGAGCTCCAGACACCCAGGCCCACCTTCCAGGGCTGCAGAGGAGGCCACCCATCAAAAGCATTTCCATGTCTGGAAACACCTGTGAAATCCAAGGCGTGGGCAGTGGAAGAGGGCAGTTGTGAGCAGCACAGAAGACCTGAGGGTGAGACTCCGTGGGAAAGAGGCCTGGCAGAGGCTTTCCTTCCCTCTACAGGAAGCAGCACTAAACCATTCATTCCCATTCTGGTGGAACTCCTGACATTGACTTCTCTGAGCTGTGTGCCAGCAGTTTCAGGCTACTGTTCCTCAGTTTTCTGGGCCAAATTATCTCTTCCACTTTACGTGGCTTTCTCAGGAGACAGGCTTAATTTTATTTTCAAATGGACTCAATATCCCTCAAGTCTATCCTGTCTCCCTCCCACCTTCTACCCCCATGCTTGCAGATCCCTTTCGAAGCACTTCCGAAGGCATTCATCAATGTAAATTATTATCAATAATCAAATGTACAGTTTGTTAAGAACTTACAGGAACCAGGCTAACTCATTTAGTTCTTACATTCATAAATTAATTTAGTTCTGCCGGGCGCGGTGCCTCAAGCCTGTAATCCCAGCACTTTGGGAGGCCGAGACGGGCGGATCACGAGGTCAGGAGATCAAGACCATCCTGGCTAACACGGTGAAACCCCGTCTCTACTAAAAAAAATACAAAAAAACTAGCCGGGCGAGGTGGCAGGCGCCTGTAGTCCCAGCTACTCGGGAGGCTGAGGCAGGAGAATGGCGTAAACCCGGGAGGCGGAGCTTGCAGTGAGCTGAGATCCGGCCACTGCACTCCAGCCCGGGCGACAGAGCGAGACTCCGTCTCAAAAAAAAAAAAATATATATATATATATATATACAAAAAAATTAGCAGGGCATGGTTGCGGGCGCCTGTAGTCCCAGCTGCTCGAAGGCTGAGGCAACAGAATGGCGTGAACCCAGGAGGCAGAGCTTGCAGTGAGCCCAGATCAAGCCACTGCACTCCAGCCTGAGTGATGGAGTGAGAATCTGTCTCAAAAAAAAAAAAAAAAACACACAAAGAACAAACATGAAATATGCTCTAGGGAAATGAGTTCTAACCTGGGGCCATGGAATCTTCAGTGGGTTTCAGGAGGTCCATGCATATCTTGGAAACATTCTAATTTTATATGCACATGCATTTTTCTGGAAAGACTTTTCCATAGCTGTCATCAAAAGGCCCACCACCTGAGAAAATAAAAAATAAAACACTGAAACCACTAAATAAATAAATAAATATCTCCTAATAAATATTATTAGGAGAAATAAATATCTCCTAAATCCAACAAGATTTTCTTAAACCTAACTGCTCCTCCTTCCTGAAAATAGTGGCCTGTCCCCCACTGGCTCGTGGAGGAGCTGAGGGAGTGAGCAATACTAGGCTTGGCAGATCACCTGGAAGTTCCTACCCTACCTGTGCCTGCCGGGTGATGCTGGGCCTCTCTAAAGTTATGAAGACCAAGTAGGATCCTGCAGCGCCCTAATTAAGCCAAACAGAATATTCAAAAAGCTGAAAGGAATAGCACATGAAATTTCAGCATTTGATCCCCAAAAGAACCCAGCTGAAGTAGCCTGAGAAATAGCTCAGGGAAGGCTGGAATCGCTCAGGGAAGCAGATGGAGTTTCTGAAGTTTAGGGAGGAAGAGCGTATTACGTGGATTGGGCTTGCAGGTGTGACCAGCACAGATCAGAGGCACAACTGATTAAAGCTACAGAGATCCTGGAAAGGAACAGAGGGACTGGTCTAAAGCCAGGGAAGAAATGAAAGGCTAGACGAAGTCCTATCATCAACCAACATTGAGAGATGAGGCTTGGACATTTGTACAGAAGATGCCAGAGGGTTGGACAGATGCCAGTGGAGAAAGAGACCACATGACTAGACTCTTAAAGACTGAGAAGTGGGGTTTACATGAATAGAAAATAGAAGAAAGATGTGATTACTGAGAAGAGAAATTGGCTAGCACATGAAGTGTCAGGTATTAATACTGAAAGCACATGGTAAATAAATGAACCAGTCAGAGCATGATTTGTGATCTCCCTTGCCATTGGCTTAGGTGTACTGGGGACAACATTCAGAGAGCCATTTGGAGTTGACAAGAGCAGATAGTTTTTAGTCTGACCTCTTTTACAGGGTGGGGACTGAAATCGCATAGTGAGTAAGAGATTAGTCAGATGTTTCATTTTATTTGCCTGTTCATGCAACTAAGTGTAGAGTGTGAATTAGATGCTCAATCAATGTTTTAATTGTCTAAACTGAAAATGCAATAAACCCCATTATCTAGCAATCTGTTAATCAGGACTTCATTAACGGGCACACGTGTGCACATACAGTACATGATAATCCTAAAAAATTATACAACTCTAAAGTACCTTCTGAATAAAAAAGATTGAATTCTGTTTATTGTCTATTCATTTATTCATAATATACAGTGTACCTCCCATGTGTTAGGTATATGTATATGTATGTATGTGGGTGTACTCAGATGTTTGTGTGTTTATACATATATACAAATCTGTATGCTTCTGCTCTCAGGGTAGGGACTTCTATTCCACTCAGAGGAGACAGAAAATAAAAATCATAGAATCTCAGAGCATTATATATCATTAAATAACTTTAGGTGCATGATTTGAATATTGGTGATCAATACACGGCATATATAGCACTAATCTGCTTGCAAAATATTTGATAACCAGAATGCCTATTCCTTGATATGTCAGATAATATTAACTATGTACAAACTGCTAAGAATGAAAATAAATCAGGGAAGGGGACAGGAAATGTGTGGTATGTAACCACCATCCTGCCTGGGAGACCTTTCTGAGTTGTATTTGAGTAAAGAACTGAGGAGTGAAGGAGTGGGGAGGCTGCATCTCTGGAGGAAGAGCATGGCAATAATGCAATCTAAGGCTCTGAGGCAGCAGCGCACTGGGAGAGTTCCGGCTCGTGGAGAGGGGTGTGCAAAACTGCACATTTGAAGCTGCTCTACTGATTTAGGTAAGAGACTTTGCCCTAGTTTAAAAAAAAAAAAAAAAAACAGGCACACAGCACATCCTCCTCCCTCTGCTCTCAACAATTGCTGCAGGTAGAAAGGCCTTGGAAATGGAAAGCAAAGAGTGCACCTGGTTTTGAATTCGAGAAAGTCTGTAAGGGAAGCCAGGATAGGGGTGTGTTACAGAAGAGCACCTCTACAGCCTTCACATTTTTATACAACAAGCATCCAGATGCCTAATTAAACTTGTCAGGGGCCAGGTGCGGTGGCTCACACCTGTAATCCTAGCACTTTAGGAGGCTGAGGCAGGCAGATCACTTGAAGTCAGGAGTTCAAGATCAGGCTGACTAACATGGTGAAACCCCATCTCTACTAAAAATACAAAAGTTAGTTGGGCACGGTGGCGGGCACATGTAATCTCAGCTATTTGGAAGGCTGAGGCAGGAGAATCGCTTGTATCCGGGAGGCAGAGGTTGCAGTGAGCTGAGATCACGCCACTGCACTCCAGCCTGGGCGACAAAGTGAGACTCAGTCTTTTGAAAATAAAATATTCTTTAAAAGTCATCAGGGCCAGGCACACTGGCTTATACCTATAATCCCAGCACTTTGGGAGGCCAAGGCAGGAGACTCAGTTGAGACTGGGAGTTCCTGACCAGCCTGGGCAATGTAGAGAGAACCTGTCTCTATTTAAAAATTAAAGTTGTCAGCCAGGCACGGTGGTTTACACCTGTAATCCCAACACTTTGGGAGGCCGAGGTGGGCTGACCACCTGAGGTCGGGAGTTCGAGACTAGCCTGACCAACATAGTGAAACTCTGCCTCTCCTAAAAATACAAAATTAGCTGAGCATGGTGGCGCATGCCTGTAATCCCAGCTATTTGGGAGGCTGAGGCAGGAGAATCACTTGAATCCGGGAGGCGGAGGTTGTGGTGAGCCAAGATCACGCCATTACACCCCAGCCTGGGCAACAAGAGCAAAACTCCATCTCAAAAAATATAAAATAAAATAAAATAATTAAAGTTATCAGAGTAGAGACCAAGTTTATATACAAAGGAAAAGTTTGATGCAGAAGTCACAGGAGACAAAGTAACCTAAAAACTGAACCAAATGTAAGTCACAGGTGGTATACAAATGGATGATTAAAGAAGTACAGGTACACCTCAGAGACAGTGCAAGCTCAGTTCCAGACCACCACAATTACATGAATATCACAATAAAGCAAGTCACACAAATGTTCTGATTTCCCAGTGCACACAAAAGTTATGTTTGTACTATACTGTAGTCTATTAAATGTGCAATGGCATTATATCTTTAAAAATGTACATATCTTAATTTAAAAATAATTTTGCTAAAAAATGCTACCGATCACCTGAGCCTTCAGTGAGTCATAATCTTTTTGCTGGTAGAGGGTCTTGCCTTGATGTTGATGGCTGCTGACTGATCAGGGTGGTGGCTACTCAAGGGTGGCATGGTTGTGGCAATTTCTTAAAATGAGACAATACAGTTTTCTGTGTCGATTGACTCTTCCTTTCATGAAAGATTTCTCTGTAGCATGAGGTGCTGTTTGAGAATTTTACTCACAATAGAACTTTCAAAACTGGAGTCAATCCTCTCAAATCCTCTCACTGCTTTATCAACTGAGTTTATGAAATATTCTCGATCCCGTGTTGTCATTTCAACAATGCTGAAATGACAGCATCTTTACCACAAGTAGATTCCATCTCAAGAAACCACTTTCTTTGCTCACCGTGAGAAGCAACTCCAGTTGGGCACAGTGGCTCATGCCTGTAATGCCAGCACTTTGGGAGGCCGAGATGGGTGGATCACCTGAGGTCAGGAGTTCAAGACCAGCCTGGCCAATATGGTGAAACCCCGTATCTACTAAAAATACAAAAATTAGCTGAGCATGGTGGCAGGCACCTGTAATCCAAGCTACTTGGGAGGCTGAGGCAGGATAATCACTTGAACCCAGGAGATAGCAGTGAGCCAAGATTGTGCCATTGCATCCCAGCCTGAGTGACAAGAGTGAAATTCCATCTCAAAAAAAAAAGGGGGGGGGGCAATTCCTCATCCAGTCAAGTTTGATCATGAAATTGATGAAATTGCAGGAATTGAGTCACATCTACAGGCTCCACTTCTAATTCTAGTTCTCTTGCTATTTCCAGCACAGCTGCAGTGAAGCCTTGAACCTCTCAAAAGTCATCCATGAGCATTGGAATCAACTTCTCCCAAACCCCTGTTAATGTTGATGTGTTGACCTCCTCCCATGAATCACAAATGTTCTTAATGGCATGTAGTATGGTAAATCCTTTCCAGAAAGTTTCAATTTACTTTGCCCAGATACATCAAAGGAATCACTATCTATGGCAGCTATAGTCTTATGATATGTATTTCTTTTGTTGTTAATTTTTGTTTTTGGGGACTGGGTTTTGCTATGTTACCCAGGCTGGTCTTAAACTCCTGGCCTCAAGCAATCCTCCCACCTCCACCTCCTGAGTCTCTGGGATTAGAGGCACAAGCCACCAAGCCTGACTCCAAATATATTTTTTAAATAAGAGTTGCCAACGGTGGTGCCTTATATCTGTAATCCCAGCACTTTAGGAGGCTAAGGCAGGGAGATTGTTTAAGGCCAGGCGTTCTAGACCAGACCAGCCAACATAGAGAAATTTGTCTCTACAAAAAATAGAAAAACTTACCCAGGAGTGGTGGCACATGCCTGTAGTCCCGACTACTCAGGAGGCTGAGGCAGGGGGATCACTTGAGCCCAGAGTCTGAGGCCATAGTAAGCCCTAATTGTGCCACTGCATTCCAGCCTAGGCAGCAGAGACCTCAACTCAAAAAAAAAAAAAATTAGCTAGATAAGGTAGCATATGCCTATAGTCTCAGCTACTTGGGAGGCTGGGGCAGGAGGATCACTGGAGCCCAGAGTTCAAGGCTGCAGTAAGCTATGATTGTGCCAGTGCACTCCAGCCTGGGTGACAGAATGGGACTCCCTCTCTAAACAAATGAATAGATAGATAGTAAGAGTTGAAAGTCAAAATTACTCCTTGATCCATGGGCTGCAGAATGGATGTTGTGTTAGCAGACAAGAAAACATTAATTTCCTTGCACCTCTCCATCAGAGAGCTCTTTGGTGGCCAGGTATATTGTCAATGAGTAATAGTATTTTGAAAGGAATCTTTTTTTCTAAGCAGTAGGTCTCAACAGTGAGCTTAAAGTATTCAGTAAACCATGCTGTAGACAGATGTGCTGTCATCCAGGCTTTGTTGTTCCATTTATACAGCATGGGTAGAGCAGATTTAGCATAATTCCTAAGGGCCCTAGAATTTTCAGAATGGTCAATGAACATTAGCTTCAACTTAGAGTCACCAGCTGCTTTAGCCCCTAAAAAGACAGCCTGTCCTTTGAAGCTTTGGAGCCAGTTATTCTCTTCTCTTCTTTAGTTGTGAAAGTCCTAGATGGCATCTCCTTCCAAGGCTGTTTCATCTACATGGAAAATCTTCTGTTTCATGCAGTCACCTCCATCGATGGCCTTAGCTAGATATTCTGAATAACTTGCTGTAGCTTCTATATCAGCACTTGCTGCTTCACCTTGCACTTTTATGTTATGGAGACAGCTTCTTTCCTTAAAGCTCATGAACCAACCTCTGCTAGCTTCCAAGGTTTCTTCTGCAGCTTCCTCACCTCTCTCAGCCTTCATAGAATTGACGAGAGTTCAGAGTCTGAACTCTCTGGATTAGGCTTTGGCTTAAGTGAAGGTTGTGGCTGGTTTGATCTTCTATCCAGACCGTTCAAACCTCTTCTATGTCAACAAAAAGTGAAGTGTGTTCACTAGAGTAGCACGTCTAATTTCCTTCAAGAACTTTTCCTTTGCATTCACAAGCTGGCTAAGAACTTGGTGCAAGAGGCCTAGCTTTTGGCCTGTCTTGACTTTCAACATGACTTCCTCACTAAGCTTAATCATTTCTAGTGTTTGATTTAAGGTGAGAGATATGGCTGGGTGTGGTGGCTCACGCCTGTAATCCCAGCACTTTGGGAGGCCGAGACGGGCGGATCACGAGGTCAGGAGATCGAGACCATTCTGGCTAACACGGTGAAACCCCGTCTCTACTAAAAAATTCAGAAAAAACTAGCCGGGCGAAGTGGCGAGTGCCTGTAATCCCAGCTCCTCGGGAGGTAAGGCAGGAGAATGGCGTGAACCCGGGAGGCGGAGCCTGCAATGAGCTGAGATCCGGCCACTGCACTCCAGCCTGGGTGACAGAGCGAGACTCCGTCTCAAAAAAAAAAAAAAAAGGGTGAGAGATATGACTAGGCGTGGTGGCTCATACTGGTTATCCCCAACACTTTGGGACACTGAGGTAGGAGGATCACTTGAGCCCAGCAGTTCCAGACCAGCCTGGGAAATGTGGCCAAACCCCATCTCTACAAAAAAATTTTTTTTTTAATTAGCCAGGCATGGTGGTGCGTGCCTGTAGTTCCAACTACTCCGAAGGCTGAGGCAGGAGGATTATTTGAGCCAGGGAGGTCGAGGTTGCAGTGAGGTGTGACCATGCCACTGCACTCCAGCCTGGGTAACAGAGCAAGACCCTGTCTCAAATAAATAAAATGAGAGATGTGATTCTTCCTTCACTGGAACACTTAGAGGCCATTGTAGGGACATTAATTGGCCTAATGTTTTTTAACTTCCATTTTAGATTTGGGGGTACATATGAAGGTTTACTACATGGTTAAACATGTGTCTTGGGGGTTTGTTGTACATATTATTACATCATCCAGGTATTAAGCCCAACATCAAATAGTTATCTTCTCTTCTCCTTCCTCCCACCCTCCCCCATCAGGTAGACTCCAGTGTCTATTTTTTCTTTTCTTATGTTCATAAATTCTTATCATTTAGCTCCCACTTATAAGTGAGAACATGTAGTATTTGGTTTTCTGTCCTGAGTTGGTTTGCTAAGGATGATGGCCTCCAGCTCCATCCATGTTCCTGCAAAGGACAGGATCTCATTTTTTATGGCTGCAGAGTATTTCTTGGTGTATACATACCACATTTTCTTTAGTGTACCATTGATGGGCATTTAGGTTGATTCCATGTCTTTGCTATTATGAATAGTGCTGCAGTGAACATTCACGTGCATGTGTCTTTACGGTAGAATGATTTATATTCCCCTGGGTATATACCTAGTAATGACATTGCTGGGTGGAATGGTAGTTCTGCTTTTAGCTCTTTGAGAAATCACCATACTGCTTTCCACAATGGTTGAACAGATTCACACTCCCACCAACGTGTATAAGTGTTCCCATTTCTCCATAACCTTGTCAGCATCTGTTATTTTTTGAATTTTTAATCACAGAATTGACCTAATTTTAATATTCTTGTGTCTTAGGGAATAGAGGCCTGAGGAGAGGAATAGTGATGGGGAATGGTCAGTGGAGCAGTCAGAATACACACATTTACCAATTAAGTTCAATGTTTATATGGGCATGGTTCTTGGTGCCCCAACCCAATTACAATAGTCACATCAAAGATCACTGACAATAGATTATCATAACAGACACAATAATAATGAAAAAGTTTGGAATGTTATAAGAATTATCAAAATGTGACACGAAGACATGAAGTGAGCACGTGCTGTTGGAGAAATGGTACCAATAGACTTGCTTGATGCCAGCTTGCCACAAACCTTCAATTTCTAAAAACCACAATATTTGCAAAGCACAATAAAGTGAAGCACAATAAAACAAGGTGTGCCTGTATTTGTTGGCTGTAGTTAGCCCTTAAAAAAGCACCCATAAAATGCAAGTTATAAGTTTGCATTAGGGCTGAGGTTTGCAAACTTGTTCTGTAAAGGGCAAGATAATATATATTAGAAAACCATACTACTCAACTCTGCCATGGCAGCCCAAAAACAGATGCTGCATAAATGAATGAGTAATGTCATGTCTGTGTTCCAATAAAACTTTACTAATAGACACTGAAGTTTTATTTTTATATAATTTTTTTTTTTTTTTTTTTTTGAGACGGAGTCTTGCTCTGTCACCTGGGCTGGAGTGCAGTGGCCGGATCTCAGCTCACTGCAAGCTCCGCCTCCCGGGTTTACGCCATTCTCCTATCTCAGCCTCCCGAGTAGCTGGGACTACAGGCATCCGCCACGTCGCCCGGCTAGTTTTTTGTATTTTTTAGTAGAGACGGGGTTTCACCATGTTAGCCAGGATGGTCTCGATCTCCTGACCTCGTGATCCATCCGTCTCAGCCTCTCAAAGTGCTGGGATTACAGGCTAGAGCCACCGCGCCCGGCCTATTTTTATATAATTTTTATGTGTCACAAAATGTTATTCTTCTTTTGGTTTTTTTTCCAACCATTTGAAAATGTAAACATTATTCTTAGTTCCCAGGCCATAGTTTGCTGACCACAGCCTTAGGGAATGGAATTTAGAAGGTTATAAAGATCTTAGGAGACACCGGGAGCTGTGGCTCATGCCTGTAATCCCAGCACGTTTGGGAGGCCGAGGTGGGCGGATCACTTGAGACCAGGAATTCGAGAGTAGCCTGGCCAACATGGTGAAACACCATCTCTATAAATACAAAAATTAGCTGGGCATGGTGGCCCATGTCTGTAATCCCAGCTACTCAGGAGACTGAAGCAGGAGAATTGCTTGAGCCCGGGATGTGGAGGTTGCAGTGAGAAAAGATTGTGCCACTGTACTCCAGCCTGAGCAACAGAGTGAGACTCCATCTCAAAAATAAAAAATCTTAGGAGAAAAAAAAAACGTCGGGCTTCTTGTTCTTAGGCTGCCTGTTGATGTGAGTAGGACATCTTGCAAAACTCCTTGAGGAGGTGTGTGTACATCTCATCACCCTGGTCCTGGTCAGCCAAAGCATATTCAACCCTTGCTTTCTCTCTGACTCATCAAAAAGAGTCCTAACTCCCTTTCCTCAGGTTACTGCGGACTCCTACTGTGTCATGGGGTTTGTTGTACATATTATTAAATCATACAGGTATTAAGCCCAGTACCAAATAGTTATCTTTTCTTCTCTTCTCCCTCCTCCCACCCTCCACTAGATGTTAGGCTAATGTTACATCCCTGAGCTAGAAGAAATATCAGAATGGGCTTATTAATGAGCAGTAAGAAGATGTCTTCGATTTGGGATCAGGAAAAAGCCTTAAAATCACCTGACCTATTTTCTATATTTTACAGCTAAAGAAATAGAAGGACAGAGAGAGTAAATGACTTACCCAAGGCCACTCAGTTTGTTAGAAGCAGACCTGGGACTAGAGTCCACATTTCGGACTTCTAGTTGGAGGCTGCTTCCACTCTATTACCTACATTTGCACTTGTAGGAGAAAGTTAAGGAGCCTGCTACAGAATTTGGGGGGATGGGGAGTTATTATAAATTGAAGACTTTTTTAAAAAACATAGAACATGATTAAAATCCCTTTTTTGGCTGGATGCAGTGGCTCATGCCTGTAATTCCAACACTCGGGAACCTGAGGCAGGAGAATTGCTTGAGCTCAGGAGTTTGAGACTAGCCTGGACAACACAGTGAAGTTCTGTCTCTACAAAATAAAATTTTTTAAAATGCCATTTTTGCATCCACAGAATGTTTTTGTATTGCCAGTCCCGAACTTGGAGTAAAAAGAAAAGAATATTGGGATGCAGAGAGAGAGGGTGAGCTGAGAAGTATTTGCAAAGGACCTTCAAATACACCTATTCACTAAGCATTATTTATATACTACTACTACTAATAATGTGTTCCACAGAGAAATGTTCTATAGCAGTAGTTCTCAAACTGTGGCCCAGGAACCCACAGGGGTGCTAAGACCCTTGCAGAGGCACCATGAGGTCAAAACTATTCTCATACTACTGCTGTGTTTGCTTTTCTCACTCCCAATCTCTCAAAAACGTAGCAGAGTTTTCCAGAGATGACATGGTGTGTGCTGTGATAACAGAGTACACGCAGAAGTAGATCTAAGAATCCAGCTGTCTTCTATCCAGCAAAACACTGAAGAGATTTGCAAAGATGTAAAACAATGTCACGCTTCTCACTAATTTTTTTTGTTTTGGAAAACAACATGTGTTTTTCTAACACATGTTATTTAAGTTAATATCTAATGGATTAATTGTTCTAATTTTTAAATGAATTAACAAATATTTTTCAGTTTTAATTTCTAATACAGTAAATATCACTATATAAACAAGTGGCTTTTACGTTTTGTGGCTCCTCACTAATTTTAAGAGTGTAAAGGGGTCCTGACCAAACGGTTTGAAAACCCACTAATCTACCATTTTTCAGCAGTTCTGCTCACATGAAATACAAATTAAATTGAAACTGTTACTGAATTTATAGCAGTTTGTTGTCATTCTGTATTTTCTTAAAGTATACCAAAAGAATCATATAGCTCAAAATGACCTTTATCACCAATGGAAATAAAATTCACATCACCACAGGGATAAAATAAAATAAAATATCTAAAATAGAAAAACTCTACTGGACAAATGGCAAGAAAAGAAAGGAGACTAGTAAAATACAGAGGAGACTTAAAATATAAATAAGCCAAATGCAATGTAACTACTCCATTTAGACCCTGATTCTAACAAACCAACAATGACAAAGCTCTTAGGAGACATGGATACTGAGAAGATATTTCATCATATTAAAGAGTTATTGTTGGCCAGGTGCGGTGGCTCATGCCTATAATCCCAGCACTTCAAGAGGCTGAGGCGGGAAGATCTCTTGAGTCCAGGAGTTCAAGACCAGACTGGATAATATAATGAGACTTCATCTCTATTTTTAATAAAATAATAATAAGTTTGTAATGAGTTGCTTACTGTTAACTTTATTTAGGTGTGATAATGGTATGATGATTGTGCTTTTTAAACACTTACCATTTTAAAAAAATGATTTTTTTTTTTTTTTTTTTTTTTTTTTTTTTGAGACGGAGTCTCGCTCTGCCGCCCAGGCTGGAGTGCGGTGGCCGGATCTCAGCTCACTGCAAGCTCCGCCTCCCGGGTTTATGCCATTCTCCTGCCTCAGCCTCCCGAGTAGCTGGGACTACAGGCGTCCGCCACGTCGCCCGGCTAGTTTTTTGTATTTTTTTTTTTAGTAGAGACGGGGTGTCACCGTGTTAGCCAGGATGGTCTCGATCTCCTGACCTCGTGATCCGCCCGTCTCAGCCTCCCAAAGTGCTGGGATTACAGGCTTGAGCCACCGCGCCCGGCCAAAAGATGATTTTTTTTAAAAGAACACTTCCTGAAGTATTATGGATGAAATCATTTAACATTTGTTTTTTTCTGCAAAACAATCCAGTGGAAAGGAGAGTGAGAGAGGTGTAAACAAGATTGGCCATGAAGTGCCTGGGTGCTATGGCTCATGCCTGTAATCCTACCACTTTGGGAGGCTAAGGGGAGAGGACTGCTTGAGCCCAGGAGTTTGAGACCAGCCTAGGCAACATAGAGCGACCCCATCGCTACAAAAAAATTCAAAAATTAGTTGAGCGTGGTGGCACGCACCTGTAGTCCCAGCTACTTGAGAGGCTGAGGTGAAAGGATCACTTGAGCCTGGAAGGTCAAGGCTGTAGTGAGCCGTGATAGCACCACTGCACTCCAGCCTGAATGATAAGAAACAGACTCTGTCTCAACCAAAAAAAAAGGTTGCCCATGAATGGATAGCTGTCACATCTCAAAAATGGCTCCATGGGGATTCATTATACCATTCTTTTGTATATGTTTAAATAAGTCCATCATTTAAAAAAATTTAATAGGTCATCATGCCAAAAAAAAGTAGGAAACCACTTCCCTAACTTATTGTCGATTTATCCATTTACAAATCAATAGACCATATAATTTGGGGGCAGAAAATTTAATTGAGGCCCTCCCTTGTAACTAAAGCATCACATTGGAAGAGAAGAACACACACTGAGCAAGAATCATACCCCAGAAGATTACAGCTCCATAAGAGGCAGGAACAAAAAAAGCCAACCTCCAAGGGGCCTCTTTGGGTGGAACACCAGATCTGTGAAAAGAGCCTTGAGACCTTGCCCTACCTGCCCCAAGACACCCACCTAGGTATCTACTGGTATCTTACCAAGTACACTAGTACTTACCAAGTGTGCTGTACTTATAAGTACACTAGTTTCCCCTGGGGAGCCACCAGGTTATTGTAGTTAACTAGAATTGTGTGGCGCAGGAACAATAAAGAAGATGGACCACTTTACTTGAGCCCAACATCCATCTCTTAGGGCACAGTTCTCAATGACTAAAAGTAACAGCTGCAAACCGAAGAATGATTTATTTTACCTTTACTTTTCCATAGTGACCATTTTTTTTTAATCTGTTGAGCAAATACACATTACAATCACTTTGGAAAAGTTTAGAATTAGTTACCAAAATGTAAGATACACAAACTCTATAATCCAGCAATTCCATTCCTAGGTGAATGATGATCCAATGCCCATCAATAATATAATGGATAAATAAGTTGTGACATATTACAATCATATATTGTGAACATGAGCAAACTACAACTATTCATCAAAATGGATGAATCTTATAAACACCAACTTGAGGCCAGGCACAGTGGCTCACGCCTGTAATTCCAGCACTTTGGGAGGCTGAGGCAGGTGGATCACCTGAAGTCAGGAGTTCAAGACCAGCCTGACCAACACAGTGAAACTCCACCTCGACTAATAATACAAAAATTAGCCGGGCATGGTGGTGCGCGCCTTTAGTTCCAGCTACTCAGGAGGCTGAGGCAGGAAAACCGCTTGAAACCGGGAGATGGAGTTTACAGTGAGCCGAGATTGCGCCACTGCACTCCAGCCTGGGGGACAGAGGGAGACTCCATCTCAAAAAAAGGAAAGAAAGAAAAACAAGGAAATGGTTACCATAAAAATCAGGATAATAGTTACCTGGGATGAGGGGGAGGTTGAGAAGGAGGTGATCAGGATGGGACACATGGAAAAAGATTCTGGGAAAGACAGCAATGTTCTGTTTCTTAACCTGTGCAGTGTTTTCATGGTTTTTTGTAATTACATTTCTTCTATAATTATTCATCATGCTTTAAAAGTCTGTCATACACATTTCTCTGTGTGCTATCTTTTATTATTAATAAGGGTTTAAAATAAGTCCTTTATGGAGGACTATAGAAGTCCTGAAATTGCTGGACTTATGATAAGTGTGTTAATACAGCTTGATTTTTGCATGAATGTATCAGTAGAAAGCCATCTATTCCTGATTTGACAAATTCTCATATGTTATTTTAAGGTTCTTCCGCCAGTTGATTTAAATACAGACTAGCTGTTGAATAAATATATTTACTATTCCAAAATGGTGACATTTGGGTTCCAAAGTTTCACAAGACCATTCTAAGAATGACTTGAAGAGCATCGTATTATAATGAATGTTTGATTTAGGTCATCCCCATTCTGGTAAGCCTTATTATACCAAATAAGCTCATTTCCAGGCCATGAAAAGCAATTCAAAAGAATTTCCACATCCTCAGGATACTAGAAACCAGTACTCTGAAGATCATACTCTAAAAGTTGGCTCAGGCAAATTTCAATATGCAAATGTATGCTTTTAAATTACACTTCATTAAAATACACTTACCAGTTTAAGTGGAGGCTGATTTTGTAACTGCATTTGGAATTTAGACTCTTAGTACTTTCAAACAAATGCTATGTAAACATGAAAATTAAGTAATCAAATGATTCTTTGCCCTCCTTCTATAACACTTTTCACTTGAAAATACAAATCCTGAAAACATTCCACTAAGGAAAGAAGTCCCTCGGCTTTGGAAATATACTTTAACCAAGTGAAAAGCAGACTGCCCTGACCTCATGAAGATCACAAGCACAGGGAAACCTCACAAACGCCCTGGGCAACTCAGTCCAGAAACTCTGCCCAGGCCTAAACAAGCCCTTTGCATTCTCCTGCCTTTACCAGCCAACCCCAGGAGCTTGGCCTTTATTCTCAAGGTTGGCCTCCACTCCTCCTAGCCCTTAAGTTCCTCCCCTCAAGTCCGGCTGTAACAGGGCCTATGGTGTCCCCCAACACTCCTTTCATTACTGCTCTAGTTTGAGAAAAGGGCAGAATGTGATAAAAGCACAGAATGCAAGGACCAATAGCACCCACCCACCATGTGCAACAGCCCAAACTCCTCACAAGCCTGAGAGGGTAGAGTCATTAGACCTTCATTTTACAGAGAAGAGAATCAAAATCCATAGAACTTGTGAAATCTGCCTGAGGTGACACAGCTGACAGAGTGGAGCCCAGCCAAGCCATTGCTGGTGCAAGTGATCTCCCTGTCTCCCTGCAGACTTGGCATCTTAGACTCAGCTTCATTCAGTGGTTCAGAATTAGGGCTTTGGAGCTAGATAATCCTAGTTGGAGTCTCAGACCAATTACCTCCAAGCTGTGTGACCTCAAGTAGATTATTTAACCCCTCTGGCTTCAGTTACTCAAGTCAAAGCTCAATGAATGGTAGCCATTATTATCACTTCTTTCTCAGATGCTAATCTGTAGTGTAAGCCTCTGTTCTCAAACTTTCCTTTGGACCACCTAGGGGAACTTTTTAAACGCAACTTACTCCTGCTCTGCTCTTGAGACCTCTGAGCCTGGTCCAGGAGGCACTATTTAAATGTTTCTTTTGTTTTGTTTTGTTTGAGATAGTCTCACTCTGTCGCCTGGGCTGGAGTGTGATCTCAGCTCACTGCAGCCTTGACCTCTTGGACTCAAGGTCTCTTCCCACCTCTCAGCCTCCTGAGTAGCTGGGATTACAGGCACCTGCCACCACACCCAGCTAATTTCTGTATTTTTTGTAGAGACAGGCTTTCACCATATTACTCAGGCCGATCTCAAACACCCGTGCTCAAGCCATCTGCCTGCCTTGGCCTCCCAAAGTGCTGAGATTGCAGGCATGTGCCACCGTGACCAGCCTTGAATGTTTTAATAAAAGTCCTGGAGGTTCTTATGCAGAGAGCCAACCATTGACAAACGGCAAGCAAGTGCTTCTATCCTGTGCTTTTACTCCTTTGGAATGAAAGTGTCCACTAGACCATAAATACATTTGTTTCTCTTACGAAAACTCTAGTTCTAAGAATTTGAAGTATTTCTTCTAAAACAGATTCCACTCCACATTTGTCTTCTGCTGGTGACTTTCAAATTTTTTTTACCATAACCACAATAAGAAATGCACTTTACACAGTGACTAAGAATATGCATGTTTATATATACATACATAAATAAATTTTCCATAAAATAACATCTTCACTATTCATACTTCTATTTTTCATCCCTTTTCTCTTTTAGTGCTGACCACAACGCTTTAATTTCACTTCACAACCCAGTAGTGAGTTGCAATCAATAAAGACTCACAGTAAGATGACCCAGATGTTGGAATTAGCAGACAAAGATGTTAAAGAAATCATTCTAACTATATTCAAAGATATAAAGGAAAATACGCACATAATAAACATTTAAAATTTAAGGTTGGGAGTGGTGGCTCACGCCTGTAATCCCAGCACTTTAGGAGGCCAAGGAAGGAGGATCACCTGAGGCCAGGAGTTCAAGATCAGCCTGGCAACACAGTGAGATCCTGTCTCTACAAAAAAAAATTTTAATTAGCCAGGCATGGTGGCATATGCCTATAATGTCAGCTACTTGGAAGGCTGAAGCAGGAGAATTGCTTGAGCCCAGGAGTCTGAGGCTACAGTGAGCTGTGAACACAGCACTGCATTCCAGCCTGGGTGAAAGAGCAAGATACCTTCTCAAAAAAAAAAAAAAAAAAAAAGAGATACCCTCTCAAAACAAAAACAAAAAAAAAGGAGAGGAAAGAAAATCTAAGCAAAGAAATAGAAGGAATCACATGGAAATCTTAGAACTTAAAACTATAGGCCAAGCGTGGTGCCTCATGCCTATAATTCCAGCACTTTGGGAGGCCAAGGTAGGAGGATTGCTGGAGCCCAGGTGTTCAAAACCAGCCTGGTCAACATAGTGAGACCTCATCTCTACAAACATTAGCTGGGCATGGTAGCACATGCCTGTAGTTCCAGCTACTAGGGAGGCTGAGGTGGGTGGATCAGTTGAACCCCAGAGATCAAGGCCACAAGGGGCTGTGATCATGCCATTGCCTTCCAGCATGGGTGACAGAGCGAGATCCTGTCAAAAAGAAAAAAAAAAAAGTCCTGGCACAGTGGCTCACACCTGTAATCCCGGCACTTTGGGAGGCCAAGGCAAGTGGATCACCTGAGGTTGGAAGTTCGAGATCAGCCTGACCAACATGGAGAAACTCTGTCTCTACTAAAAATACAAAATTAGCCGGGCTTGGTGGCACATGCCTGTAATCCCAGCTACTCAGGAGGCTGAGGCAGGACAATTGCTTGAACCCGAGAGGCAGAGGTTGCAGTGAGCTGATATCACGCCATTGCACTCCAGCTTGGACAACAAGAGTGAAACTTTGTCTCCAAAAAATAAATTAATTAATTAAAATATAAATAATAAAAAGTACATATATGAAATAAAAACCCCACTGAATGGGCAGACTTACATGGCAGAAGAAAGAGTCAGTAAACTAGAAATTACCTAGTTTGAAAAACAGGGAGAAAAAAGGTTAAAAAAAGAGGCTCAGAGACCTATAGGACAATATCAAGCAATCTACCATACATATAATTGGAACCCCAGAATGACCAAAGAGAGAAAAGGGAGCCAAAAAAAAAAAAAAAAAAAACTGTCCAGAAGTGATGGCCAAAAAGTTCCCTAATCTAGTGAACAAAATAAATTTACAGTTTTAAGAAGCTCAGCAAATTCAAACAGGAGAAATAAAAACCACAGGTAGGTATATCACTGCTGAAAACCAAAGATAAAGAGAAAAATCTTTAAAGCAACCAAGGAAAAATGACTCATTACTACAAGAGAACAATGATAGTTTTAATAGACAACTTCTCATCTAAAACAATGGAAGCCAGAGACAGTGGTGTTATATTTAAATCTTTTTTTTAAAAAAACCGTCAACCCAAAATTCTATATTGAGTAAAAATATATTTTAAGAATGAAAGCAAAATAAAGCCATTTTCAGAGAAATGACAACTAAAAGAATGCATTGCAGCAGACCTGCACTACAAGAAATGCTAAAGGAAAAAGTTTAGGCTGGAAGAAAATGAAACCAGTTGGAAACTCAGCTCCTCAAGGAGAAATAAAGGCTACCAGATGGCCAGGTATGGTTGCTAACACCTGTAATCCCAGCACTTTGGGAAGCCAGGGCAGGAGGATTGCTTGAGCCTAGGAGTTCAAGACCAGACTGGGCAACAAAGCAACATCCTATCCTACAAGAAAGTATTTAATTAGCTGGATATGGTAGTGCATGCCTGTGGTGCCCCCTACTTGGGAGGCTAAGTTTGGAGGATCACTTGAGCCCAGGAGTTCGAGGCTGCAGTGAGCTGTGATCACACCACCGCACTTCAGCCTGGGTGGCAGAATGAGAGTCCATCTCTAAAACAAGAAAAGATCACCAGAAATAATAAATATGTAGGCAAATATAAAAGATTATCTTTTCTTTCTCTTAATTTATTTAAATACATATAACTCTTTAAGGCAAATTGTAACAAAGTATTGTGGTAGCTACAGCATTCTCATACATAATACATGTGACAACTACAGTATAAAGCAGGAGTCAACAAACTTTTTCTGTAAATAGTAAGACAGGAAATATTTTAGGCTCTATAAACCATGTGGTCTCTGTTACAACTCCTCAACTATGCCATCACAGCATGAAATCAGCCATAGACAATACATAAGTGAATGTGTGTTGTTATGTTGCAATAAAACAAAAGCAGGTTCAGGCAAGATTTGACTCACAAGTAAAGAGTTTGCCAACCCCTGGCATAAAGGATTGGGGGTAAATAAAACTGTATGGTTCCAAATTTTTATATTTAATATGAAGTGGTACCATAATTCCAGGTAGACTGTAAAAAGTTAAGGACATAATATTATAATCCCTAGAGCAACTATTCAAAATAAAAATGCAAAGAATAACAGAAAAGCCAATATAGAAAAGTAAAATGGGACCAGGCACAGTTGCTCACACCTATAATTCTAACACATTGAAAAGCCAAGGTGAGAGGATTTCTTGAGTCCAGGAGTTCAGACCAGCTTGGGCAACATAGCAAGACCTCCATCTATACAAAAAAGAAAAAAAATAGCTAGGCATGGTGGCATGCACCTATAGTCCTAGCTACTCAGGAGGCTGAGACAAGAGGATCCCTTGAGCCCAGAAGCGTGAAGATGCAGTGAGCTATCATCACACCAAGGCACTCCAGCCTGGGTGACAGAGTGAGACCACGTCTTCAAAAATAAATAAATAAATAAAATGTAATTTTAAGAAAACACCCAATTGACTCTAGAAAAAATAGCAAAGGAAAAACAGAGGAACAAAAACAAACCAATGAAACAAACAGAAAACAAATAGACATAAATCCACATCTATTGATATTTATATTAAATCTAAATGGACCAAATTTGGCAGAGGATATCAGACTAAATGAAAAAAACAAGACCCAACTATATGCTTTCTACAAGAGACATACTTGTGCCAGTTACCAATTTATTGCCTCTCAGCCCCAAATTCACCTTTCATTGCAGGTCCTGTAAAAATGGAGCTAGGTTCTTCAGATATTTTCCCTTTGCCATCTAGCAAAATACCAAGTTTTGTCAGTAGAGGGCACTGGAGAAACACTGCAGGAAGAAAGGATTTTCTTTCCTGATTTTGCAGTGCTCTCTCAGCAGATAACCTGCAGCACTTTCAGCTTCTCTAGTGCCCAACTCCTGAAGTTCACAGTGGTCAGAAGTAAACAGAAGCCAGCAACTTCTCCCATACCCTCTCAGGCAGTTTCATAGCAGAAAATCCCACTAGCAAAACTCACTCTGCATTAACAACTTTCACCAGTACCCTAAAAAATAAGTGGCAAGTTTTGGAGGGTGGATTTCCAGAAAGTTCTGGGTTTTTTTTTTTTTTTAATTGTTTGTTTGTTTATTATTTATTTCGAAACAGAGTCTCACTCTATCACCTGGGATGGAGTGCAGTGGCGTCATCTGGGCTCACTGCAACCTCTGCCTCCCAGGTTCAAACGATTCTGCTGCCTTAGCCTCCCAAGTAGCTGGATTATAGGTGCCCGCCATCATGCCCAGTTGATTTTTCTATTTTTAGTAGAGATGGGTTTTCACCATGTTGACCAGGCTGATCTCGAACTCCTGACCTCAGGTGATCCACCCACCTTGGCTTTCCAAAGTGTTGGGATTACAGGCATGAGCTGCCGTGCCTGGCCACAGCAAGTTCTGTTAATGTGGCATCACATTGGCTTCTCTGCCATTCAATGAGCCACCCTCTTCAACAAGGTCTAGCTCTCAGCTTGGCAAGAAGGCCATGAGAGATAGTAGGGAGGAAGGGCATTCTTCTCTGGGCAACCTATCTCTGCCTTAAGGATAGTGGCTGCTCCTTATATCTGCTATTTCTGTATTCTTTAGAGTTTTCTTTACTACCAGCCAATCTATCATTATTTCAATCCCGTTTTATTTAATACTTCTTTATATTAAGTGTTCCCACTTCAAATTGCTGTATCATTTCTGTCTCTTGATTAGACCCTCACTGATTTGACCTTTGAATATAAAGACAGATAGATCAAAACAAAAAGATGTAAAAAGATATACCCTGCAAACAATAAGCATGAAAAAACTGGACTGGCTATCTTATGATCATACAGTCTTCACGACAGAGTATGCCAGAGATGCAGTGGGACATTACACAATGATTAAAGACTTAATTCATCAAGAAGACATGGATGTACTTAAAAACAGAACTCCAAGATACATAAAGAAAAACTGATAGAATTAAATGAAAAAACTAACAAATCTAAAATCATCATTGAAGATTTTAATATCTTTTTCTCAGTAATTGATAGAACAATCCAAAAAAATAGCAAAAACATAGAAATTTTCTTTTTTTTTTTTTTTTGAGATGGAGTTTTACTCTTATCACCCAGGTTGGAGCACAATGGTGCCATCTTGGCTCACTGCAACCTCCGCCTCCTGGGTTCAAGCAATTCTCCTGCCTCAGCTTCCCGAGTAGCTGGGATTATAGGTGTCTGCCACCACACCCAGCTAATTTTTTTTTTTTTTTTTTGAGACGGAGTCTCGCTCTGTCGCCCAGGCTGGAGTGCAGTGGCCGGATCTCGGCTCACTGCAACCTCTGCCTCCCAGGTTCAAGCAGTTCTGCCTGCCTCAGCCTCCCGAGTAGCTGGGATTACAGGCGCCCGCCACCATGCCAAGCTAGCTTTTTGTATTTTTTTTTAGTACAGACGGGGTTTCACCATGTTAGCCAGGATGGTCTCGATCTCCTGACCTCATGATCCGCCCATCTCGCCCTCCCAAAGTGCTGGGATTACAGGCTTGAGCCACCGCGCCTGGCCTAATTTTTATATTTTTAGTAGAGATGGAGTTTCATTATGTTGTCCAGGATGGTCTTGAACTCACCTCAGATGATCCACCTGCCTCGGCCTCCTGAAGTGCTGGGATTACAGGCATGAGCCACCACGCCTGGCCAACAACATACTTCTAAATAACAATAGGTCAAAGAGTACATTGCAAGGAAAATTTTAAACATTTCAAAGTGAATGATAATGGAAATACAACATATCAAATATATGGAATACAGATAATCAGTGATTAGGCCAGAGGTTCCCCAAATTTCTTGGTTCACAATGCCTTCCTTCATTGTCTCAGTAAGTTTTTACAGTTCCCCTGGCCCAAAAAAAAACCACACAAGAGTTACATTTATTAAGTACAGTCATATGTTGCTTAATGAAGGGAATACATTCTGAGAAAGGCATCGCTGGGCGATTTCATAATTGTGCAAACATCACAGAGTGTACTTACACAAACCTAGATGGTATGGTCTACTACACACCTAGGCTATATAATAGGGCCTATTACGCCTAGGCTACAAACCTGTATAGCATGTTACTATACTGAATACTGTAGGCAATGAGAACACAATGGTAAGTATTTGTGTATGTGAATATATCTAAACATAGAGGCCGGAAGCAGTGACTCATGCCTGTAATCCCAGCACTTTGGCAGGCCGAGTCAGACAGATCACCTGAGGTCAGGAATTTGACACCAGCGTGGCCAACATGGTGAAACCCCGTCTCTACTAAAAATACAAAAAATTAGCCAGATGTGGTGGCAGGCGCCTGTAATCCCAGCTACTTGGGAGGCTGAGGCAGGAGAATGGCATGAACCCAGGAGGCGGAGCTTGCAGTGAGTTGAGATCACACCACTGCACTCCAGCCTGGGCGACAGAGCGAGATTCCATCTCAAAAAAAAAGAAACGATGGTAAAAATACGGCATAAAAAATTTAAAATGGTATACCTGTATAGATCACTTACCATGAATGAAGCTTGCAGGACTTGAAAGTTGCTCAGGGTGTCAGTCAGTGAATGTGAAGGCCTAGGACATTACTGTACACTACAGTAGACTTTATAAACACTGGACACTTTGGCTACATTAAATATATTTAAAATTTTTTTCTTCAATAATAAATTAACCTTCGCTTACTGTTACGTTTTTCTTTTTCTTTTCTTTTCTTTTTTTTTTTGAGACAGAGTCTCACTCTGTCACCCAGGCTGGAGTGCAGTGGCACAATCTCAGCTTACTGCAACCTCCACCTCCCAGGTTCAAGCAATTCTAATTCCTCAGCCCCCAGAATCGGTGAGACTACAGGCACCTGCCACCATACCCTGCTAATTTTTGTATTTTTAGTAGAGATGGGGTTTTGCCATGTTGGCCAGGCTGGTCTTGAACTCCTGGCCTCAAGTGATCTACCCGCCTCGGCCTCCCAAAGTGCTGGGATTATAGGCATGAGCCAACACACCCACCCTACTATAACTTTTTTACTTTATAAACTTTTAAAGTTTTCTCTAACTTTTTTACTCTTTTGTAATAACATCTTAAAACATACATCGTATAGCAGTACAAAAATATTTTTTTCTTTATATCCTTATTCTATAAGGTTTTTTTTTTTTCTTTGAGATGGAGTCTCGCTCTCCGCCCAGGCTGGAGTGCAATGGCATCATCTCGGCTCACTGTAGCCTTTGCCTCCTGGGTTCAAGCTATTTCCGCTGCTAATTTTTGTATTTTTAGTAGAGACGGGGTTTCACCATGTTGGCAAGGCTGGTCTTGAACTCCTGACTTCAAGTCATCTGCCCACCTCAGCCACCCAAATTACTGGGATTACAGGCATGAGCCATGGCATCCGGCCTGTTTTTTTTCTATTTTAAAAAATTTTCACTATTTCTTTTTACTGTTTAAACTTTTGTTACAAACTAAGACACAAACACACATATCAGCCTAGTCTTATAGAGGGTCAGGATCACCAATATCACTGTCTTCCACCTCTACATCTTGTCCCACTGGAAGGTCTTCAGGGTCAATTACATGCACAGATCTGTCATTTCCTATCATAACAATGCCTTCTTCTGAAATGCTTCCTGAAGGACCTGCCTGAGGCTCTTACTGGGGTGGTGTCACTCTTTTTAGAAATATGTTCATGGTGATTTGCTTGATTTCTTTCTTTCTCTCCCTTCCTTCCTTCCTTCCTTCCTTCCTTCCTTCCTTCCTTCCTTCCTTTCTTTCTTTTTAAATTGTAGATTTGCTTGTAAGCAGGTAACATACCATGGACATTCCTCTCTCTCAATGAAAACCTTTCCATGATAGGGTCTATGTTTTCAAACTTTTTTTTTTTTTTGAGATGGAGTCTCGTTCTTGCCCCCCAGGCTGGAGTGCAGTGGTGTGATCTGGGCTCATTGCAACCTCCTTCTGGGTTCAAGCGATTCTCCTGCCTCAGCCTCCCGAGTAACTGAAATATCTTACATGCACCTGCCACCACTTCCAACTAATTTTTATATTTTTAGTAGAGATGGAGTTTCACCATGCTGGCCAGGCTAGTCTCGAACACCTGACCTCAAGTGATCCACCCACCTTGGCCTCCCAAAGTGCTGGGATTATAGGCGTGAGCCACTGCGCCCAGCCTGTTTTCAAACTTTTTAAGGAGCTTTTTGAGATCTGCAAAAGCTTCTGCTAAACCCTTCACTGTGAATTTTCTTGGCAGTTCTTGTTTTATATTTCCTACGGTTTCCTTTTCTCTTGCCTCTTATTCAGCTACACGTTCTTGTTCCATTTCCAACAACTCTTCATTAGTCAATTCTTCAGGAACCACCTCTAGGAGCTCCTCAATGTTGTCATCCTCATTCACGCCTAGATTAAAGTTGTTTGCCATCTTAACCACAGCCTTGCTGAACCACCTCTAGGAGCTCCTCAATGTTGTCATCCTCATTCACGCCTAGGTTAAAGTTGTTTGCCATCTTAACCACAGCCTTGCTGATTTTGCAGCTTCCCTATCCTTGGCAAATCCTTTAAAGCCATGGACAAATCTCTTGAGTCTCTTCTTCCAGATGCCATCCATACACTCCTTGGTGACATCACCCAAGCCCAAGCAAGATTCTTCTTAATGCAGTCATAGATGTTGTAATCCTTCCAGAATTGCATCATTGTTTTCTCAAGGTCTTCTTCAGTTGCAGCAATAGCCTGAAAGAAGGTCCTCCTCAGGTAGTGGGCTTTAAAAGCTGCTATAACTGGCCGGGCATGGTGACTCACCTCTGTAATCCCAGCACTGTGGGAGGCCAAGACAGGCAGAACACAAGGTCGGGAGTACAACACCAGCCTGGCCAACATGGCGAAACCCTGTCTCTACTGAAAATACAAAAATTAGCCAGGCGTGGTGGCGTATGACTGTAATCCCAGCTACTCAGGTGGCTGAGGCAGGAGAATTGCTTGAACCAAGGAGGTGGAGGTTGCAGTGAGCCAAGACGGTGCCACTGCACTCCAGCCTGGGTGACAGAGTGAGACTCCATCTCAAAAAAAAAAAGAAAAAAGAAAAAAAAGAAAGCTGCTGTAATTCCTTGATCCATTGGATCAAAGAGGTGGTATTTGGAGAGAGAAACACCATTTTGATGTTAGGATGAAGAGCGCAAATAAAAGGAGGATGTGCAGGAGCATTATCAGCAGTAAGCAATAGCTCACGCCTATAATCCCAGCACTTTGGGAGGCTGGGGCAGGAGTTCAAGATCAACCTGGCCAACATGGTGAGACTCCGTCTCTACAAAAAACCACAAAAATTAGCCAGGTGTGGTGGCTTGCACTTGTCATTCCAGCTACCCAGGAGGCTGGGGTGGGAAAATTGCTTGAGCCCAAGAGGTGGAGGTTGCAGCGAGCCAAGATCATACCACTGCACTCCAGCCTGGGTGACAGAGCAAGATCTTGTCTCAAAAACAAAATAAACTAAAAAACAATAAGCAGAAGCTTGGAAAGTTCATAATCCTCCAAACAGAACTTCTCCATTCTACTGGCATAGTAATTCAGGAGAGAATCCTGGAAGAGGATTCAAGACTATTGAGTAATGCAGTACACTGGCCTGTGGGAGCTTATTGATATGCTTGAAGGTCCTGGGGCTCTCCCTGTGCCAGATCACACACAAAGAGTTTCGGTTTGTAGCCTGCAACATTGTCCCCATGCAAGACTGTTATCCTGTGCTCAAAAGCCTTGAAACCTGGTATTACCTTGACCTTCGTCCTTGTGGATGAAGGTCCTGTTAGGCATCCGTTCCAGAAGAGTTCTCTCTATATTGAAAGTCTGCCCTGGCAAGTATTTTCCTCCGCAATCAGTTTATCTGAAGTCTCCAAAAATTCTTCAGCTGTCTTCACATCAACACTCACAGACTCGCCACTCACTTTCACATTATGTAATGGATAACAATTCTGAAACTGTTTAAACCACCCAGAGCAAACAGTAAATTCAACATCGTAGTCAGGTCCAGGCTTTTCTTTGATCACTGCAAACAAACTTTTTGCTTTGGCTGTGTTGGTCATGGTGCTGAGAGGGATGTGCTTCTGTGCTTCTGTGTATGGCCTTCAATCCAGGTCATTAGAAGTATCTCCATATCTGATATAGGACCCTTCTCAAATTTAACAGCTTCCATCATTTAGTTATTCTATTTTTTTTTTTTT
>NW_012115677.1:2534881-2538497 GCF_000951035.1 Colobus angolensis palliatus | reverse complement strand
AACAGACCTAGCTAATTTTGTGTTTTTAGTAGAGACGGGGTTTCTCCATGTTGGTCAGGCTGGTCCCAAACTCCCGACCTCAGGTGATCCGCCCGCCTTGGCTTCCCAAAGTGCTGCAATTACAGGCAAGAGCCACCGCACCTGGCCAGTTCTTAATCATCACTTTTAATCTTTTTTTTTTTTTTTTTTTTGAGACAAAGTCTTACTCTGTCGCCCACACTGGAGTGCAGTGGCGAGATCTCACTGCATCTCACCGCAAGCTCCGCCTCTCAGCTCCAGAGTTCATGCCATTCTCCTGGCTCAGCTTCCCACCTCCCCACCTCCAATAGCTGGGCCTGCAGGCATCCACCACCATGCCCAGCTAATTTTGTTTTTGTATTTTTAGTAGAGACAGGATTTCACCCTGTTAGCCAGATGGTCTCGATCTCCTGACCTCGTGATCTGCCCGCCTCAGCCTCCCAAAGCTCTGGGATTACAGGTGTGAGCCACTGCGCCCGGCCCAATCACTTTCAATCTTTTTCCGGGTCGATCACTCAATGTGGCTCTTACTAACAACATTAGCCATGATTTCTGAATGCTAAGGGCTGTAATGAACAAAACACAAGATTAATCGTGTATGTTGCCTATTGTTGACCAAAACATTGTTATGTGGCACATGACTGTAGTTATAGCCAAACAATTTAATAAGTATTTAAATCCTAACAACTTACTAGCCATTTGAAAAAAAGAATACAGAGTTGAAAGAATAGATAATATTCATATTTCATCACAGTTAAATAACAGAATTGCATCATTATGGAATGTGTGTACCTGTTGAGCCCTGTACTACTTCTCAAACCTTGGAACCAGACTGGATACCACCACCCTTATTCCCTGCTCCACATTGATTTTCACATGCTACTTGCCTTTAACATAGTTGTGCTGAATATGATGACATATCACAAAGATATGTCATCAAAAAGACTGTTTTGTAATCTCCTATTGAAACTATGAATTACCTCAAGCTATATAGTTTTAGTTTGTATGGTATCATTGTATTTTCCTTGAATTTTGAAAACATCCCATGCCACCCCTGTGAGTTTGCTGCAGTGCCCCAGACACTTTGGCTCAGATTGAGAGGGAAATGTATAGAATAGAATGTAGATATTGAAAGAACAGTATGAGAAGATAACTATAGTCAAATGTAGCAAGTAGGTACACGCTACCAGGATTTGGAGAAGCATTATAGAGAAAGTCTAAATTGCTTTGAGTAGACTATAAGTGGAATTCTGGAAACTGAAGACACAACCAATGAAAATTCTAAAGAAATTAAGGAAGCAGCTACTGAAAACTGGAGGAAGGGTGGATTCTTTCATGTAGTTGCAGAAAGCCAAAGAGAAATTGTCTGTATCCTGATGACATTATCTCAGTCACTGGACCCAGCTTTGCTTGAATCCAGATGAACTCCTAGACAATAAATTCTATATTCTGCTTAAACAGATTTAAATTATGTTTTTAATACTTATAACTGATCATTAATGAAATCTGTATTAAATAAATAACCTGCTACTTGGGAGGCTGAGGCAGGAGGATTGCTTGAGCCCTGGAGGTGGAGGTCGCAGTGAGCCAAGATTGTGCCATTGCACTCCAGCCTGGGTGACAGAGTAAGACCCCATCTCAAAAATAAATAAATAAATAAATAAATAACCTATTGTGGGTTTTTTTGTTTTGTGTTTTGGGGTTTTTTGTTTTTGTTTTTGTTTTTGTTTTGAGACGGAGTCTCACTCTGCCGCCCAGGCTGGAGTGCAGAAGCACAATCCCGGCTCACTACAACCTCTGCCTCCCAGGTTCAAGCGATTCTCCTGCCTCAGCCTCCTGAGTAGCTGGGATTACAGGCGCACGCCACCACACCTGGCTAATTTTTGTATTTTTAGTAGAGACGGGGTTTCACCATGTTGGCAAGGCTGGTCTTGAACTCCTGACTTCAAGTCATCTGCCCACCTCAGCCACCCAAATTACTGGGATTACAGGCATGAGCCATGGCATCCGGCCTGTTTTTTTTCTATTTTAAAAAATTTTCACTATTTCTTTTTACTGTTTAAACTTTTGTTACAAACTAAGACACAAACACACATATCAGCCTAGTCTTATAGAGGGTCAGGATCACCAATATCACTGTCTTCCACCTCTACATCTTGTCCCACTGGAAGGTCTTCAGGGTCAATTACATGCACAGATCTGTCATTTCCTATCATAACAATGCCTTCTTCTGAAATGCTTCCTGAAGGACCTGCCTGAGGCTCTTACTGGGGTGGTGTCACTCTTTTTAGAAATATGTTCATGGTGATTTGCTTGATTTCTTTCTTTCTCTCCCTTCCTTCCTTCCTTCCTTCCTTCCTTCCTTCCTTCCTTCCTTCCTTTCTTTCTTTTTAAATTGTAGATTTGCTTGTAAGCAGGTAACATACCATGGACATTCCTCTCTCTCAATGAAAACCTTTCCATGATAGGGTCTATGTTTTCAAACTTTTTTTTTTTTTTGAGATGGAGTCTCGTTCTTGCCCCCCAGGCTGGAGTGCAGTGGTGTGATCTGGGCTCATTGCAACCTCCTTCTGGGTTCAAGCGATTCTCCTGCCTCAGCCTCCCGAGTAACTGAAATATCTTACATGCACCTGCCACCACTTCCAACTAATTTTTATATTTTTAGTAGAGATGGAGTTTCACCATGCTGGCCAGGCTAGTCTCGAACACCTGACCTCAAGTGATCCACCCACCTTGGCCTCCCAAAGTGCTGGGATTATAGGCGTGAGCCACTGCGCCCAGCCTGTTTTCAAACTTTTTAAGGAGCTTTTTGAGATCTGCAAAAGCTTCTGCTAAACCCTTCACTGTGAATTTTCTTGGCAGTTCTTGTTTTATATTTCCTACGGTTTCCTTTTCTCTTGCCTCTTATTCAGCTACACGTTCTTGTTCCATTTCCAACAACTCTTCATTAGTCAATTCTTCAGGAACCACCTCTAGGAGCTCCTCAATGTTGTCATCCTCATTCACGCCTAGATTAAAGTTGTTTGCCATCTTAACCACAGCCTTGCTGAACCACCTCTAGGAGCTCCTCAATGTTGTCATCCTCATTCACGCCTAGGTTAAAGTTGTTTGCCATCTTAACCACAGCCTTGCTGATTTTGCAGCTTCCCTATCCTTGGCAAATCCTTTAAAGCCATGGACAAATCTCTTGAGTCTCTTCTTCCAGATGCCATCCATACACTCCTTGGTGACATCACCCAAGCCCAAGCAAGATTCTTCTTAATGCAGTCATAGATGTTGTAATCCTTCCAGAATTGCATCATTGTTTTCTCAAGGTCTTCTTCAGTTGCAGCAATAGCCTGAAAGAAGGTCCTCCTCAGGTAGTGGGCTTTAAAAGCTGCTATAACTGGCCGGGCATGGTGACTCACCTCTGTAATCCCAGCACTGTGGGAGGCCAAGACAGGCAGAACACAAGGTCGGGAGTACAACACCAGCCTGGCCAACATGGCGAAACCCTGTCTCTACTGAAAATACAAAAATTAGCCAGGCGTGGTGGCGTATGACTGTAATCCCAGCTACTCAGGTGGCTGAGGCAGGAGAATTGCTTGAACCAAGGAGG
>NW_012115677.1:2526636-2529851 GCF_000951035.1 Colobus angolensis palliatus | reverse complement strand
AAAAAAAAAAAAAAAAAGAACTTAGCTATGTAGTAACACCAGCAAGGAGTACACAACTGAGGACTGGGAAATAGGCAAAAACAATGTCTTGAAATGGCCCAAAATGACATTCCAAAGTTCATTCACTGAAGTTTGCATACTTTCCTCAAATGAAAGCCATTTGGGCCTTTTTAGTGTGAAGTTTCCTTTGTTTTTTGCTTTTCTTTTTTTCTTTTTCCCATTTGAAGTTATTTCATTATTAGTACCTCTTGTCTTTGTGCTGCCTTTGCCCTTGTTCATTCCATTATCCTAGGCACTGTCGTCCAAAAAAGACTAAAGTAGAAAGTTGGCTTATCACCCCATGACAACTCCTAAGCATAATAAGCATGTGCCCAAGGCAAGAGTGACACTGACATGGAGGGGAGGGTCCCATGTGGCAGGGTGACAAAATTTCTGCAATCCATCACCTTTAAAAGGAAATGCATATGACTGGGGCTTAGATCTGCCAGAACCCCAGTAATGATCATTTAAAGACTTATGTTCCTAAGGATAACAACCAGCTGTACTAACCTCTTTCTATTCATGGACTGAATGCACCTAGGAGTCAAATGGTTTCAGGTCTGTGCTTGGCTTCCCATTCATCTGATTTTCACAGATAAAGGATGTTCTGGACTTTTTCCTGTAATTTTTTCCTAATGAAGTCATTGCATCCTGACTTCAAGGTCATTGTATTAGTTATAGTAGCTAAGCTGCCATATATATATATATACACACACACACACACGAAGGTAGTCTCATATATCACATATATATACACACACACACATATATATGAAGGTAGTCTCATATATCATATATATATATATATATTATAGACATAGAATCTTGCTATGTTGCCCAGGCTGGAATGCAGTGGCACAAAGCACAATCATAGCTTACTGTAGCCTCGAACTCTTGGACTCAAAGTATCCTCCTGTCTCAGTCTCCCAAGTAGCTGAAACTATAGACATGCTGCTTTAACCAACTAGAAGATCCTTTTGAGTTCACCCTGCCTGTTGTATCTTGTGCTATGCAAAGTTCTCCTCTGAGCAATTTGCCACATCTTTATTTTTTACTGTACACCACAACATCCTGTGGAATTTACTGGCTCAAATTTTGTTAACACAAATATGAATGCTAAAATCATATGACAGAACTGTTACAAAGTAGTCATCCAAATGATCCAGGGCATACTTATATTAATTTTTTGTTATTGAAGCAAAAACCTGGAATATAATTCTTGCAAAAACAGTGTGGCCCCAGGTATCTCCAGGCCCCAATTTGAGAAACACTGCTGTTAGTGATAGAAAGCCATTTAACCACTTAAACTGTGGTGACATCATTATCATGTCAGGCAGAGCAATGCTGAACATACTCCAATCTTTCCTGAATTAGTCAAGACTCATTATTCTAAATATTAACAATTTTCAGGCTCTATCAGAACCTCATCAAGGTGTGTCAGGATAGTCTCCCTATGCTAATTAGCCCCAAATTGCTGCATTAGGGGGCCATATATCAGCATTCGATAGTTTCTTTTATGTTTATTTCTAACCATCAATTTCCTTTTATCTTGCTTTCTTTTTATCTTGAGAAGCAATAGCTTAAACTTCTATAATATGTATTTCCTAATAATTTGTGAGAATTAAAACTTAGTGATTTATTGCATTAGCATCTGTCATTTAATTGCTCAACAAATATTAGATAATTACTTACATATAAGCCAAATTTATCTCCAGATGGACCTGTCTACTAAGAGCTAAATGATACTTGATACTTCTGCTTGGAAATCTCATAAGCATTGTAGCAGATTGATTGTAAAAATGTCCCAATTCTTTATCTCCCCCTATAACCACGCTCTTTGCCATGTGACTTTGCTGCTCTTTCCACCAAGAGGTAGCATCTGCTTAGGGTGAGTAACTCTCCCAGTTTGCCCAGGACTGAGGGATTTCCTGGCACATAGGACTAGAGTGCTGAAACCAGCAAAATCGTGAGCAAACCAGGATGAGTTTGTCCCTCCGAGTCCACTTCCCCTTTTGAATCCGGGCTGACCTCATGGCCTGCTTTGGTCAGTAGAATACAGCGGAAGTGACAATGTGTAAGTTCCAAGCGTGGATCTCAAATGGTATCTTACATTTCTCCTCTTGCTCAGATCCCTGCCACTGCAGGCCACCTGCAGATTAGCCCGCTACTTGATGAGATGGCCCAGTGACCCTTGTCACCTCAGCCAACAGCCAACCAACTGCCAGCCATGTGAGTGAGGCCATTCCAAACAAGCCAGCGTCCAATTCAGTCAGCCCTCCACAAACACATAAGCAAGCTTAGACATACAAACAATAAGAAATACTTATTGTTTGAAGTAACTGAGTTTTGGGGTAACTTGTGACACAGAAGTAGCTAACTGATAGAGATACCTCAAACTCAGCATTAAAGCTAAACACATATCCCAGAGAAATGAAGACTTGCGTTAACACAAACACATATACACAAGTGTTTATAGTGGCTTTATTCATAATAATCAAAATCTGGAAACAATCCAGATGTCCTTCAATGGGTAAATGGTTAAACAAACAGTGGGATATAATATCACAGAATACTACTCAACAATAAAAAAGGATAAATTATTGTTACATAAAACAATCTGGACAAATCTCCAGAAAATTATGTTCTCTGAGTAAAAAGAAAAAAAAAAAACAATCTCAAAAGCTTTCATACTATAAGATTCCACTGATATAACATTATTGAAATGATAAATTATAGGAATAGAGAATAGATTAGTCAATATCCTTGTTGTAGGCCAAGTACGGTGGCGCATGTCTATAGTCCCTGTTACTGGGGAGGCTGGGTCAAGGGGATCACTTGAACCCAGGAATTGTGGTCCAACCTGGGCAACATAGCAAGACTCCATATCCTGGAAAAAAAAAAAAAACTTTGTTGATTTGCACTATAACTTAACATAACCACTGTGGGAATTGAGGAAAGGATACAAAGGATCACTCTTTATCATGTCTTACAACTACATGTGAATCTATGATTATCTCAAAATTAAAAGTTTAATTTTAATTTTTTTTAAGATGGAGTCTCACTCTGTTGCCCAGGCTAGGGGGCAGTGGCACAATCTCAGCTTACCACAACCTCTGCCTCCCAGGTTCAAGGGATTCTCCTGCCTCAGCCTCCTGAGTAGCTGGGACTACAGGCGC
>NW_012115677.1:2514998-2521428 GCF_000951035.1 Colobus angolensis palliatus | reverse complement strand
GCGGAGCTTGCAGTGAGCCAAGATCGTGCCACTGCACTCCAGCCTGGGTGACAGAGAGAGACTCTGTCTCGAAAAAAATAAAGTATTGGCATCTATGATCATGACCTGAAGGCCCAGAAGGCATAAAAAAAAAGAGTCACATATTTGACCATACAAAACTTAAAATCTCTGAACTGGAAAAGAGGATAAACAAAAAGTAAAAGAGAAGCAATTAACTTGGAATTAATATTGACTATAAACACAATAATGAGTTAGTCTCCAAAATATGTAATGATTTCCTGTAAATCAATTTTTTAAAAACAGAAAAATGGGCAGAGAACAGAAATAGGTAATTCACAGAAGAAAATCAAGAAAATCAAATGCCTATATAAAAACACAAGCCAAGCGTGCAATGGCACATGCCTGTAGTCCCAGCTACTCCGGAGGCTGAGGCAGGAGGAGGATCATTTGAGCCCAGTAGTTCAGGATCAGTCTGGACAAAATATAGCAGAACACTCCCCCAATAAAAAAAAAAAGAAAGAAAGAAAGAAAGAAAAAACACCCACACTCTACTAATGTAAAGGCTTTGCAAGTTAAAATATGGCACTATTTTAAGCGTATCATATTCAAAAAATACTAAAGATTCCTAATATTCTTGGTGAGAGTGCTGAGAAATGAGTATTGAGCTTAAATTGCTTGTTTTTTCAGGGGAGCTTAGTGGTAGCTATTAAAATGTTGACACACAATTCAGTTACTAGGATTCTAGTTTACAAATGTAATTGAACACGTGGGTAAAGCTCTCCAGAAGACATTCACTCATGTGTTGTTTGTAAATATTGGAAATCATCTAGATGACAAGGCAAAGAAGATAGTCAAATAAGTGATGATACCTTCCTCACACATTCTCCTTAAGAAGAAAATGATTGCTCTGTAACTAATGACATAGAAAGAAAAGATTTCTAAAAAATAAAAATGCTGGCCAGGCGCAGTGGCTCACACCTGTAATCCCAGCACTTTGGGAGGCCGAGGCCTGCGGATCACTTGAGATCAGCAGTTGGAGACCAGCCTCGCCAACATGGTGAAACCCCATCTCTACTAAAAACACAAAAATTAGCTGGGCATGGTGGCACGCGCCTGTAATCCCAGCTACTCGGGAGGCTGAGGCAGGGAAATCACTTGAACTTGGAAGGCAGAAGTTGCAGTGAGCCAAGATGCACCATTGCACTCTAGCCTGGGCAACAAGAGGGTAACTCCTTCTCAAAAGAAAATAAATAAATAAAAGAAATAGAAATACAAATACAAATGCTTACGTGTTTACACATTTGAAACACGCATAGGGTTTTATGCATTTGAAAACGCGTGCACAAGTACATGCAAACAATAGGACATACGGCAAACGATAACTGAGCCTATACCGCCTACGGTCAGTTCCCTGTGAATAACCAGCAAGTTTCTTCCCTCTGCTCCCCTCTCCATTTCAAAGAAGCGAGCAGAAGCAGCCCAGGTGTAGCACACAGGGAGACTATGGAGAAGCTTGCCACGGCGGGACTTTGCCCCGCTTACTGAATGGGGCAGTCCTTTGGAAGGCCAAACGGGTTACGAGTAGCGTTTGGTCTTCCAAACTTCAGTGCTGCAGGAGAGCCCTGCACTTCCCCATCCACAGCGCCTGACCACTTCACAACGCCCCTGGACCACCCACTGCCGCCTCGGAGGCCCATGCCCAAATCCCCTGGCCTGGTCTGGTCCACTGGATCCCGGAAACAGCGTCTGCCTTCACCTTGGCTGCCGCCAGGACAAGGCCTGCTTAGGCACGAGTGAGAAAAGTGGGCCTACCCCCTCTCCGCCTGGGCCTCCCTCCGCAGTTTAAAACCCATTCAGCTGAGGCCCGAGAATGCCGAGTCTCGCGGTAAACCTGGAGGCGATGAACATACAACGGTGTATTTCCAGGCAATAATCCCACGAGAAAGAGCTCAGTATCACCCGCCTTCCACAGATGCAAACGACGAAGCACAGAAATATTCAGTCCTTTCCCCCAAGGCCACAAAGTCTGGCTCCCGAGCACACGTGTCAGCACATCCTCTTCACATCCATAGGAGGCGGCACAACCCTTTTGTTCTAAGACGAGGCAGTGGAAAGAAAGACTCTGTCAAAGAGAAGGGAATTTTGTGTCCAAGGGTGCTCTCTGAGTTCCAGACGTTTCCTTCCTAGTTCTCCCGTTTGGTGGTTGTGGTGATAGTGGTGGTGGTGGTGGTGTGTGTGTGTGTGTGTGTGTGTGTTTTGCTTTAACCACTGAATAGACACTAAAGTGAAAAGGGCCTAACTAGGATCTAAGGCCTGCGAGGCTCTGAAATTTCCAGAGGCATGCTTCACTGACAACGCAACTCTGAGAACACTTAGGGCCAGCACAGGCGTTCACCCCTGCGGCTCTCAGGGGAGGAGTTGTGGTTTCAGCCTGACAGCTGGAGGCAATCAACACCGGACACGAGGAAGACCCGAAGTCCAACACCCCTGGCGTTCCCCTCCCGGCTACCCTTACCGCCCTCTTTCAGTCCCCACCTCCGACCCCTCCCCACGCACAGCCCCTCCCGGCACCCCCCCCAACACCGGGCACAAATGGTCCTCAGTTCAGGGGCGGGAAACCGCGCAGATTTTTTTTTTCATTTTTTTTGAAATTTTAAGTTCCAGGGTACATGTGCAGGATGCGCAAGTTTGTTACATAGGTAAAGGTGTGCCGTGGTGGTTTGCTGCACCTGTCAACCTATCACCTAGGTGTTAAGTCCAGCGTACATTAGCTATTTTTCCCGATGCTCTCCCTACCCCCACCCCCACCCCCACCCCGACAGGCCCCAGTGTATGTCGTTCCCCTCCCTGTGTCCATGTGTTCTCTGAGATTGTTTTCTTTCGGATTGAGAACAAACCTTGTTGCACTCTTCTCATATGTCAACGTGAGTGCTGCCGAAAGTGCAAAGTGAACATCTCAGCGGTCTAAGCTTTTGTTCCTGGAGGTCCTGGAGGTGGCGGGGGTGGTGGGGAAAGGAGGAGGGACCTGGACACTGAGATGTGGCAGCTTTTCACCATCTAAGAGGAATGGGGGCCGGGCGCGGTGGCTCAAGCCTGTAATCCCAGCACTTTGGGAGGCCGAGACGGGCGGATCACGAGGTCCGGAGATCGAGACCATCCTGGCTAACACGGTGAAACCCGACTCTACTAAAAAATACAAAAAACTAGCCAGGCGACGTGGCGGGCGCCTGTAGTCCCAGCTACTCGGGAGGCTGAGGCAGGAGAATGGCGTAAAAACCCAGGAGGCGGAGCTTGCAGTGAGCTGAGATCCGGCCACTGCACTCCAGCCTGGGTGACAGAGCAAGACTCCGTCTAAAAAAAAAAAAAAAAAAAAAAAAGAGGAATGGGTTTCTCTCGCCCTTGGAAGCTCAACCACCAGTGGCCTGCCTTCGGGGCCTGTGCGCTGGGATCCCACCGTTAGGCCACCGGATCAGTGTGCCTCAGAACCTGGGCCACCCTTCGCCCCATACAGGGCGCCCTCCCGGATCAAGGGCCCCAGCTGTCACTCTCTTTGCTTTAACCGTTGAACAGACAATAAAGTGAAATGGACCTGACTAGAGTCTGTTAGTTCTGGAAGGCAACAGGTGAAACTGGGTCTGAAAGCACCAGAAGCCCTGCGCCGCGGAAAGGCCACGGCTGAAAGCGTCGAGTATCCGATGATTCCGGTTCAAGTCCCTGGGGTTTACTTACACCCCAGCAGGGAGCAAAGATAACTCCGGGCGGAATCCCAGCGGGAACAAAACATCGGGTCCCCAAGCTGGGATTTACGTGCCAAGCCAGGGGGCACCCGCCACCCGCCCTCTCCGCAGAGGCTCGAGTCTGTTCGGAAATCTTCCCGGGGCTACCCTCTGCGCAGCCAGGCGCGCCTCCTCCTCTCCCAGAAGAACCTCCCTTCCAGGACGCTCCTTGGGGAGGAAGGGGCGCGGTCGCCCTCAGGACTGCCAAGGCCCCTTCCCGTCTGTTCCGTGGAGCTGGCAGCACCAGGCCCGGGAGAGGTAAGTGTGGTGCCGCCTTCTCTCGCGTCCCCTGGCCAGAAACAGCCCAGAACGACAGCGGCCTTGCCTCTGTGGCCCAGATCTGAGTTCGAGGTCGGACACTGCTGCGCGTCCGTAAGCATGTGACTGGCTCTAGGCCTTGGTTTCCTCAATGTGAGTGATATTGTACCCACCCCACAGGGCGATTCCCAGGAGTCAGTGAGATGCCGGAGGTAAAGGGCTTGGCGGAACCCTGGGCGCTCAGTAAATACAGGCGGGCAATCGTTCTCTGCACTAGACTGCACGCTGCTGGAGGACAGTGCCTGGAGGCAGGTGGAAGAGGAATGGCTGACTGAGACTCTCAAGCTCGGGAGCCAGGAGGGATTGTCGAGCCAAAGATGTGGGCCGGGAGCGGTGGCTCACGCCTGTAATCCCAGCCCCAGCACCTTCGGAGGCCGAGGTTGCAGGATCACTTGAGCCAGGAGTTTGGGACCAGCTTGGGCAACATAGTGAGACCTTGTCTCTACACAATAAAAAAATTATCTGGGCATGGTGGTATATGCCTGTGGTCCCAGCTACTCCGGAGGCTGAGGCAGGAGGATCCCCTGAGCACAGGAATTGGAGGCTGCAGTGAGTTGTCATCGCACCACTGCACTCCAACCTGAGTGAGAGAGTGAAACTCTGACTCTTAAAAATAATAATAATAGGCGGGCGCGGTGGCTCAGGCCTGTAATCTCAGCACTTTGGGAGTCCAGGATGGGAGGATCATCTGAGGTCAGAAGTTCGAGATCAGCCTGACCAACATGGAGAACCCCTGTCTCTACTAAAAATACCAAAAAAAAAAAAAAAAAAAAACAGGGCGTGATGGGGCATGCCTGTAATCCCAGCTACTGGGGAGACTAAGGCAGGAGAATCGCCTCAGGTGCAGAGACTGCGGTGAGCTGAGATCGCGCCATTGCACTCCAGCCTGGGCAACAAGGGCAAAACACCGTCTCAAAATAATAAGATAATAATAATTTTTCAAATGGTGGAAACCTGAGACAACCTCTGAGCCGGGGAGCTGTGGCAGCGGAGACCAGAGGACCCACCCATTCCCTGCACAGGCCGAGTCTTTGGCCCCCAAAAGTGATTCCATTGTGTCCTCTCGCCAGGTCCATGCAGGAAAAGAAAAAATGTGACATCTCAGGACGCAGATCCCGAGTCAGGGGTCCCGTCTGCCTACCGGTCCCAGGGGCTGCGGAGAGCTGATGGCTCCCGGAGTCCCTTGAGGCTGTCCTTGGAGCCGCAGGGAAAATCATGCTGAGGAGACCAGCAATGCGAAAGGATCTGGCCAGAGCTGTCCCAAGAAGCTGCAATTAGCCAATGAAGTGAGAACAAAAGCACTGCCGGTTTGGTCGCAGAGGCTGAGCTGGGAGGTTCTCATAACCAAATCCCCTCCCTCTTCCAACGTCCTTGAGTTTTAGGACAAACCCCAAAGGAATTCGAAAGCGCAGGTTCCTAGAGCTACTACTTCGGGGGCGAAAACACAAAGGTACCGAAACTGGCATTGCCTCTTGGATCAGAGGCCCAGAAACCCGCGTCTCCGGGACCCTCGACGAGACTGTGAGGAGTAGGAGCAGCAGCGTGTGCGGCCCCCAACCCCCGGTGGGGGAAGGAGAGTGAAAATGGGCCTGGCCCCGCCACGCACTGAGGGCACCAGGGCGCCCACCCCCGCTCCCTGCCGGCAGGAGGCATCCTCTCCCCAATAATACCCAAATGGGCTGGCTTTCTGTGCAGCGGAGGACACCCGATAGCCCTGCAGAGGCAAAGCGCGGGGCTAGGCAAAGGCTGGAATCCTGCCCCAGGTTAGCAGTGAGGCAAGGGGCTGAGAGCAAAGCGCAGACCTGTCCTCTCCAGCTCGCCGTCTTATGGAGACCTGGAGCTGCTCAACTAAGGCTTACTACATAAATACTCTTGTGATTTGTGCTATGGCAACAGAGAAAGGCGGCTGCCTGGCAAGGAGGGAGGGGGACCCAACTCAAAAGAAGTCGTTTCCGTTCTCAAGCCTCAGTGTCCTTCTGTACAATGAGAATGATGCTTCCATCCCTGCCTGGCGCAGGGGTTGGCGTTAGGCTTCTACGAGGGGAGACGCCGCAGCTCGGCGACAGCCTGGGACAAGCCTTCCAAAGCAGAAGAAAGTCTCAGCGATGGGATTGGAACACGCAAGGCCAGAGCAGAAACTTCACGCTCCCCTTATTTACCCCCACCATTTTCTAGGTTCCTGCGGAGCAAAAGAATGCTGAAATCAGAGAAATCCGAAAAACAGAGAAGGGGAAAGAAGGTGCCCTGGGGCAGAAGAGGTAGCTGACTGCCCTCAAGCACCAGTGTTCCCCCAAACTCGTTTTAAGCCTCCCCTTCTTTTTTTTTTTTTTTTTTTT
>NW_012115677.1:2506069-2513638 GCF_000951035.1 Colobus angolensis palliatus | reverse complement strand
CCTGGGTGACAAAGTGAGACTCTGTCTCAAAAAAACAAAAACAAACGAACAAAAAAACACCAAAAGGCAATCATGTTTCAATATCAAGAGGTTAGTTTTGCAGCTGAGGCCCACAAAGAAGGCAGAGAGCCACATAGCAATGCAGGTGGGTGGGGGTGAGCTCCACCTCCAACCTTTTCTCATAAGCTGGCTCTTTCCATCTAGGGGCCTTCCTTAACCAAAAAAAAGCTGGGAACTAAATCCAGGTAGACTTGAAGGCGCGTTACCTATCTCATTATTCCTCTGCGTGAATGCTGGAGTTTTAATTACACACTTGCTTTTTCTGGGGAAGAAGACCAAATATCATATTTTTGAAGGTATCAACTTGTTTTCTACCAGACAGTTGTTGTAACAAGTTCTTTCAGCGACATGTTAGGTCTTTAGGAAAGGGTGCTTCAGATGGTGCGCATTAGCACAATTTTGTGGCTTTTAATTACTATTTTGTTCTTTTGGGGGGTTTCAGAGGCTGGCGCCTGGGCGTGATTAGACCGTCTACCCCGCCCCCCGTAACCTCGCACACTGCCCACCAGGTGGCGCAACAAAGCAAGCGCTGCCGCAGGAACTCCGGACTTGGGAGTCCAGCAAGTCGTGCGGTCCATCACCGTCGGGCCAAGGTTTCCCACTACAAGATTACAGAGACAGAGGAAGTTGCCATTTCCGACTTTTTAAAAAACAGGAGAATGAAAAGAAAAAATTGCAATGATAGAGTAGAACAGGGTCCCGAAATGCAAAACTGTAAAACAGGATTAAATTCAATAAACCAGATAAAACTTTTTATATTTGTTGTAAATTTACAGAGAAGTGATAAATCTAGTATCTACTTGATAAATCTATACTCTCACCTATTATCCTATTTCCTTTTTCGCAAGAGCATCGAATTTTCAAGGCCAACTGGTGAACCTTTTCACCCGAAGGAGGAAGTCCTCGGGATGGCTTTTAGGGTGTCATTTACTTATCAAACATATATAATTACTCAGAGCCTCGCGTGTCGGGAAAGCACCAGGGAAACTGGTTTCAAATATACTATTAGCAATAATACCTTTAAGTTTATGTAGTTTCTCTTTCAAGCAACAAAGAAAACCCGTTTTAATATTATCTAATTAATTGTCCTAATATCCCTGCGGATTGGTTAGGAAGCGGGCATTACACGTGGTTTGTGGATAATTAAATCAATTGACTCTGTCAAGTGCCGAGTGGCTAACAAGAGTAAGTGCCAGACACTTCGAGGGAAAGTGGAGATAGAGCTAGCTGGACTCTGGGCACCGATGTACTTTAATGTGTTTGAAAACTGACCTCGGACATGAAAGTACGAATCACTGGAACTGGCACTTGCACACAGAATGGGATGGGGAACCCCACTTCTTCCTCTGAGGCAAAACGCCAGTCTGTCTCCACGCCTTCTGTCTTCCTGCTGCGTGCCACCCTGACTCCCCGCTACCTTGACCCTTTGCCTCGCTGCTCACATTCAGCGGCAGTCTGTTTGCACCCGGGGCCGCTGCAGCCGCAGCCGCAGCCGCAGCCACAGCGCCCACCGTGTGACGCCCGCCCCCTGGCCGGGCGTTCCTGGAGCTCCGCGGCCGTTTGCTTCTGATTGGCTGTTGCTAGGTGACGTCGCCAGCGCTCACGTGACGAGTGTTAAATGCCCACACTGCAGGAGCCCGCCTGGCAGACAATCGTAAAGCCGCTCAGGGCCGCTCACCTGCTCCCGCCTCCCGGATCCCCGACCTGGCCCAGCCACCCCTGCCCCCTTCACTGCCCGCCCCCCGCCCGAGCCCGCGCTCGCGCTGGGCAAGGAGCCGAGTGGGCCCAGAGGCCGAAAGAGGATGCGACCAGCAGCTGTCCCGAGCAGCTCACAGTGATCGCCTCCCCGGAGGAGGAGGCGCCTAGACGGTTGCCTCCTTTCTTGTTTCCCCCCAACCACCCCCGTAATTACATTGGCTGCTGGAGGGGACCGGGAGAGACGGAGGAGGCGCCTGGCTTCCCCCGCACGCCCGCCACCTCTGCTCTTTCCCATCCCGGGCCAGGATGACTGGAGTCTTTGACAGTCTAGTGGCTGATATGCACTCGACCCAGATCGCCGCCTCCAGCACGTACCACCAGCACCAACAGCCCCCGAGCGGCGGCGGCGCCGGCCCGGGTGGCAACAACAGCAGCAGCAGCAGCCTCCACAAGCCCCAGGAGTCGCCCACCCTTCCGGTGTCCACCGCCACCGACAGCAGCTACTACACCAACCAGCAGCACCCAGCGGGCGGCGGCGGCGGCGGAGGCTCGCCCTTCGCGCACATGGGTTCCTACCAGTACCAAGCCAGCGGTCTCAACAATGTCCCTTACTCCGCCAAGAGCAGCTACGACCTGGGCTACACCGCCGCCTACACCTCCTACGCTCCTTATGGAACCAGTTCGTCCCCAGCCAACAACGAGCCTGGTATGCATAACGCTGGAGTCAAGAGTGCCGAGTCGGTCTAGTTAATGGGATGGATGGGTAAACGTGTTTGGGGCGGGGGGTCGTCGAAAGCCCTGGATTTTCATGATGCCTGCTCACCGCCCGCTTGTGCCCTTTACCCTCCCCAGCCTCCAATCTGCCGCAGGTCGCCCGTTACCTCCCTCTCTCCGTTGGTGGGACCTGGTGGCCTCAAGGGCCAAGTGGGCGTGCTCCGCCTGCCTCATAAGGGCATCTCCTTGCCACCTGCTTCTTTCTCTTGGGTGTGCACTTTTCTCCCCCTTCCCTGGAGGGTTCAGCTCCCGGGGTCGGTGGCGACTCCGATCCGCAAGCTGCGAAGTTGCGTCTGCCCGTGGCGCCACAGTTCAGTGCACCCACCTCCTGGCTCAAGCCAAGTCCCCCCTCCGGGCCTTCTAGGAGCGCGGGAACTCCAGGACCCCTGGGTTGCGCGGTTCTCATGATTCCATATCATTGCAGACAAGGAGGATCTTGAGCCTGAAATCCGGATAGTGAACGGGAAGCCAAAGAAAGTTCGGAAACCCCGCACCATCTACTCCAGTTTCCAGCTGGCGGCTCTTCAGCGGCGTTTCCAAAAGACTCAATACCTGGCCTTGCCGGAGCGAGCCGAGCTGGCGGCATCTCTGGGCCTCACCCAGACTCAGGTGGGGCTCGCGCCCTGCGGGAGCGAGGAGAGCGCGGGCCTGAGATAGCTGGGAAGCAGGCGGGTTCAGGACAATGCTTTTAAAAGTTCATTTTAAGTACTTTTAAGGATTTCCAGGCCTACGCCTCGAGCGGCCCTAAGTAAGCTTCTAGGCCCAAAGCTGGAAACCCCCAAGGGGCCGCCGCGTGGGAGGGAAGGAAAGGGACCGGGTGGACAGAAACCCCGTGCCTCTCGCTACTGATTAAGCGGGTGAAATAACTGGCCCTCCTCACTCTCCCGCTGTCACCGTCATCACAGTGCACGTACACCAGCAGCCCTGGCCTTTTGGCAAGTACCTCCCCAGGGAGCAGGAACCCGCAGAGTCTCAAAGGCCGCCGCGCGTGATCCGCTTCCAAGGCGCTAGCTGCCCACCTCTAGCCGGCGGTTTTTCTCTGCTTTTTTTTTCTCCTCTTCGAACCCCTACTGCCCCAAGACTAGGTTCGTCCACTAATGCTCAGGTCTTTTTCCTCAAAGGTTAAAATCTGGTTCCAGAACCGCCGGTCCAAGTTCAAGAAGATGTGGAAAAGTGGTGAGATTCCCTCGGAGCAGCACCCTGGGGCCAGCGCTTCTCCACCTTGTGCTTCGCCGCCAATCTCGGCGCCCGCCTCCTGGGACTTCGGTGCGCCGCAGCGGATGGCGGGCGGCGGCGGTCCGGGCAGTGGCGGCAGCGGCGCCGGCAGCTCAGGCTCCAGCCCGAGCAGCGCGGCCTCGGCTTTTCTGGGCAACTACCCATGGTACCACCAGGCCTCGGGATCCGCCTCACACCTGCAGGCCACCGCGCCGCTGCTGCACCCCACTCAGACCCCGCAGCCGCATCACCACCACCACCATCACGGCGGCGGGGGCGCCCCGGTGAGCGCGGGGACGATTTTCTAACCCCAGGGAGAACTCGCCAGAGACTGAGAGCAGAGACTAGTGATCCTCAGTGCTTACCCCGAGCCGGGGTTCTCTCCTCCCGGCCCGCTGCCGCCACCCACCTCTCTTGGAGGCTGCGACCTGCAGTGGCCCGTCCCAGGCCCTGCTCCCTCCCGGGGCCACCAAGCGGGCCTCTCTCTCGGGGGAACCGGACAGCAGCTTGGCGAAGGCCTCCCTAAAAGGCCGCGTTTCTGACCTGAGCCCCGGGTCTCAGCCATTTCGAGCCCCGCTTCTGACTTGCCTTCCCTCCCCTCCGGGTGAGCCTGTCTGGCGCCTTCCTCGCCCCGGGCTGAGAGCTGGGTCTCGGGAGATGGACGCCTCCCTAGCGCGCGAGGCTTCCCGGGCGCTCTGAGGCTTCTTTCTCCTCGCCCGCCCCGGGCTCAGCTCGGACGCTGCAGTTATTGACCTCCCGGTCCCGCCTGCCCGCCCGCCCCCATGTGGCCCCTTGACCCTTGGCCACATTACTCCCTGCAGTTCCCAGCCCTCGGAGCCCCCATCCCTTCTCTTCCCCCACCGTGCTCCCCAATGAGCGCTCCCTCAGCTCTCTCCTGGACATCCATCACCAGTGGAGTTTTTTTATTTTTATTTTTTTAAAAGTTTAGGTGCCTTTGCGGATGACCTCATTTTGATGTTGAAAAAAATGATTTTTTAATATGTGAACACTGCAAAAATGTGTTTAAATTATCTTTTTTAAAACCTATTCAGGATTATTAGCCTGGACTTGGACACAGAGTTTGTAAATAAAGGTGTCTGTGCAGATTTTCCCACTGATTTATTTGTATAAAAATACCCATCTTTTCAGACTTTTTTGTAAACCCCCAGTTGTGAAAACTGCAGTTTAGCAGTGACTTCGGCAACCCCTCCTTTTTATTTTTTCCTTTAAAAACGTTTCAGTTAAATTAAGCTACTGATTTGGATTTGTTTTATCGTATCCTAAAGTCTTTGTTGTTGAAATGAAAGGTATTTTGGGGTTATTTATTATGAAAACAACATGCTCTTAATGTTGATTTTACAATATGAAGAGATTATTTAAATAAATTATTGTTTTCACTGGATGTGTGCGCTTTTTTCTTGGTGCCAGGGTCCGGTCAGTCATGTGCTCAGAGCTCAAGCCGCTGCACAGGCGGGGAAGCCAGCCAGCCGAGAGCTACGTTTACATCTTTCCGACGCTGCGACACCGCGAGGTGTGGCAAGGAGAGGACAGGCACGCTGGGCGTGGGGCCGCACCGGGGGTTTCACGCCCCGCCCCCTCCCGAGTCCCAGCGAGGGGTTCTCCAGCCAGCGGCGCGTCGACTCACTCAGCGCCGAGCGGCTCCAGCCTCCGCCTGCCCGGACCTTCCGGCGCTGGCGCCACCGCCCCCGCGCCCGCCTGGATGGCCAGGGTAGGCATCCGAGCCGCCGCGGGGCACCTCCCATCAGGGACCTGAGCAACCTGAGGGTCGGACCCCTTCTTTGAACCTTCCCCTCCGTTTGTCCCACGGCACTTCGGGACTGAACTGAGAGCTCTGTGAGTCACCCTGGTGAGGCATGGTTGGCTGCTCTGGAATGCAAGGCGACCCCAAAGGCACGGGGCTGTGCTCGCGCGCGCGAACACACAATCACACACTGAGCACACTGTCACAGGCCCATCTATACTAACACACACTCACCTATACTGATACACACTCTCACAGTCACACTCATGCTCAAATATTCTCAGGCGCACACAAAATGACACATACTCTAACACCGTCACATCACACTCATACTCCATCACAATTTTACACACAACACTGACACACGAACTCATGCACACTCGGATTCACACCTTTACACACTGATAGAGAAACTCACATATGCACACTCACGTATACACAGTCACAGACATTTATATACACTGGTATGAGAGTGGCATCTTTCCACTTCATACTCTTGGAGGGGAAAATGTCCACACACCATTGGGCTCTGCTTTCTACCTTGGGCCACACGCAACCAGCTTCCAACTTTGGCGGTGACCCTACTTTCTGGCATTCCCTACAAAGGCCTGGGGTTAATGAAGGCCTGAACTAAAAGTCCCTTTCCCTGAAAGTGCTAGGGCCCACAGGTGGAAGCTTCCTGGCTTCAGTCACTGACTGTGTGACCTTGGGGAACCCATTTTAATCAGCCTGTGTTACAGTTTGCAGATCTGTAAGATATTAACAGCTATAGCTTGGAGTTGTGAGCATTTAATGAGGCAACAATGTAACAGTGCCTGGCACATGGTAACAACTAACTTTTATCTATTTAATATTTAGTATTACTGTTTTATCACAGTGCCCCCAGAGAGGGGTATGAAACCCACAGTTACCCAGAGGCTTTCCAACTTCACTTTGTGTGGAAAAGCAGCATCCTGGAGCTGGGAGAGCCCCCTCCTACCTGGGGTTTGAACCTCAGCCATGCCCTCTGAAGGGACTCTCTGCTACTGCAGAGGGGCTGGATACCAGCCAGAGCCCCGTCTGCCAGGTCCAGGCTTCCTCTCCTCTAGGATGAGGCCATCTGTGTTGTGTGTCTTCAACTTATCTGCCAAAACCAGACATAGGGCAGAGGTGACTTTCTGGGCTTGGTGGCATCATCCTGAGGAGAATCATGACTTTTCTGGGCAGATTGCTTTTGGGCCTCCTCTGAGTCTGGTTTACAAAGGTGCAGTCCAGAGAGTTGCAGCTTTGGAAAAAGCAGGGAGGCTACACAATCCAGTGTCCCATTGCATTTTTTGCATTGTTTTCCCAGGCTAGGGAGTCCTGGGTTGAAGCCCACTGACCTGTGATCCTGGGTTTCCCTAAGCAACCGCTGCCTGGCAGACCCCCATCCCTGTCCACCACCCCTACCCCAGCTCCAAATTCTGTGGGGTTTTTTTTTTTTTTAGTGCCACTAACTGGTGCCAGCCTTCCTCCTGAGGCTAACTGTGCCCTCCCCTCCTTTGCGCGCACTCCCCTCCCTCCTCCCGAAACCAGCGGGGAGAGACGCGCAGTAAATTGGCTGGTGTCGAGGATCTGCAGCAGACAAGATGATTAAGAGGCCTACGCTGGAGCGCCCGGGGCAGGGAATGTCAGCCCAAGTTGGAATCACGCAACAGGCCTTGGCATGAGCCAAGCCTGGGAGCCGGGAGGGCGGGCGCCCTCAGCTCCGGGGTGGGCTGAGGCCCCACAGACTCGCCGGAGTCACCTAACCCGGCACCCAGCGACGGAGGGGTCGGTCTGGGCCAAGACGAGCCTTTCCCCAGGGAGCCTGCGAAGCCGAGAGCAGGAGGGTGAAGGGGCCAGAGGAAGAGGGTGTTTCCGCAGACGAGGAGAGGGGCAAAGAGAAGGGTTGGCAAGGACGCGCCCAGGTCCCAGAAATGAGGGGGAGAAAAAGGGGAGGAGTGGGCGAGGGAGGAAACAAAGCCTGGCTCCTGGAGGCGGGGGCCGGCTCCAGCCCCGCCGGGGGCGACGCGTTGGCAAGCCTTTCTCACAGTCTCCCG
>NW_012115677.1:2426069-2501069 GCF_000951035.1 Colobus angolensis palliatus | reverse complement strand
CCCTGGGCGAAAAAATTGCTCATAATTACCAGAGAGATGGGGAAACTGCATTAGAATAAATAAACCTGAAATTACTGTAATTATGTTGTGTTTGATGGGCCCGGCTTGTAATCAAGAAGAGAATACAGTGAAATGATGCTGACCCTCTTGGGTTTGCAGCTGTACGCGCACTTTGGGGTCTTTTTTTGCAGAAAAGAGTCATTTTGATAATCATTAAGCTGTGTGTAACCTATTTCAGAAGTGTTTTAAAATGAGGTTCACATTTTTTGAACAAGGGAAAAAAATCCCAAAATTGCATTTTGCCATTACAGACTCATACATAAGGAAAGGTTGTGTTTTCTAAGTGACAATTGTTAAGACATAATATTCGAAATCAGTATTTAATCATTATAATGAGGTATTGTTTAAATATAACCACCTTTAGATTATTCATAGTTTAATTAATATACTCATTATGAAAATCTTTGAATCAGATATTTGATGAACTACTTGTCAGTAACAAGGCAGCATTAATTAGGCCTATATTGAGATTAACACTTTTTAAAAGTACAACCGCTTATAATTATAATAGAGCCTAACTAAAGACCGTTTTCGTTGAGCTAAAACTAATAATTTCTCTATTTGAACTGTTAGCAAGAGATTATTAAATTAGTATAAGCTAATATCTCAAAGTGTTACAATCCGCTTGACCAAACAGATTCTGCCTGTAACTGGAGGCGTTGGGCCCTAGCTGTTGTCTAGGGGACCTGAGTCAGATGCGGGACAGAAATATTCGCACTAGCAAAGTCACATCTCCCAGGGGAAATTGAACCTAGGAAGACCCCCTACCCCGCGCCGGAGTTGGGAAATTGGTTCCTTCCTCAGCTTTGAGGCCCATCTGACTGCCCACATCCCGGTCTTCGAGGTCTGATTTCTCCCATTAGCGCTGGTGCTTCTAGGTGCTGCGGAGAAAAGTCCTAATCTCAGGCCTGGAAGGGGCTTGGAGGTCCTCAGCATCATCCCCCACCCCCTACTTTCCCTGCTTCCATCATACCGCCTCCCCCCACTCCCAGCAGCCCCGCCACTTCCTCCTCCCCTTCACAAAGGGCGTCGGAAGAGCCTGGCGCATCTGATCTTTCACCAGCACCAATTGAAAAATGGGTGCTTGTCACAACACAGATCACTGCCTTCCGGGCTCTGCTCCCCACCGTGCGCCTGAAAGGGCCCCCCAAAGGTGGAGGGCCAGCTCCCGCGGGCAGGAGCGCTGGAAGGAGAGTGCGGGAGAAGCAGGAATAGCGTTTGGCAGCCCGTCTGGGCCCGCAGCTCTCTGGGACTGCCTCGGCTCGGCTGCGGGATCTGGGGTTGGAGTTGAGTTTGGGCTGGGACGCAGGGCCACGAGAAGGGAACCAATCTGGTTCTAGTCCCTTGGAGCCCGTGTTCCTCTGGAGGGAACTAATCTGAGCAAATGCTTCCCCAGAGGTGCTCCCATAAGGATCTGGCCTTGGGACTTTCGGACTGGGATGAGGTGGGAGTGGTGTGCTTGACTTTGGTCAGATTTTGGGGTTCCAAAGAGTCAGCCACCCTTTCCTTACCACCTCCGTTCCTGTGAGGTGCAGAGAAAGGCCCCAAATCATTAGACAGGAACCTGCCTTTCTCACTGTGGAGCTCCCAGGGTGGCTCCCTGGGACTGTGCCCTGTCCCCTGGAGCGCACTGATTGATAGAGGGGCAGTCTGACAGACGTGTCTTTCCGGCCCCTGCCTGGCGTCTGGCTGCGTCTTTTCCGCGATGGAATCCAGCGCCTCCGGGCATGCAAAAGCCGGGAGGCCAGATCCGGAGAAAGACTAGAGGCAAAGCAGTGTCTCTGCTTCCAGGCCTCTCAGCCTCCCAACCTCCCGGCCTCCCAAGAGCTGGCTGGGTGTGGAAAAAACTGAAATCGTCCTGGCCGGCTGACTTTGAACTCTGACTTCATCTCCTCTCAGCTGGTCTTCAACATCCTTTTGGTTCCTGAGCGTCAGCTTTGCCCTGATGCACCTGTTCCTGAGCCCCCTTCCCGGGGAACCCTCGCCAGGGATTCTCTCCTTACCCCTCCAATTCAGGTAGGAATCACACACCTTGGGGCTCCAGGGAGCAAGGCAAAAAGAAAAGGTCCAATGGGGCACCCCACAGGCCTCTGACGATATCCTGGTGTTTCTGGAGTACAGGGTCCCCATTCTATCACCGATAAGTTGATAAGTCGCTGACCCTGTATGAACTATCTCCAGAGGTGGGAACCTGGCCTGGCCCCCTGGCACACCCTCACACAGCACAAGAGAGAGCAGTTCTTTCAAGAAATCATAATTTTACTGTCTCAAAGAAACTTTATAACTTATTTACAAAGTTTTTTTTTTCCCAAGATACAAAGCAATAAGTTAACATTCTCAATATAAAACTAAACTTTGACATAGAGAACACAAAACACAGTTGATTTCAATTGATCACATTTTCCAAATTTCACAAGTAAAATGTCAAGATTCTCATTTCACAAAGCATGGGGTTTTACAGCCACACACAACAGAACGCAAAAAGGCTAAGCTTGTGCAACATGTTTACAGAACAATAATAATAATAATAATAATAACAATAATATGTACAGTAATTAGAGCCTGCACTGAAGATTGTGCGTTCAGGGTAGTGACTGGCTTTACTCTGTGGTTGAGCCTCTAGGGATTGTTGTAAAGCTGATTTTGTCTTATTGTAAAGCCCACTGGAATTAGGGTGCTTGTTCTCGCCTGTTTTCTCTCTACTCCCCATTTGTCCTCGCTCCCTCTTTCTACCCAAGGAGGAAATCAGTGTTTTCCATCTTGTCCAGGCGAAGCAACCAAGAGTTCCTCCCCAGATGAGAAAATCGTGTTGACTTCATTTATCTTTCTTTTCTTTTAAAAAGTATTTATTAAATAATGTCGGACATGTAAAAAATGCAAATCTTTCGGCTCCAAACTCTCCATACCAGAGAAGTACAAAAGTTACTGTATAAATTAAAAATCACCACGTCCTCCTTATTCGTTTCTCCCCGTGCGTTTAAAGTAAACAGTGCGTTTGAACAGTGAGTTCCTTGCGCCCAGCAGAACCTCGACTTGGTAAACAGCCTCAGGCGAAGTCCATTTCTCAATAAATAAAACCCCCTCCCTTCAATGTCCCCAGATTCCCACACCAGCTACACAGATGGTCAGGCAGTGTCCCAGGATCCGGAGATGGTCAGCCGGGCAGGACCCGGGTCTCTCAGACCTGGTGGCTTTTTGCAGAGGCCGCAGAATGAGGACAGCGGACGGATGAGGACCTTGACTTTATCAGCGCACAGAGCAAAAGGAGACAGGAGACTGACAGGACAGAAAAGAGCTTTTGCTTTTTCTACATTTTGTTTTTGTTTTGTTTTTTTCCTGACAGTCCCACAAAGTTGAAGGTCGGTGGGTCGGGTGAAGCGGGTTTATCTTGCTGCTTGGCCTGTCTCAGGTGGCAGTGCCTTCCCTCCGAGGCCACTCTCTGCTGCTACTGCTCGGCCCAGCCCAGGGTTCAGGCCAGAGCGCGGGCGCCGGGAAGTTGCTGGGCCGGACCTCGTGGGGCTCTGAGGAGATGGAGCTCGTCCTGCCTCCACTGTTCCTTCTTCTTCCCTCTGGGTCCTTCTTTTCCGGACAGGGTGGATGGACCTGGAGGCGGGAGGGACCTGGGCCGGGGAGACAAGAAGGAGGCGGGCGGGCAACCTCACATAAGTTGGGGTTGCTGCATAGCTTCTTGGTGCGCTGAAGGGTACCACGATGTGTAGCTGGGGATATAGGAGCCCGCGTTTCCGCCTGAGCCCTTCCCGGATGAAGAGTTAGGGTTCCAGCCGGGCGGCACGGGTGGGGAGCCAGCAGACAGGGCCCGGCCGTTGGCCAACGCACTACCCTCTAGAGCCGCCCCACCCTGCTTCATCAGCTTCTTGAACTTGGATCGCTTGTTTTGGAACCAGATCTTGACCTGCAAGAGCGGACAACAACGTGACTCAGGCTGGGACCACTGAGCCTACCTAGGTCACAGGGAGGAAAAAAGGGACCGCAGAACAGCAGAGATAGGACCTCCCAACCCTGCGCCAGCTGGCAGCTCCCCGCCAGAGAAGCAGAGACATCCCTCCTTTCTCCCTTCCCCCATAAGAGCCAAAGCCTCGAAGGCCTAACCGCCCGCCGCCGTCAGCCCATTGGGGCAGCTCTCAGAGAGCCAGGGAGGAGTTGTGGTGAGGGGTGAACTGGGATCCAGGCCTTAGCCTGCCAAGGGCTCAGTCCGACCGTGGCTATCGCCTGCGGAAGATACAGCGCCTGCACAACACCGAGCCCGCAATTCCAATATCAACATCAATAAAAGAATCGAAAACCTAGGAAGGAGTGGAGGAAATTTATTTGCAACGCGACCCAACTTTTCTATGCGACATCCTTTCTGCCCTTGAGTTGGGACGGACTAAGAAGGCCTCAAGGTTTTGTTGAACTTTTCTTTGGATTCAAAATCATTCTTTTCTTTGGATTCAAAACCTACGGTCTGTTTGCTTTCTCCAGCTCTGCTCCAAATCCCGTACCGGACGTTGAAAGCCCGCGCCCGCCGCCGTCAGAACCCTCACGGGCTCCCCCGGAGTCTTAGAGAAAGCCGGGAAGGAAGGTCCCGTTTCTCCTCTAAGATCTGGGACTTGAGAGGTGAGAGGGCGGAGGAAAGGTTCTCCCCCCACCCCCAACCTGTGAGAAGGAGGAGGAGGCCGAGGCTTAGACACAGGCCCCAAGTGATTAGTCACACAATTTAAAGGCAAGGGAGGGATTAAGCCCCGAGTCTATTGTTCCAGTTGTTTAGGCACGTGTGACCTCAGAGTTCCCAAACAAAACGTCTAGGGAAATCCTTCCTGCGCCCTAATCAGATTGTCGGGGGACAGAGGGCCGGGCTGCAGGCAGCTCGGGATACCGAGAGCAGCGACAGAGCTAGGGCAGAGGATAAGGGAGGAAGGAGACACGCTGAGAGCCAGGGGTGAACACAAACACACACACACAGTGACACCCCGACCGTGAGGCACAGCGAGCAAGAAATGAAGACCCGGGCGCAGGCCGGCCGCGGAAAGCCTGCGTGGCGGAACGGAGCGGCAGCGGCGAGGTACCTGAGTCTGTGTGAGTCCCAAAGAGGCCGCGAGCTCCGCCCTCTCCGGCAGAGCTAGGTACTGAGTTTGCTGGAACCTCCGGTTCAAAGCCTGCAACTGCAAACTGGAATAAATCGTCCTGGGTTTACGGATCTTTTTTCCCTTGCCATTGAAGCGCACTTCACCGCCTTCCACCACCGTGCTCTTCTCCGAGTCCGCCCCTGGAGGGACAGCAGAAGCAGGGCCCGTTGTTAATACGAGGGGCCGCCTTTAGTGCGAACAGCCGAGAGCCAGTGGCTACCGAAGGGTGGCGGAGGCAGGACCAGGGAGAGAACGTTCAAGAAACTCTGAAAGCCAGGGAAGGGTCCCCCAAAATCCGAGGGCCTGTCCCGGGCCGCTGCAGGCGGGATAGAGCCGTTCCCAGAAGCGCAGCCCCTGCCTTTGCAGGGAAAGTTTGCTATTTTTGCAGGCGGTAGTTGAGGTTTAATTACCCTTAATTGCATACATTGTTTATAGCACTACGCAATAAATAATTACCGAGACTAATACGTGCACATGTGGGTTTCTGTTTTCCAGCGGGGCATTGTGTGCTCTGCACACCGAGCCGCCCAGAGGCCCAGCCAGTGCCAGGAGACGCTCTGGGATTTATCCTTTGCTGGATAGTTGCAAATTGAGTGAATTTTTAAAAAAATTTATTTGCTGTGACAAGGATCTATAGATTGATATTCGAAACCTCCACTGCTCCCGCGCCCTCCCCACCCCCACTCCACCTCGCTCTCCTCTCTTCTCTTTCTCTCTCCCTCTCCTCTTCTTCCCCGCTCCTTCTTTCCCTCTCTCCCTTGTACCTCCTCCTCTCCCTCTCCCTGGCAAGCGCACGTACCTGGGTCCTCCAGGCGGCTCTGGGCGAGGCTGGCGCTGCCCGGGTAGGACTGCACCGAACTGATGTAGGGGCTGGAAGCGTGGCTGCTGACCGAGTTGACGTAGGGGTAGCCCAGCGGTCGGGAGAAGGACGAGGCTGAGCTGTAGGCGCCGTCGGGCTGCGAATGGCCCGCCGAGTGTAAACAGTGCATGGAGTAGTGCCCGTGGGACATGGGAGAAGGAGACATTTGCTGGTTGGGCGGCCCAAACTCCATAAACACCGCCTTGCCCGACACGGGGCTGTTGAGACTTTCTGGCATGGTGGTCATGGTCATCTCTTCTCGCGGGGTCTGGGTGTGGGACTTTCTCTCCTCTGCTTCCCTTTTGGGGGTCTCTATGTTTCTCAGGACAGGAAGGAACCCAATTTAAGCAGAACAGGGGTTTTCACTTTCCATTCATAAGAAAATGGAGTTTGTCTCTTTGAAAAGTCTAAGCATGATGCTGCTGAGCTCCCCAAACTCGGTTCAAAGCTTTGACTCAGCCAAGGTCATAAATATTCATGAGCTGGCGGAGCTGATTGGTCCGCTGTCTTGCATAATCACTGGGGATTGGTCCGAGGCGCTCGGGCCCCGCTGGACTAGAGCGGGCGAGGCGGCCCGGCCTCGGAAGAGACGCATCCACACTTCCCTGCCGGGGCTGCTCTGCAACAGAGCGCGCCGGGCAGGAAGCACAATGGGCTGCGGCGTCTGCGCCGGGACCGCTGAGGCCCGTGGCTCATCGGCCTCCCGCCTCCCTCGCGCGCCTTCCTCCCCGGGAACCAACCGGCGGCTCGGCGCCGCTGTCCCCCTGCCACTGTCCCCACCCTTCAGCGGTCCCTAACGCCGGACACCCTGGACCGCTTCTCGTCGCTGCCACTTAGTCCGGCGCAGAGCTAGGGCTGCTCGGGAGGAGCCTGACCTCTGCCTCTGGAGCGCGGAGTCGCGCACTGGGGGGCGCCCGAGGCGGCCAACAGACAGAGGTCCTCCCAAGAGCCTTGTGCCTAGCGCGGCGCCCATTCGGCCGCGCCTCCCCGGCCCAGGTACGCTCTGCCACATCCCTGGAGTCTGGGCTTAGGGGCCCTCCCTGCGAACTCACTCACTCGGCCGCTGCGCCGCCGCCACCGTCGCTCCCTGGGGCCCGCTCGCATTGCTCCAGGCCCAGCTGGCCACTCCAGCTCGAGGCTGCACGGTCTGATTAAAGCAGTGCGCGTGGAGAGCCAGGAATCCGCGCTTCTCCTCCCAAGAAAGGCGACTGCGCCGCCCCCTCCCCCAACACACACATCCTCTTTCCCTCCCAGCCTTCCTCCTCCTCCCCCTCCCTTCTCCACTCCCTTGCGCGGAGAGCCCGGGGCTCACTCGCCCCGAGAGCGCGGCTCAGCGTGGAGCCCAGGGGGCCTAGGGGCTCAGATCTGCTGAAGCCGCGGACGCCAGGTGGTCATTTTCCGGCCTCCTGAGGTCTAGCGAGACTTCCAGAGTTTAGGAGTCCGTGGGGGACACCGAAACCCGCAGCAAAACCCAGGGAGTAGGCTCCCCTATCTATGTGTAGACCTCTCGCGTTGTCACCCAGTATCTTCCTCACCTCCAGTGGCCAAAGCGCGCGCCACCAGGCCTAGGGGGCAGGGCTAGTGGAGGCAAGAGCTGCAGCTGCTCCGTTTTCTGAGGTGCTAGGTACGAAAAAGTGCACAAAAGCCCCCAACCCATCGCCGCTACTACCAATACGGCCACCCCCTTGCGGTGTGGCGCACACCACCCTGGCTGTAAGTGGATGTTGGTTCCCCAACCCGCCAGCCCCACGGTGAATCCCAATTTACTTTGTTAGGTAATTAGAAAGTGTTGATAATTATTTCTTTCATAATTTAGCGGTGTGACGGGAACGGGAAAATGATCTTGTGAAAGTTCACACGTGCAGATGTATTAGTTACTGATTCATTTGATTAAATGGTAGTCTCAAGTGCTCAGATCCGCAGCTGAAGGCGCCCCATTAGCATAACACTGATGTTTAATTTTCATACGCATAATTAGCCATATATTTAACACTAATAGCAACATGCAGCCTTTCAGCGTTAAACAGCTCGGGATTTGATCTGGCCTGAGCTGAACCTTCATCACTGCACCTTCCCCTGTCTGGAGTGTGCAATGATCACAGGACAAACCTCTGTAATCAAGCGCATTTTGGCAGAGGGAACACCAATAAAAATGAACATTCAAAACAAATTACATCGGTGCTGTCGTTATAGATGTTAGTAGAGGGGGGTTCTCTTTTTTTTAACTTCTGTACCAGATGCTGCTGCCCGCAGAATTCCTCTTCTTTGGTTTAAGGGCACAATGCTGGGGGCAGAAATATTTCAGGCAGTGTGGTTGGAGCAAAGAGAAAAACAAAAGAAAAAAAACCCCCAATAGGCCAAACCAATAACGGGTTTGCCAACGTTTAAAAGATTTTTTTTTTCTTAGTCACCGAACCACACGGTGAGGCTTTGTAGCAACAGCCAGCTAATGATTCCGCCACCAGGCAACTCCCGGAGCCGCTCGGCTCTTTCTGATTTCTGTGTCGCACTTGTGGTTTTAATTGCTCCTTACTAGTGCCTGTTTTAGGGTGCGGAGTGCCATGCCGTGTGCCCAGCACAGTCGCTTGGATACTGCCCGGGCCCCGGGTCTCTTGCGCGTGCCCTGAGGGCCTTGCCCACGTAAGTGATCGCCGCGGCGGGCGCGGGGTCTGGGTTGGGACGGGGAAAGTGGAATTGCTAATTCCGGGAGCTCAGGGCAAGGCGTGAGGAAACCCGACGGCCGGGCCGCCTAAGGACAGTGTATTCCAGAGACTTGCAAGGTGGGGGGAAGGGGAGAGACGGCCACACATCGCGACAGTCTCTTGGGTGCTCTGTGTCCACAGCTGGAGAGGGATCAAAGACTTTTGCGGCAGCACAGGGGACCTGGTTGCCTTCTTGGAACAAAAGTCCGGCATGCGCCCCTCGGGATACTGTTTCAGAGCCTTGTTTAATTTAGAAGCGGATTGTGTGTGAGCAAGAGATGGCTACACTCCGGAATTATTTCTTAGCCCAGAAAAGCAGGTCTAGGGAGGAACACTAAGCAGGGGCCCTCTCATGCCGAGCGGCTGGCAGTAGCTGGTTTCTCAATGTGGGATCTTAGCCGCACTTTGTGAGCCTGGAGTGGATCCCTCCCACCCTCTACTGCTAAGGTGACACCTGTTCTGAATGCCGGTTTGCTTAAATTGTTGCCTGCCCTCACTCTGAGAGAAAACAAAACCCTCCCATTTGTCCTGAGGGTCGCAGATTCCTCATGGAACCTACTGGAGTCACCTCAGAACCAGGAGGTCCTGGTGGTGGTAGCCACAGCCACTCTTGGCTGGAATCCCAGTGGCTCTGGGTGAGGCTTTGGGCCAGTTCAGCTGCAAGAGGGACAGGAAGGCGTGGACGAGGTATTTTTAAATCTACTTCCTAATCTCAACTTCAAAGCATGTTAAAAGGGAGTTCTTTAGGGAGCTGCTGAGTGTTGCTACACACATATACACACACATATATATACACACACACTTTAGGTTAGTCCCTTTAATAAATGGAATTATAAACTTGTCCCATAAATACCTCCACCTCAAAATAATTGCTGCACAAGCAGTGTGTTACCTCAGTGGTTGGTAAAGTCCTGTGGTCCTAATAAAAGTATCCTTGGGGAACCTCGGAGTTAACTGCTTTGCAGATAAGATGCAATACTAATGGTTGCAATCTGATTGCCTTAGGAGAAAACTGAAGTCATTCTCCAGCAAACATCTCCCAAGGCCAGCTGAACCCGCTTGCTCTTTAGGGAATTCAGATCTTTGGGGGGTGGGGGGTGGGCAGTAGCGTCAGCCTGTGGGCCTCTGCTTGGCCAACTTCCGACCACATAAAAAGTTTTTCTATGGACCTTGTAAATCGTCAACCACTCCCTGGTCTTTTCCAGTTTTCAGACTCACTAGAATCAGAAACACCTCTATCCAAAAATCTACAACCCTGGACACAAAGAAGCCGAGCTGGAGGGGTTGGGGGACGACGGGGAGAACCCTGTGTTAGGTAAAAGCTGGAACTCATCACTTTTCCGAGCCGGCTGGTCCTCAGTTTCCCGTATTATGAGTGTTACAAAGATGAGCTGGCTCTTAGTCCTGGCCGAGGACACCACCTGTCCTGGCAACTACAGTTGCCATTTCCTTGCCGCTTCCGAAAGCCCAAGTTATTTTTAAGGGATGTCAGCTTTGCAACACCCGCTTCAGTAGAAACCAGAGTTAGCACAACCACTAACTGCTTGAAAACCCTCATTGGACTTGTTCCTAAAATCACAGCCGGAGGCAGACGGCTTCCTTCGTGGACTGCCAGAGGCCCGGCCCCTCCCTACCCTTGAGCTCAGGTGCGGAACTGGTACTGGAGAGCAAGCGCAAGGGAAAGGAGGCTGCTCCGGGCAGGAATGGCCCTTGGCACACACAGCGTGGGCCCTTGGATTCCTGCTCCTGAAGCGGGATGGAGCTGCCGGCCGAACTGGAGTTCAACTCGCAAGCTTCAGTCCCGGCCAAGTAGGCCCTTGCTCTCAAATGCGCCGGTATCTCCTCTCTTTGGGAGCCTCTTAGTTTCCAGAACAGCTGACCTTTGCGGCTCCTGGAGCGTGCGAGCGCAGGTCCCGATGCGAAGAGGGCCAGTGTGGGGAGGGGTCATTTTAGAGACCAGACCGCCCACTAACAAGTCACTGTACACAACTGGGCAAGTGGGGCCCAAGCTCGAATTCCTAGTGCAGCAAATGGTCTAGCGTGCGTGCGTGTGGGGTGGTTGGGGGGAGGGCCTCAAACTTCACCTCTGGGAAGGCCTTGGAGGGCTGGATGTGGGCAGGGGAGGAAGAGCCGCAGTGGTCCAGGAAAGTCGCGTTCCTGGATTGGCAGAAAACCGAAGAATGGCCAGGCCCAGAGTCCACTGCCAAGGACATGTTTGTAATCAATGCCTCTGTTCGCAGGCTAATCTTTCATCGCAAAGCCGCGATGGAGGGGAAAGATACGGAAGGGCTGGAGTAGGGGACTGGCTTCTGCGAGCATCCTTGGGGCCGGCCAATGTGGGATACACAAGAGGGAAAAACGGATTTTAAAAAGTCCCAGTCAACAGGTTGGGGTTTTTCGGCAGACGTGCAAAATTCAGACACAAAGATCATTGTAACTGTCAGAGAGGTAAGGACCTCAGACACAATGGATTTAAGAGGTTTTTTACTGGAACAGTCAGGACAAGGGAAAGAGAAAACCGTGCTTCTCTTGGAATCTCTCGTCTTCCAAACGAAGGGGTTTCCTCCAGTCCCCTCTAGATGCGTTGACCGCGCTGGGAAACCGAGTCCAGGGCCAGGATTTGTTTTTCCATAGCCGCGCGACCCCGGCAGGGCTTCAGATCCGAGTTCCCAGTTGCCCTCCAGTGCCCCCCGGGTTTTTCCAAGATGCTATTAGGTGCCACGTAGGTTAGGTTACCGCATGACCGGTCATTCCCCTGTTTCTTCTAAAAGTTCTCCAGCCAGATTTCAGCAATTTATTTAAAAAGGCACCCGGTCACCGCGACCTTCGGGCGGCTCCTCAGGCCTCATGGGGCAGTTTGGTCAGGATCTGCGCGCCCCTCGACGTGATGAGAACCGTGTGCTCGAACTGGGCCGACCTGTAACACAGCACCCAGCCGTCAGAATGCGCATTCAAGCTCGGGCCCGGCGGCAAGAGCGCCGTCGGACCAATCTTCCCTTCCCATACAATTTAAAAGGAACGGCGCAGAAAGCACCTTTGATTGTCTAGGGAGACTACAGTCCATGCATCCTCCAGGACTTTAAATTCAGGGGATCCCTCCGTGATGATTGGCTCTGTAAGAGGAAAAATATTTACTGCAGTGACCTCATCAGATTCTTGTTAAACATTGTTTCCGGCTGATTATTAAAAAAGAGAAGTTTCTCCTCCCTCCCCTCAAGTGCTTCCCCCACAGGCTCATGTTGTCATCTTGCAAGGGTTGATAATTGATGTTGCTTACATAGTATACTACAAACTAAACAGTAGGAAGAGGAAACACTATGCCATTCAAAATGCATGAAGTTGCCTAGTTCGTAATTTTTTAGAGAAAGAAGGGCATTTTAATCAAGGCTTAATTAGGACCCCGTGGATAATAACCACCCAAACATCAGTCCCTCTTATAAATACGAATTTTTAAAAAAATATTTCAATTTTAAAACCACGCTCAAAATATTCATTCATCAGCAAATAACAAATTTCTTATTTCACTCTAATTGCTTCTCTATTAAGTCCCACAGTCAGAAATATGATGTCTTTACGGCCCTAGGTGACTGGAATTTGGTGGTGATACCAATCACAGGATCAGCCAGGAACAGGCCACCAGAGAGCACATGCCACTTGCTGACAGGGAGCAAGGGACATAATAGCGCCTAGTTACTGGGTGTTAATGAAAAAACAAAACAAAACAAAAAACCCAACACCACATTATGCTGGTAACAGGATTAGAGGTTGGATGGCTGCCTTCTCCTAAATGTGTCGGTAAGTATCTGATTTAGGAAGATGGGGCTTGAGGATATTATTTAATCAGATTTCCAGTGCATCTGAATTATTTCATTACGCTGATTGGCTTTATTAGTCCTTCACCGGACTGCCGGGCCTAGGCCAGTGGCAGCAGCTTCCACCAGGAGCTATGCACTTGGAAGAGGAGTTCCATTTACCTATAGTGAATGCCATGCCCTCCTCCATGGGTAGATCATTGTCATTTGCTGTAAAACAAAAAACATTGGGGGGGGGGTGAGAATACGAAATGGGGAGGACAGAAAAAAACAGATTACAGGGGTCAGGCCCCTTGAAAAAACTTGGTCGTTTTATTTTTCTTCTTTTAGAGAAGAAAGGGTGGAGATTTCTGGAGTCCTGGATAGTGACCAGAAGTTAAACATGGGGCTACTGGGCCTGAGTCTTTGCATTATCTGTGCTCTGGGTCAAGACTCCCCTAGAAGAGTTTTCCAAGGCCTGGCAGGGGCAGACTGAGTGTTTCAGACACACGTCAGGCTTCCTCTCCCCCTCTCTCTGTCCCCCAGGCTACTAGGTCTCCCAGCCTACTGGGTCCTGGGTCTTGCCTACACCCCTCCCTCAAAGAGAAAGAAGTACTGGGGAATGTTGCAAAGGAGGGCAGCCTCCTTTGGTGCAGGTTGTGGGGAGCAGGGGCCTGACTTCAAATAGTTTCACTCCAGACATTGGCACCAGGTAAGGCACAAGGCTGACAAGCTCTTTCTGCACTCTCACCTGAACCTCTTCTGAGCTGCCTAGGTGGGGGCTCTTTGGTCCAAAGAGGGTTCAGACCTGCTGGGTGTCCAGCGATCCTCCAGGGCATGAGTCCCAAAGAGTAGTCCTTCTATGGACCAATCAAGTCCATAGGGGCACAGGTCAATGCCCCAGGACCGACTTTCCTTTGGTCCCTGTCCAGGTGTGGACCTGCCTTGAGGGTGCTCCACTGAGCTGCCTCCTACCTCAACCCAAATCCTCCCACCCCAGTGGGCCCACCCCTGTCTTCTCACTATAGGGTGCACACCCAGGCAGTGAAAAACAGGAGATTCTGGGGAAGGAAGACAAGGGTGGGCATAATCTAGAAATCGCTAAGGAGTACATGCTGCTAAATACATCAGCTGTCAACGCTGTGTAGGATGTAATGAAGTTTAACCACAACAGTCAGCAGCTAGAAAAGGGGGTAGAAAAAGAAAAACAGAAAACAGTCATATGTGCATGCTGCTGGGACATTGATGCAGTGGCGTTTTGTTTTCAGTAACTCTTTCTAAACAAATATCCCTTGTGCCTTCCAGCCATACACCCTTCAGAAGACAGAAAGCAAAATAAACCTTATTTTGGGATTGAAACAGCTGGGCTCTAATCCAGTAACACAGTAATGCCCCGGTTAAAATTTAGCAGACTCCCCTCCCCTGCCCACCGCACACAAACACACACACAAACACAAGGTTGATAATGCAGATTCAAAGTCAGAGTAAGAGCTTCAGGGGCAAAGCTGCCACATCCTGATCTCTGATCAACAAACAGCTTCCAAATGAACTTTCTTACCATGATGCCAAATTTCTGGATGTCCATGAAAGTAAGATCCTATTCCATGTCCCACAAAATGTGGACAGACTTGCAAACCATTCTGATGAGTTATGTGGCTTTAAAAGTGACCAAAAAATATTTAATTAAATTAGGTAAGTTTTTCAGGCATACTAAGATAAAACAAAGTCACATTAAAATATTCTCTGAAAAAAGAAAAAGTCAGTAATATTTAGAGTCAGATAATAACATTCATATATTTTCACTATGCTGTAACAATTTTAATTTTTGCTGTTACTTGCAACCACTCTCTTTGGATATATGAAGAAAGAAAGTACATATCTATCTAACACAGTCGTTTGGGTCATTTACCTTTGTATAGCATTCAAACAAAGCCACTTTCAGACAACAAATGAGTATGTATACACACATAGTGATTGCCATACATAACCAGGATATATGTGCATATAATGCAGGTCATAAAATCCTGCCTGGTTTTTTTGAGATTTCACAAAAAGACTATAAATTATTCCTGATTGGGGAACCAAAAATAAAACAAATTACAATATAGAAATATGACTTTCTATGGTTCCCTTTTTCTGCTCTATTTCAAAGCGTTATGCATTTTACCAACAGGCACACTCACATGAAAAGCTCAATCTACTTTGTCAGTATTCTTGAAACACTCCAAAACTGTGAGATCATTTGAGAGTTCCATTCAAGACCTGCACCATTAACAAAATTCATAAAGAATGCTTTTTGATCACTGGGATGCTTAAGATAAGCTAGTATTGTGATTCCCAATTCTTAGTGCTTCATTAGTTACTTCATTACATGTATGTAATGAAGTACATTGCATGCACTACATTAGTTACAAGAAAATGTTTTACATTCCATCTGAAACCAAGCACACAGAATCCAACTCTAAAATCTTCATCTACAAGATTGAAAAGTAGTCCTTGAAATCAGCTGAACATGTTTATTTTGGGGAGCATCAGACAAACAAGAATATATATACTATTAAGAATTTATATTTTCATGTGGACAAAGGGCACAATGCCCCTAACCCTAACAACAGATTGGGATTTACAGGACTACTATTTCAATTATTAACAGAACTAAGTTTCTAGATCTCAAACTAGAGTCTCAAACAGACTCTTAGTTTAACATGAACCCAAAGGCTTTCAGCCAGCATCTTTGTGGTCATTCATGTCTATATGTTTTTTTAAATAATTTTAACCATCCCCAGACTTGTAAGACAGCTTCACTTAGACCAGGATGTCACTATAACCAGCAGATGGGCAGCCTCTTATTCAGATTTAATTTTGATGTAACTGTTAGTGCAGAAATAGGTAAGCAATGCATATGTTGAGGACAGGAATGGCAAGTCAAGGTTTTTATCTCTTATGTTGTACTTTATGGTTATTTCTGTGGATCTTTGGTGGGCAAGTAATTCTATTTGGTGTTTCCCAAGGTGTTTTTATTTGTGCCACACAGTTTGTGAATAAAAACTGAGGATGAAGAGTGAATACAGGTGGAAGAAAGATGATTAAATAGGACATAATTATCTAGATTTTTTTATATGAGCAGTTTCTACCAAAACCTATAAATTATGTTAGTTCAATCCCAACAAACCTCAATGATTCTAAGAACATTCAATATAAATTATTCTATTTTCTCTTCTTAAAAAAAAAAATTTGGTTTTTTTTTTTTTTTTTTTTTTTTTTTAAAGGATCCGGCTGATTGGCAGGCATCACGGCTACATCTTAAATGTGTGTTACAATGGCAATCTTCATTTTAATTTCCGATGAGAGGAGAGGAAGAAAGCCCACTCTGAAAAAACACTTGGGGTCCCTCCCCCCATCATACCTCTCGTTCCTCTGCATAAAAGAAGCTGTGCAATTACTAGGTGGCTGAAGATATCTGAGAGCATTCTCTTATAACAATTTACTCCCTGGGTCCTGCTGGAACTTCTGGCTCCAGGAGTATCATAGAATCTATGTGTCATGGATGCAAAGGTTAGAGGATTTCACAGCCAGGTGGAAAAAAGAAAAGAACAGGCCAAATTTCCCCCGGCTGCCTGCTTGAGTACATCTTAACGCCTGACTCCCAGGAGCTGAGTATACACTCCTGTTTGCTTTTCAGAGAATTTTCCTTTTGGATTGGTAGATGGTTTTTAGCACTTACTGGAACTAAGTCAGATAGAATCTCATTAATATTCTTAATTAGTGTTTAAAAGCATTCCCTTTCTATTATTTTGGAATACATGGGGAGCACAAGATTATTTACCTCATTGTAGGGTTTAAATCCAAATTCACAGAGACAACCCAAGTGACCAGTAGTAGCAAATTTCACTCCTCTAATATGAAAGAAAGTACTGGTAACCCTAACTGTGGCATGGGAAGTTGGAGTGTGTCTGCACCCCTTGACTGGCATGCTGGGGAAAATGGAAACAGCAGGGCAGGCAGAAGCACCCAAGCACTCCCGAACACCAGTCACCACAGGCCATGACCCTTTTCTGTGCACAAGAGTTTTCTTGCCCTGAACATTTCACAGATAAAATCTGTCTTCGCTCTGCTGAAACCTACTGAAAAGAACTCTCCTGGTATTAGCTCTTCTGATTTTCTCTAACTAAAAATCCTTTAAGACAGTATGATATCTATTCATGAGCCCAAGCACACTGATGATTTGAGGCCTTTTTTATGGAATATTTGGAGAGGGAGAGGAGGATGTATAAAGGTTGTTTATGAACTTACTTTCCTATTATACTGTCTTATTACAATTCACGTTGCAGTTACAGTTTTTACATGAAAAAGATATCTCTTGCAAGGAATTTCATCTTGTGACCATTTTCTTCAGTTTAATTCCTTTTCATGAGGCAGTTATACTCAATTTAAATGTCATCTGGGTAAATTAAATTTTTTAATACTTTTCACCTACTTTTTTTGACTAAAAATACATTCCCCAAGAGGGCAGAGGAGTACTATGTTTAAGTACATGCTCTTATAAAGAAATAAAAATGCACATGAAAATAGATTATTGCCAATTTTACATTAATCCTATAAACAGCACTAATCTCCAAATAGTCACATCTCTAATAAATGATCTCAAATGGCACGCTATTTCATAAGTTATGAAATTTTTCTTTGCTGTTTCTAGATATTTATTTTAGGCAGTACTTATGAATGAAGGAATGCACAAATCCAGGGATTCCTTCTAATGAAAAGGAATGTTTAAGTACAATTAGTAATATTTTTGAAAGTCAACAACTGTTTTCCAAAAAAGTAGTACAATTTTTTTGTTTCAAACCAGATCACAAATTACTGTATTTTTCTTACAATAGTGCTGAACTTTTATTTGAGGTTTTCTGTTTCTGAAAAGCAGACATGATGGATTGAAATAAAAGATAATTTATTGCAATGCTTACTTTCATGTGCAGAGAGAAGCAGTATAATTGTAATTTACAGTAGCTGTCAAGAAAAATCCATCACAGATGACATTAAAATGACTTATTTTGCCTGAGCCACTTATTGTTTAAATGTGTGTAATCTAATAGAAAGAGATTATTTTTAAAAAATCTGCTTCATATTGTTCCAAATTAATATCAAAACATATAGTTATGAATTAAACATTAAAAACCATTTATTGATACTTTCATCATGACATTTATAAGTTTAAATTATTTTTGATTGAACTGTCACATATTTATGATACATGAATCTACACATTCACAATATACTCATATGTACAGATTGTATAATCTAGAGATAATTAAAAAAATACAGATTTAGAAATATTTTAAAGCAAATGGAGGTACAGTGAGTCTAATAACACTATGACCTAAAGATTACTAGGCATTCCTCACAAAGCAAAAGGGCCCAGAGAGAATTCTTTCCATTAAAACATTTTAGCTGATACTTCGTCAGAGACATTATCTTCTTTAGGTTTCAGAGGAGAATTCCAAAATTTCCTGTAAAGATCTCAAGGTTTTTGATAACATAATACTAATACAAGTTGTTTGTTCTTTTCCTAGTGTATCAGTAGAGATAGGCTATGCAAAAGATGGTGAATATCTTAAAATAAACAAGACCGAGTTGAAAGATGTTTGTAAACCTTTGGTCTATAATGATTTCAAGTACTTTTGGCTTAAAGGTAAATATGGTTTATTTACTTATTCCCCTAAGATTTTGCCAGAATAAGAAAAGGCAAGATAATAGGTGTCCAGAAACACTGCTTTAACACATCAGAACAAACATTTGTTAGAATCGGGGCCAGCTTCCTTTCTAGTGGCAGACATAAACCATCTAAATAATGAAATGTATTAGGGTACAAGTAAAAAGTTCATTGTCTGTTATTTTCCACATAGTTTTTTTAAGTGCAGTTGTTGGGACTGATCTGGTTTTCAAAAAAGCTTGTACATGCAAATTCATACTCTGAAAACTGACCTTGTATCCAGATAGCTAAAATCCAATGTCACTTTCAATTCTACTCTTCTTCTTCTTCTTCTTTTTTTTTATGTAGCTAGAATTAATGTAGTGAATATGTAATGAAATGCATTATCCTGCATGGAGATTTATCAGATTTTCCAACTGAATGCTATGCTTTGCTAGTACTAGCTGGAGTTCACCTGCATGTTGGTGTGGCGTGTGGCTCTTTTTTGTAAAGAGTTAAGTCGTACACAAAAAAAGGGAACAAAGGTCAGCACCCAGCCGCCACTTGAATGTGAGATTTTTCTTTTTATTCCCCTTGATGTATACTAGGCTCTGTGTTATTAGTCTTAATGATGGAAAATTGTAGTGTTGATACAAATCTTTTTTTCAAAGTAGTAGGCGGGAGCTCCATTTGTTAGTAAGTTTTTTTTGTGACTAAAAGCCATGGACAGTACATTTATGTAGCAGTAAAAGGCCTAGATGCTCTTTCCATAGCAGAGCTAATTATTCCTACTGTGACCTTACTGATCTAGCCTGTTCCTAGTACATCTCATCTGCACGCCTGTTCCTCTGTGTAGATGGTGTCAGAGAATATGAAAAACCCTATAATGAAACCATTTTCATGATGGAGAAAGGCTACTGGAGTTGCACTTGCTACAAAGAGGCTCAATTATATGAGTAATTGTGATAATTTTCTACATTCATAGCCTTCAATGGGGAAAAAAGAATGAGAGCCACAAAGGAAAATTACTTTAACAAGAAAGTACAGAGAGTAAAAATGGAAGAAGAGACAAAAAGGGGAAAAAATAACCAGAAAAAAAGTTTAAAAAATAGATCTGGAGGGAGGAATAGCGAGACAGGGAGAACAACAGAAATGCTCAAAAGCCCATGTGCAGCTGTGTTGCACAATTAAATTGAATTTTTTTTTCTGCAGTTGATGAATGTGACTACTGCAAATGTGCCTCTGTAGTTAGCTATCATTTGTTGTTCCGTGACAGGAAAAGGATAATTACCTCTCAGAGAGAATCAAAGGCTGACATGCCCTTTAGACACAGCCATGAATGCAGAGCTCGATAGAATGCTTGAATAAGAATCTAGTGTTCTCTGCCCCCTTCTACTGAAGAATAAATTTTGTTAAAATGCAAGAGCACCACCAGTAAATTTGTTGAACCCTAGGTGTTCAAAAATATGAGGTGCATCTATCGACTCATCCCATTTGCAAAAATAAAACTGCATTTTGAATTCATTTCTATTATATTCATGGACAGTAAGATAGTGAGATATGCATTAAATTTCTTTTCCCAGTAGGGGTCTGATTCAACATTTCCTATGAAAGAACAGAGAGACACTATCCTTTTTTCCCAGGCTAGTTAGCCTATAATTTAAAACTGTCAAAAACACAATTTTGTTCAAAGTCTTCAATAAAAGCTTCTCAGATATAACCCAAAGAGATTTTACTAAAGTTTGATTCAGACACTGTTACAATATTTTTAAAGCCATAAATACATTTAACTGATATTTTACTGGCTTTTTTCTTGAAGTATTTGAAGGCTTACGAAGAAAAAAAGGCAGCATCTTTTCAAGGTGACTAAGCCTTCCATCCTTTAGACAAATGGGAAGTATTCAATGGTTCATATTAATGAGAACAGTACTTTAAACGATGCTGATTTGATCATCTTTAACAGAATGCATTACTTTAAAATGAAAACATATATTCGGCATGTCTACCTCAAAACAGTTACGGGGGAAAAAAAGACCTAAAAGTAGGCAACAGATTACAAAGAAAAGTCTTAAATTCAGAAAATACACATACACATACACTCATAAAGTAAGGATAGAATACTCTGTGAAAAATAAACAATGGTTTACAGGAAAAATGAACCAGACAAAAAAAGAACAGAAGATCACCCTTTCAGGCTATTTGTTAATCTGCCAATTTGAAAGGTAAGGCTTGCTTGAACTAACACTTTATTATCTTCATATCATAGGAATACATTTCACTTCATTCCTTTATAAAATTTAGTTTTTCTCCTGTCTTATTAAAAACTCCAGGGCTGAGATGCTCATCCCCTTCTTAAGTACTCCCTTCCATATTTGGTGTGATTTTGAATAAAGGGAAACTATAGACCAGTACATCAAGCTAAAACAAAAGCAGCCATGTAAATATTGCTTGTTCCTTCTATAAGTTTCTTTGCTGACCCTGGTATAATTCACTTTTATAAAATCTTTTTTTTTTTTTCTTCCAACTCAGGGAACAATATTGCAGCCTGGCAGTTCATATACTGATATCAGACTGAAATGATGGTTCTGAATCATAAAACATGTCATCAACTTTATACCAAGCCACCAATAACCTCTGTACCATTTGCCAACCCTCCCTTTACTTGTCAATGTAAGGCTTACCTGATTGTGTTTCCAATTACAGAGAAGGGAGCCCCTGCTCTGCAAGCTGCAATTGCTTCATCTCTACACCTCCTGGCAACCTCCACTAACTTTTTACCACATTCATCCACATTGCCCACCAAAAATGTTTCAGAGGTGTCTCCATGGTAGCCATTGTAATAGACCTAAACATAAGCAGAAACTTAAAAATATGTCCTTGTTTAAAAATCTACTATCCTAAAGTATACATTGTATTCATTTATGTATTTAGTAGACTCATGTGTTTTACCCTTCCAGAATTATTCATTTGCCTATCAAAAAAAGAAGAAATAGATATATTGAAATTTGCAGAAACTTAAAAGATGAAGCCATGCAATTATATTGCAAAATTTAAAAACAAATGTGTTAACTAGTATGGTTATTTCAGCATTATGATGAGCAATACTACTGTAATATTTTGATTCCTCACTTTATTTCTGAGAAGACAAAATTACATAAGTAAAAATTAGTGGCCAAAGACCTTGATCTACAATTACCACAGTAGGTTTAGAGAACCAAGGAGTATTTAACATAGTGAAAAGTTTCTTTGAGGTCATGAAGACTTACTTGATCTTGTATTTACCAGTTCTACATTTGAAGTGATATATAATGACAAGAAGTAAGATAGACATGTTTGTACTGTAACAGACAAATAGGATAATTCAGTTCTAAGAACAGAAGTGGTTCCATATAGGAATGAAATGTGTTACGGAAAAATCCTATGTCTAGACGTGAAATCTTTTTTTTTTTTTTTTTTTTTTGAGACGGAGTTTCACTCTGTCGCCCAGGCTGGAGTGTAGTGGCGCGATCTCAGCTCACTGCAAGCTCCGCCTCCCGGGTTCACGCCATTCTCCTGCCTCAGCCTCCAGAGTAGCTGGGACTACAGGGGCCCGCCACCACGCCCAGCTAATTTTTTGTATTTTTGATAGAGACGGGGTTTCACCGTAGTCTTGATCTCCTGACCTCGTGATCTGCCCGCCTCGGCCTCCCAAAGGGCTGGGATTACAGGTGTGAGGCACCGCGCCCGGCCAAGAAGTGAAATCTTAATCAAATGTTCCAGATGGCCAAATGTTAACAGAAAGCACTATATATGGATATCTAAAGAATTAGAATATAATAAAACAGGCTTAAAAGCACATTTACAGAAAGTATAATTTTATCATTCTTCAGTGATTCAGAAGCCAAGTAGGATCTTGAAAGATACCAGATTCATTATAAATCAATGATAACCAAGCACTATAGTAAATATAAAAGGCAGAAGCGACTGTTTGGATACTGATCCTTTGATGTATCAAGGAATTTGCTACTTTGCATAAATTTGTCCTATCTAATTACTTTTGACATTTCTCTTGCTCATAAGGTAGAATGTAGAAACTATTATAAAAAAGATGTTTATCTGAGCTTTCAGTCTGTTGTGATACTGAATTAATGTCTTAAATCGTATACTACTCTGCATTTCTTAAAAAAATGCTCTTGTACTGTGTGAAGGAAGCAAGAAAGGTCTTTATTAGATCTTCAGTTTATAATTCAGGAAACTGAGGCACAGATAAGTAACTTGTTTAAGGTTGGTGGCTAATACAGAGGTAGATTCAGGTTAATATGATGGATTATTGGCTTTCAATCGAGTGTTTTCTCTACTATATAAAATTATCTTAACTACCTTGCAACAGAATAGTGTTTTATACATTTACTCCCATTTACAGTCCTTTGCAATCCAGGAGAGTACAAGTTTTCATTTTATACACTTGGCAGTATTTCACTTTGCTTCATAATTTTTACAAGTTTGAAATAGTTTGAAAGTTAATAATGAAACTATTAAGTCTTCAGGAAACTTAGAAAAGGAATAGAGTATTCTCTTTAGACACATTGGAAACAGTAGGGAAGAGTATGCTGATTTCATTCAAAAATTCAAAATTTTATATTCTTGTATTTCATTCAAATACAAGAATGCTATTTCAAAATACAAAATACTATTTCATTCAAAATACAAGAGGCCAGGCATGTGGCTCACGCCTGTAATCCCAGCACTTTGGGAGGCCAAGGCGGGTGGATCACGAGGTCAGGAGATGGAGACCATCCTGGCTAACACGGTGAAACCCCGTCTCTACTAAAAATACAAAAAATTAGCCGGGCGTGGTGGTGTGCGCCTGTAGTCCCAGCTACTCGGGAGGCTGAGGCAGGAGAATGGCGTGAACCCGGGAGGCAGTGCTTGCAGTGAGCAGAGATGGCACCACTGCACTCCAGTCTGGGCGACAGAGCGAGACTCCACCTTAAAAAAAAAAAAAATACAAGAATATAAAATTTGCTAATATAGGCGTAGTCAAGAAGATGTATAAATGAATGTTTGTATAACTGCTTCTTAAGTAAAAATGTACTTTTAAAAAAATCTTTATTCATCTTTTCATATTACTTTTTGCTAGCTTTGAAAATGATTAATTGAGGCTGGGTGCAGTAGCTCACGCCTGCAATCCTTTGGGAGGCTGAGATGAGAGGACTGTATAAGACCAGGAGTTTAAAAACCAGCTTGGGAAACATAGTGAAACCCCATCTCTACAAAATTAAAAAATTAACCAGGTGTGGTGGCACATGCCTGTATTTCTAGCTAAGGTAGAAGGATCACTTGAGCCCAGGAGTTCAAGGTTACAGTAAGCCTTGATGGCACCACTGCACTGCATCCTGCGTGACAGAGCAAGACCCTATCTCTGAAAAAGAAAAAAAAGGAAAGAAAGAAAAAGAAAAAGAAAGGGAGGGAGGGAGGGAGGAAGGAAGGAAGGAAGGAAGGAAGGAAGGAAGGAAGGAAGGAAGGAAAGAACATCAAAATGACTGCTTGAGACTGGTGCAGTGGCTCACACCCATAATTCCAGCACTTTGGGAGGTGGAGGCGGGCGGATCACTTGAGGTCAGGAGTTCAAGACCAGCCTGGCCAACACGGTAAAACCCTGCTTCTACTTAAAATACAAAAATTAGCTGGGTGTGGTGGCGCATACCTGTAGTCTCAGTTACTTGGGAGGCTGAGGCAGGAGAATCACTTGAACCCTTAAGGCAGAGTTTGCAGTGAGCTGAGACCTACCACTGCACTCCAGCCTGGGCAACAGAGGGAAACTCCATCTCAAAAAAAAAAAAAAAAAAGACTACTTGAAAGATTCACTATATACAGAAATACAATACTTTTGAAAGTCTGTGGCAGTCATCTACAATTTCTATTTATACCCACAAACTAGTCTTGTCTTGTACTTCGTTTATTTATTTATTTTTTGAGACAGAGTCTCACTCTGTCACCCAGGCTAGAGTGCAGGGGTGTGATCTCAGCTCACTGCAACCTCTGCTTCCCAGGTTCAAGCAATTCTCCCTGCCTCAGCCTCCTAAGTAGCTGGGATTACAGGCTCCTGCCCCCAAGCCGTGCTAATTTTTAGATTTTTAGTATTTTTAGTAGAGATGGGGTTTCGCCATGTTGGCCAGGATGGCCTTGAACTCCTGACCTCAGGTGATCCACCCGCCTTGGCCTCCCAAAGTGCTGGGATTTCGGGCATGAGCCACTGCGCCTGGTCCTTCATTTATTTAACAAATATTTACTGAGCAACCTATTATGGACATCACATTGTCTTTAAGAAAAACATTTTTCAATTTTAAAGGGGGGAAGGAAATCTATTTTCTTGTGATGTATACTAGACATAAATAATTCTAAAATGCAATGAGTATTTTCTGATAGAAATATAGGATCTGATAATGGAGTCCTTCACTTAATAAAATATTTTATAAGAAAAGTAATTTGTTAAGATACGGACCTATATGTTTTGTTTCCTAGATTCCTTCACATTTCTAGACACTTGGAAGTATTTCACTTTGCTTTATAAGTTTTACAATTGTGAAATAATTTGAATGTTAGATACAAAACTGTTTATTAAGTATTCAGGAAACTTAGAAAAGGAATAGAGTATTTTCTTTAGATACACTGGAAACAGTAGGGAAGAGCAGTTGACTTCATTCAAAACATTAAAATGGTAACATTTCATGATAGGGTGACTAGATGAGATAATAGATGTAAAACCCTAAAATCAGGTACAATCCAAAATAAAAGTGTCTTATGAAAAGCACTTTATTTTAGGTATGCTTCATAAAATACCTCCTTCTGCATGATTCTAAGTTGGAAAGATACCAACAGGATGTATGTGGTGCAAGTGTTCAAGCATTTTAAGTAGGACAAAATGATACAGGAAATACTATCAGCAATAAAAGAATCGTTGGCTATCTCCTCGTATGATTGATATGAAGAAAAAAGGTTGAGTTAACTTAACTAAAAATCAGACTGAATTCCACCATTGGATTCCTATTTTTATCTCATTCCCACTCCTACCTAAGTTTCATGGTCTAGTTACTATTCTTAAAAACACTTCCTTATTAATAGAAACTGTATTCCTTGAATGTTGTCATTTCAACTAGTTCTCCTAAGATGTTTAAATTTTGTTTATTTATTTAAAATATATTTGTTAATCATTAGATGTACAGAATTTATTTATAATCTACATAATCCAAAGGTATCATTACAAAATTCTTTAATAAAAAGAAATGTAAAAGTACACATAATCCAAGTCTGAGAATGGTAAAAGGCTAAGAAAATGAGAAAAAGTTACATCTTGTACAATTTGAAGTCCCTATGTTAAATTAGTTAGGCTTGTTACTTAAAAAAAGGCTATTAACCATTTGGTGAAAACTTAAGTTCAGACAAAAAGCCCTCTGCTTACTTTGAGCACAAGGCTCTCTATACCAGAAATGGAACTCGACGTTACCTTCAGGGATTTTAATAAATCTAGGGAACACTGCTAGCAAAAGAGTTGCTGTCCAAATAGACTGACATACACAGGCCAATGTAGCCCCTAATGACAGAGTAAGATAATGACAGGCCCCACTCAAAATCAGCAGGAAGAGGAAGATCAATCTTGGCAGAGTGAAGGAAAAATGCTGGCTTTCTTCGTGTTAGCTCATCTCATACATATCTAGCTTCAGCAGCTGCCCAGTGCTGTGGTGCTCTGCGTTAACTACACAGTGGATCAATAACAATTACACCTTCTCAAAAACATGACACATAGCAGGATTGGGTTGACATTTCACTTAGGCCAACATTGATCTCAGTGCATCTGATTGCAGCCCTAAATTCAAGTCAGGCCTGGGTTTACTTGGAATAAACACAGAGTTAAAGACAAAAAAGGAAACCAGCTGCTTGCGTCTGGGTCTAGAAGTAAACAGCACTTCCACTGGTGCAGTTCACATTTTCAATCCACTCTTCCTGTTGCTACCAGCAATTCTGAAGTTGATCAAAGACGATTTTTTATATGATTTACTTACTGTCACATCAATGTTGATAATATCTCCATCCTGAAGAGGTCGACTAAAACGTAAACAGAAAAAAAAATGGTGATAGACAGATCTCAATAAAAGGAAAATAAAAATAAATACTTAATGACTACTATCACAAACCCAATGAGTTGCAATGATAATTTGGAGTGAAGGAAGAATACACGGGATAACTAAATCTAATCTTTAACTTATTTCAAAAGATGCACTTAATTTGTTACCTTAATTTTGCCAAGAACCAAAACGAGAGTTGATAAGAAAAATTTGCCACATTTGGATTTTTACCACTTATATGATTAAAATCTAAGAAGTAAAAGACATATGTAATGCACAACTCCCATCTAGATTACGCACTGCTTTAACAGACATTAAATGGTGGTATTGTGTCCATTTAGAAGTAAAATACTTTACAATTTCTGTTTTATCATAATCAATTTCAGAAGTTTACTGGTGGGTTTCACTTGAATGATAGTGTCTTTCAACATATGTTACAGATCTTAGCTTTATGTTTTAGTTTCCAAAGAACAATATGTTATTAAGAAATGAATACCTGTCAGGAATACCATGACAGAGCACGTTGTTTACAGAGGTACAAACAGATTTTGGAAAACCTCCATAGCCTAGAGGTGAGGGATAGGCATTATGACTGATGATTTCCCGATGAACAAGAGCATCTATCTCTTCAGTTGTCATGTCAACCTAAAATGTTAAATAAAGAAATTGTGCAGCAACAATTGAAGACATTTCTTGTGTTTATCAACTATGCTATAGCAACAGCACTTCCATGTGAGACTGTATAAATTTACTGTGATAAACTTATGGTACAACATTTGAATTAATTATGATTAGTGTTACAATTCTCAACTGTGCCTTGTGGACAATCATTTGGGCATGTGATGGTGTTATGGACCATTAGGAAATAGAAATGTTAAGCCCTATGATCCTCTAAATCATTTGTGAGTCACTAAATGACATAACTCCCTTTTGGCCTGAGGATTTCAAAATTATGTTCTTCGGCAATTCCTTCCTCTTTCTCAATGGTTGGTGCCCTGGGCTAGCCAGCGCATATGAATAAATGCTCAAAAGGTTCATCAGTTGAACCTTGAAAAACTTGAAAAGTAGGTCAACCCACATCTTTTTATCTCAATAAAACATTACAGGGGTTTTGCAGCAATGGCATAGAGATTACGGTTGATATTTAAAAGAGTGAGTCTAATACATTTTGTAGAGACTTGATTTTAAGTAATCTTGATTTCTTTCATGTCTAAATAAATAAATGTATTTCTAAAAATATTTTTTCCTTACTAAAGGTATTCCAAACGAAATTGCTCCCAAACTAAAAGAAAACTGAAATTGAGTTTTATAAGTATATGAAGACTATTTCCATAAACTCCATAAACATAAATTCTAAAACAAAAATAAAATCTTTTATTAAAAATTAACCATTTCTTCAGTAATTTTCTTCATTATTTTATATATACATTATGTTTAGTCGTGTTGTAAGTTTAGTACATAGAAGATACTGTGAGTGATTTTATCTTTGAATCTCACTTCCTAAATTCTGCCCACCTTTTGGCAGAAAATAGGCTCATATTTTTCTTTTATAATCCTTATATAGAACGGTGTTTCAGATTATTATGAAATAACTAAATGAAAGAACTAAATCTTTTTTTTTTTTTTTGAGACGGAGTCTCACTCTGTTGCTCAGACTGGAGTGCAGCAGCATGATCTTGGCTCACTGCAACCTCAACCTCCCGGGTTCAAGTGATTCTCCTGCCTCAGCCTCCCAAGTAGCTGGGACTACAGTTGCCCACCACCACGCCCGGCTAATTTTTGTATTTTTAGTAGCGGTGGGGTTTCACCATGTTGGCCAGGCTGGTCTTGAACTCCTGACCTCAAATGACCCACATACCTCGGCCTCCCAAAGTGCTGGGATCACAGGTGTAAGCCACTGTGTCTGGCCTGAAAGAACTAAATCTTGTAGTAGGAAGTTGTATATAATTGCATTGCTATATTACCTACAGCCTTTTGTATGTGACCTGATCTTTCTTTGTAGGGCAAATGCAAGAAAATAGGAGACAAAGGACAAGGTAGAGCAAATCTTCAGGCACACAGAAATAATGTGGGGAGTACAAGCTGAAACTACAGGCAGGAGTAGGGGGCAAAAATCAAAGCTGTCTGCCATTGATCAACTTGGATAGGTTGACTGAGACCAAAGTATCTCTAGAATTCTGCTAGTTAAAATTGAATTTGGGTTTTAAATTACTTCTTGAATAAACACATAAAATAATAAAATTCCTTTTCCCCATCCCAAGGCTTTACTTATTTTTTTTTAAAACAAATTAGATGTGTACAAAAGAAGAGTTAAGGAGAAGGAAAAAAAAAAGAGGAGTGTTTGTTGCCCCTTATGTAAGTCATCCTGAGGCTTGCTGAGACGCCACCTTTAAACTCTTCCCAGCCAAGAGGAGGACGTGGCGGGCCAGCTGACAAGCCTGATGAAGCCCTTGGATCTGATCTTCATTCTTAACTTCTATGCTGTCTCCCCAGTCTGGTACAATGCCTGTCGTCACATAGTCTGGCTTCTTTATGTGCTTGAGGAAAAAGGATTGAAAACGAAGATCAGAACCCAGCGCATGACAATGGGATCATTTTTTCAGACACAGCCTACTGCTTCATGGGGCTCTGCCCTTCCTGCCGGAGCACCGACCTCCGAAGCCAGCACAACAGACCCTCCAGGCTGCCCCTAGTTCCTTCCCCTGCCCTTTTGAACTTAACATTGCCTGTTAGTGCTGCCTCTGGATGGAGTTGTTAACCTTACCATGCTTTGAGTCAAACTGGACTGAAGTAGACTTCTGGTCAAAACAAACAGTAGTTTTCTCTTTTTCCTCCTCCCAACCCGGTTAGAAGCATATTCACCATTGATGAAAAATAGCACTAAGTTTCCAATTCACCAAATGGTTAAGAGCATTTTCGTCTTCTTAACACAAAAATATAATTTATGCAAAAGATAGCTCCCAACACCCTCTCCAAATGAATATATGTAAAAAGGCTGACTGTCAAGTTCCTAAAGCCTATTACGTATACACTTTTCTTACATGTTGCAACCATACTCACACTGAGAGGCTAGAATAAAATGAAACAAGTTTTATTCTTCAAGTACATAAAAATTACCTAAAACACTTCCATTATTTGTCAAGAGTAAACAAAAAGCCACCCCAAAACTCAAGACGTGCAACCCTGATCACTTTTGCAGACCATTCTCCACCATGGGCAGTATTCAGAAAATAAATGCCATCTTACACACAGAGCTTCTTTCAGTTCCAAGGTTTTGCACAGCTCTTTACAAACTATTTATAGTTTATAATGCATTACAAACTATAAGCATTGTTGGACAGTCCACAGTAAGGCTCCACAGCAGTTTGGGACAGGAAGCTGAGGGAGATAACACTATTCAATTGAAACACCACAGCAGCTCTGGAAGGGCTGAGGTTAGGGCTCTCCTCTTTGTGAAGCCTGTCCTGCAGGAGTTACGGTTCTTCACTTACTCCCTTGTTCAGATGGGTTTTCTGATACAGGTAACACTACTGCCTGGTTTGCCACAGCTGAGCTCCGGAGGAACATCTACTCTCCCACAGCTACACCACGAATGCCCACAAATGCTCACCAGGTCTCCCCCACAGAGCCTGTGTTCTTGTCCCCACTCTGCTCTGTGATCTGGCAAGGTTATAACTCGCAGGCAGAAGGGCTGTTGGGTTGTCAACGCTGAAATTGACTGAAATGGCTAAAACAATGCAATTCACCTCACCAGAGATTTATCTTTTCTTCTAAGGAAAAAAAGTGTCAATTTTGTGACTAATACCAAATTCTCACTCTCACTGTGACAGGCCAGGGAATACATCCTGGTGGCCTTTCTGTGTCATCGGCCTTTGCCATAAAAGTGGGCCACTCATCTTCAGAAGTATAACATACTAAATGTGGGCTCACTGTAAAAAAAATTCATAAAAGGGAGAAAGCAGATGATTTTTGTGACCAATCTGTATTTCTTTAGCTATTCTCCTTCTTCCTCAAGGGCTTGCTCACACATTCCCTTCATATTACATTTTGAAAAATGGATAGATCGCCTTTCCACAGAACTGCAATCTCTGAAAAAAAACCAAAAACCAAGACTGCTCTGAGACATATTTTATTTAATTTAGTCTAAAAGACGATTCAAAGACACCAGCATCAATAACAAGGAAAGTATAAGAACAGGCTTTAAAAAGCTGGTATGCTAGTTTTAAGTTATCTCTTTTGAATCATCACAATTTTATAGTTTTTTTTCTCTAAAACAGAAAACTACATACATATAGTTTTATCTTCATGTTAGAAATTTAATATAGAAAATTTCATGTTAGAACTTTTAATTCTAAATACACGAAGCAATTGAAAGCTTAGAGCTTTATTTTAAAAAATTAATGCTATAGAACTGCAGGATATTAAAACTTCTCAAATCACAGTTTTAGATCACAAACCTAGTTTGAAAATTAAAACCCAAATGGCTCAGAAATCAAAGGTGCAAAAATATTTGATCACTTCTGCAGTCAACTTTTATCTTGGCTGGAAAACGCAGCAGATAATAGGCAATACAGTACCTTAGGAACCGGATGAGCTGAAGAAACTGCAGCCGGCAAAACTATACTGTGTGAAATATCTCTTTGTCTCCGAAAAAAGAAATTTCTTCTTTGTTGACGGCTTGACTGCTTGTGTAAGTAGATATGATTGAGTGGTGAAGAGAAAATTCTACGAGAACCTGTGAGCAGAAATAGACATATTCTAAGTAAAAAACCAACCTAACACAGTGCTCCGCTTTAAGATGTTGTAGCGTTGCCTATTAAATCATTATTCTAATACCTTATTGACTGAAAAAGGAAAAGCCCCAAATAGAAAGGAAAGCAGTGGTATTCTGAGTTCTAGTACAATAGTAACAGTGTATTTATTAGCTAATACTATGTTTACATAAATGCGTGACAATGGTAAATGGGAAACAGACATATAGAAACATCTGCTAAGCACCAGGGCTATAAAAAGAACAATTTCTGCTGTGATACCTTATGTGGCAATGTCCAAGACGACCCTAGATTCAGGGTACTGTTTTGATGGCTTTATACTCTGTAAAGCCGTTTTCCTTTCAAGAATCACAGACAAATTGCCAGCTGCACTTTTTGCCCTCCATAGGATTACTACTCTGTGTTAAGTTCACGTGCAGTGAGGCATTATACTGAAATTCATTGTGATGAATGTTCAAGTCAGATAAAGACTAAATAGCAAAAATGTAAGTATAACACTGAAAGAAAATGAATATAGGGTTCAAAATACTCACAACAGGAATTTAGAAATATCTATCAAAATTTTAAATGCACATATCCTTTGACTCAGCAGTTCATCTCCGAGGACTTTATCCTGCAGACACTATGCAATGATGGATGTATGAAGATGTATCGTCATGGCAGCATTATTTGCGGTAGAAAGAAGTGGGAAACAACTTAAATGTTTCCACATAGGAAATACCAGTAGGGGACTGATTAAATATATTATGGTATACTTACAGAAAATTCTGGAGCTATTAAAAAGAATAGGCTAAATCATCATCTCTATGTGTTGATATGGAAAGAGGTCACGATACACTGTTAGGAAAAAAGTGAATGCTTAACAAATACATATAAAAAACCCATTAATGTAAAAGGAGCTTATACATTCATATAAGCTTGCACATGCCCATACAATTTCTGGAAATTAATAGTCATAAACAGTAGCTCTTTCTGTGGCATGTGGTTGGGGCTAGAGGTAGAGAGGAAGACTTTTTTTTTTTTCTTTGAGACAGGGTCTTGCTCTGTCGCCCAGGCTAAAGCACAGTGGTGCGATCACGGTTCACTGCAGTCTTGGATTCTCAGGCTCAAGGAATCCTCCCACTTCCTCCTCTTGAGTAGCTGGAACCACAGGCACATGCTACCATGCCTGGCTAATTTTTGTATTTTTTGTAGAGACAGGGTCTTGCTGTGTGGCCCAGGCTGGTTTTAAACTCCTGGGCTCAAGCGATCCTCCCACCTCGGCCTCCCAAAGTGTTGAGGTTACAGGCGTGAGCTACTGCATCCAGCCAGGAAGACATTTTGATTCATTTTATTTCATTACTTTCATATTTAGAACAATCTTTTTTTGTTTGTTTGCTTGTTTTTTGGTTTTTTTTTGAGACGGAGTCTCACTCTGTCACCTAGGCTGGAGTACAGTGGCTCGATCTTGGCTCACTGCAACCTCTGCCTCCCAGGTTCAAGCAGTTCTCCTGCCTCAGCCTCCAGAGTAGCTGGGACTGCAGGGGTGCACCACCAGGTCTGGCTAATTTTTTTGTATTTTTAGTAGAGACGGGGTTTCACCATGTTGGCCATGCTGGTCTCAATGTCCTGACCTCATGATCTGCCCGCCTCGGAATCCCAAAGTGCTGGGATTACAGGCGTGAGCCACTGCGCCTGGCCAGACAATAGTTTTAAAAGTCCCCAACAGGTCACAACTACATGGCAGGGGTCAGAAAACTACAGCTCAAAGGCCAAATCTGGCCTGCTGACTGTTTTTATATAGCACAAAACCTAAAAATGGTTTTTACATTTATTAATGGTTGAAAAAAACTTTTTAACCCAATATTTTGTAATACATGAAATTCAAATCTTGGTGCCCATAAATAAAAGGTTTATTGGACCACAGCTACCCTCATTTGCTTACAAATGTCTATGGCGGGTTTTGAGCTACAGTGGTAGTTGAGTAGTTGTGAACATGTGTTCCACAGAGCCTAAAAAATGTACTCTTTGGCCCTCTTCAAGAGACATTTGCTGAATCCTGGTCTAGAGCAGTAGTCCTCAAAATGAGGTTCACAGACCAGCACTATAATGTCACACAGAAAAAAGATGCAAGCCTGGGTGCGGTGGCTCACGCCTGTAATCCCACACCTCGTTTCTACTAAAATTATAAAAATTAGCTGGGCATGGTGACGCAAGCCTGTAATCCCAGCTACTTGGGAGGCTGAGGCTGGAGAATTGCTTGAACCCGGGAGGCAGAGGTTGCAGTGAGCCAAGATCGCGCCACTGCACTCCAGCCTGGGTGACAGAGAAAGGCTCCGTCTCAAAAAAAAAAAAAAAAGAAAGAAAGAAAAGAAGAAAGAAAAAGAAAAAAGATGCAAAATCTTGGGCCCCGTATCGATCTACAAACATAGAAATTGGTGATGGAGGCGGACAACCTATGCCTTAACCAGCCCTCAGGGTAGTCCTGATGCACACGAAGCTTGAGAACTACTGGCCTAGAGTAACATTTCAGCTGTGAAACATAAAGAAAACGTGAATTGCAGGTAAGTACTGGCTTCAAAACTCTGGATATCTAATTGACTTGGGGAAAGTTACTGATGCAAACAAACCGCAATGGTCAGTGATTCAGGGTGATAGGCTTCACTCAATTATGTTCCTCCTTAAAGTGGACTGTAATATTGTTGAATCTAACTTAGAGAGGTGTTTTGGGTACTATTGTAAACAATTTCAAGCACCAGACAAAATGTCAATAATATCATTTCTTTAAAAAGAAGTTGCAAAACTCAGGTCCAGTGGCACACACATGTAGTCCCAGCTACTCCGGAGAGCAGCTGATGCGGGATTGCTTACACCCAGGAGTTTGAGACTAGCTTGGGCAACAAAGCAAGACTCCTGTCTCTAAAAAAAAAAGTTGCTTGATAAAGGCAGGTATGTATTCTGTAAAGTTTTTAAAGTATAATATTTTCCAAATGACAATACCACCAACCCTAGTATTGTCAACTGATATATGAGGGACAGAGTAGTATCCTAGGAAAAGCAGACAGTTGGAAAGTAGAAGCCTGGACTTTTGTTTCAGCTCTACCACTTATTAGCTGTGTGGCCCTGCGCAAGTTTCTTCATTTCAGTCTCAGGTGAGAATTAATTGAAATAAGAAATATGAAAGTGCCTTGCATTTAGAAGATACCCAATAAATAATAGTTCTTTCAAGAATACATAAAAACCTGTAATCCCAGTGCTTTGGGAGGCCGAAGTGGGAGGATCGTGAGATCCTATCTCTACAAAAAATAAAAGAATTAGCCAGATGTGGTGGCTTGGGCCACCAGCTACTGTAGTCCAGCTACTCAGAAGTTCAGCTACTCAGGAGTCAGTCCAGCTACTCGGGAGTCTAACTACTCAGGAGGCTGAGGCAGGAGAATCACCTGAGCCCTAGAGTCTGACATTGCACTGAGCTATGATCACACCACTGCACTCCAGCCTGGGCAACAGAGTAAGATCCTGTCTCAAAAAATAAAAAAATAAAAAATAAAATTAAAAAAAAGACTACATAAAAAATAAAATGGGAAGGAAAACAGGGCTCAAGTATAGTTTCTAATACTGAACACTTATTATGTCTCAATTACTGTACTAGGCACTTTACATATGTTAGCTCATTAATCTTCACAGAAACTGTGTGAATTGTGAACTGTTATTACTCCATATCACAGTTGAAAATACTGAGGCACACAAAGGAACATGCAGTAAGTCCCAAAGCTGAGAGGGAAAGCAGGCTAAGTTGTCTCTACTAAATATATTACTTCTCTCACAGGCATGAGAAAAACAGGAGCTAAAACACAGGGAAATACCCAGAAAATTTAAAAGTCATCACAAAACTATTGTTACTACTACTATTAAGTTATTTTTCCAAAAGCGGTGATGGGTTGACCTAATCCATCCACTACCTCAAACCAAGCTGCCTTCGCTGACCAAACACACGCTTCGGGGAGGTGGCTGCCAGAACTATTAGTTGGACAGTCTGTGGATATGAAATGGAAATTTTGGAAAGACTCAGGTGGACTCGATCTGTGATTCCACCTCCCTAATTGCATTGCTAGGCAGGACCACACACAAGACACAAACTCACAAGTGTTTCCCTTCTGAGGAAAGTATTATAATTACTATTAATAATGATAATACTAATATAAATACTAATAATAACAATGGTTAAAATTTAATAGACATTTAGATTAAGCTCAGTGCTAGGTGCTCTACATACATTATCTCTTACCAGCTGTCATTAGGCAGGTAGCTGTTAACATCACTGCTTTATAGATGAGGAACTAAGGCTCACATGTCTGGTAATCAATGACCTGGCCCCAAGCTTAATCCTCTAAGTCCAAATCCAGTGCTGTGTCTGCCATTCCAGTTGCCTCTCAGCAGTGTGCAGGGGACTATGAGTTCTATTCGCTAGTGTGTTTTGTTATATAATGTATTATTTCAGGGATTAGATTTCAAGGTCAGTTTTTTAATCATGAAAAATGTACATATCATGTAACTAGTTAGCATTTAGAATGAAGACACTTTTCATGAAAATTCTTAGAAATGATCCAATTGGGAGGCACTATGGTAGTGAAAACAGCATGAGCTTGGAGGTCAAACAGGTGTGAGTTACCAAAACTTCTGAGACTCATTTTCTTCACTATTACATGGAAGTAGCAGTGTTCTCTCTACCACGAGCTGATGCGAGCATTTGCTGAGACAAGATAAATAGATAAACCATCTTTTAAAAAATAGGTGCTCCATAAATCCTCCTTTCTTTTCCTTTTCCTTCTCTACTCTTCAACATGTTTACCTGAGGGGTCTCTAAATGCCTTCATTCATTCAACAACTACTTAATGAACTCATTGCATGTGCCATGCTCTGGATTAGAGAATTCAGTGGTGAATGAGGTGACAAGGTCCCTACTCTCAGGGAGCTTACATCCTTGTAGTGGGAGGCAGACATAGACAAATCAACAAATGCATTTGATTACATCAGATAGTGCTATGCATGATGAAAAAAGAACCAAAGTGGCACAGCATTGGACAGAAAGTTCTACCCCTGGTCCTGCTAAGAGCTATGTGATCTTGAGCAATAACAATAACAGTCGACACCGACTGACCAAGAGCTTACTGGTGCCAAGCTCGGTGCTGAGTACTTCAAAGACATTACCCTCTGAGATGCAGAAGCTCAGTAAAATGAGAGAGTTGGGCTTCACAATCTTTGAGGTCCCTTCAGCTCTGAAATGTGTGCCTTCATTCAGCACCATCTGATTGTCATGCTACATCCCAGGCATCGGGAAGATGTAGCCTCTGATCAATTTTAGGACTCATGAAGATTTTTTTCAATGTGGTTGATTACATGAAAGATCATCTTTATCAGTGTTATCAAGTTCAAGTACACAGTCATTATAGGGGGAATCTTTTCTATGTACTTAAACTTGAAGCATGAAGTCATCAGGCCTCTAACACTAGGATATCTGGATGAGGCTTTTGAGACATTCACTTTTAGGATGAACAGTGTTGCCAAGGTACCTGCCCTCTCAAATGACAGCCTCACTGCCGAAAAGATGCAGACACACCCACACATGACTGGATGGTAAAATTCGAAATGTCAGGAACACAGCCTGAACATATCCAATCTGTTGACAATTATGGTTCTACACTGTATTCAGCAATTTCACTTTCATAAGACACTTTTGTATTTGAAACAAATTCTTTTCTTTCAATCTGATAAAAGACACCCTTATAAATGTTGTCACAAGGCAACAGGATAATAAGGTGCCATACTGTGTTTATTCCACTAACTACTCATTACAAATGATTCCATCTTTTTATTAGAAATAAAATCTGGTGTTTTCACAGGTGAAATGAAGAAATGGGCATAAGTCATAGTACCTTTAGAAGATAATGGTCCTCCAATTAGCCTGGCAAAGAAAGAGGGGTGGGTCCTCAACTTTGTTTATCATAATATAAATAAGTAGTAAATTTTCTAAATGCTGAATGAGCAAAATTAAAATCCCCAGTATCCATTATATTCAGGGTCACAGAAAGGATACCCAAACTACAGTAACTAATGTAGAACAATGTAGAAATGGTCTCTTGAATTTCCTATATATAATTCATTTTTAACAAAAGCACTGCTGATACCTTATAACTACATCTAATTTCCAACTTGCTACCACCAATATTACAACAAATTTGATGCATGATGACCATCTTCAGAGACAGAAATGGCCCCTCCATCTCCCACACACTATCATTCATTCAGGATTCACTGCACACTGTGTTTTGGTAAAGCTATTTGGGGAAACAAGACTCAAGTGTGTACTAATTACTACAAGGGGCAAGTGGACTAATCTGACGTTTTAGAGACACCAGTGGGAAATCACAAGAAACCTCAGGGGAGTAGAAGAGCCCAGAACAGCGAGGAGTTGCTTTGTACTAATTTGATCTTGTAAGAGATGATCGTATTATTGTTACTGGTGATGACCTAACAGCAACTCTATATAGGGTTTTCTTAGGCAGTAAATCTATATGTTATTTGTTATGAATACTAGAATATTTATTGTTATCAAAGGTAATAATAAGACTTATTTTTAGTGTTACAAAAATTCTATCAACACCTAGTCTGAGTTGAACGCTGAAAATTATAGTTAACTGCTTCCTGCACTCCATGGAAGAACACACTGTGCAGCCTGAATGTCTCTTGAAATTGCTCTGTGTCCTCTGGATCCTGCAGCACATTTTTTCATATTTCTTTTTATTTATTTATTTATTTATTTATATTTATGTATTTATTTTTGAGACGGAGTCTCGCTCTGTCGCCCGGGCTGGAGTGCAGTGGCCGGATCTCAGCTCACTGCAAGCTCCGCCTCCCGGGTTTATGCCATTCTCCTGCCTCAGCCTCCCAGTAGCTGGGACTAGAGGCGCCCGCCACGTCGCCCGGCTAGTTTTTTGTATTTTTTAGTAGAGACGGGGTTTCACCGTGTTAGCCAGGATGGTCTCGATCTCCTGACCTCGTGATCCGCCCGTCTCGGCCTCCCAAAGTGCTGGGATTACAGGCTTGAGCCACCGCGCCCGGCCCACATTTTTTCATATTTCAAATTTGTATTTGGAATGTAAATCTAGGTTACGGTTTTAAATATTTTCATGTTCAGTAATAACATCCACTTCTAAAAGCTGCATTTTATTTTCCTTTGTAGATTAAGCCTGAAGGTGGGATTATAGAATTCAAGTATGATGGAGGGAGGAATGCATTTTAAATAACTAATGTTGCTGCACACAATATGCCCTATATTTATTGGCCTCTTACTCAGGGTCCATTTTAATTGTTATCTGCTTACGCATCCTATACTACATAATGAAATGCTTCCATTTCACCCACTGAGCCCTGGGTTTTCATGTGCACCTTTACTAATGACCCTTAATTAAGCTGATTTTATCCCTGAAAATGTGAGTTTTCTTTTGGTCAACAAGTATTTTTAAGGGAGAGGTCTGAATGAACTTTCAAAGAGACATTTAAAATGCTTATTATTTTAAGCAGTTGTAAAACTGAACTAAGTACATTGGTGCTCAAGTGTGGGCTACCAACACACATATTTTTCATTGTATGTTTCCAGAGAAGCACTTTCACCCTGCAGTGTGCCATCAATCCTCGGTTACGTTACACTGCAGAGGTATCAAATATCTGGGTAGAAAACAACACAGTAAAGTAGCTTGGCACTACTTTACATTAGCTACCAATGTCAACCAGAGATAATATGTGATTTAAAAGACACCCTGTAAAATGTCTTACTGAATATATTTTTTTCATAATGATCAGTAAATGCCAAAGTCTAGTAACAAAACTATTATTTATAGCATGTTAACATCTAATTGATTTTACAAATGGAGGCAATTATTTTGGATGAAGAGAGGAATGCCTGCCAGATTTAAATGATTTATGATTACCAAGAGAGAAAAACAACAATGTTTTGCTAATTCATTTTCAAATATGATTCTTACATTCATTGATGATTTTAATTTTAAACCAAATGATTTGCTTAATAATATATTAACTTTAACAACAAAAAAATCCCAATTTACTTTGTGACAGCAATCTGATACATTTTTAACTGTTTAAAAATGTTTCCTCCTACAGTAAGCTCAGAAGGGATGGTAGCATAGGAATATATTTTCCAGGTGCTGATTTAGACCCACAGAAAGATTACACTTCATGAACTCCAACCAATTACTCAGAGTAGGAGCACAGGCTCTTACAGCGCTGTGTGCTTCAAGTCCACAAGAACACTGCAGATACATCCATGCCTTATATTTCTTGACCTAAAACACTGACTGATTGCTTAACAGGTTTCATAACGTGTACAAATGTTGCTAAAGAAAAGTTAAATAGTCTGCATCACTCGATATAACTCTTTTATTGATTTTTATAATCTAGTACTAAGGTGTATGTTTCAAAATAAATGAGAAAGATTGAAGGTTCCTTCCCATCTCCAGGCAACTTAAAGCAGAAGGGAAGCTCACATTTCACAAGAAATAACCTATGCATTTGTTGAGGGAAAAAAACCCACATGCACTACTAGGGAATGCCCCAGGCTGAAGCAGATACTGACTGCACAAAGCTAAAGGACAAGAACCCTTGAAACTAAACAAAAGCAAATTCATCTGTTGACAGATGTTGATTACATCAAAGCAACAAGGAACTCCCCCAATTCCCAATTTTTTAAAACAATTAATACAGTCTACAATATGCACAATAAGGACAAAGTTAAGTTTTTTAACTTATCATAATAAATGTTAGTAAACTTGTTTTAAAAGAGTTCCAGTTCAGTTACAAACTATTCTAGTGTGTTTTTAGCTATGGGCTTCTCCAAACAGTGGTTTATTCATTCCCATGGACATGTCTGGGAAGCCAAGTTGGCCATGCCATCAGCCCCTTCCTTCCAGGGGTTAACTGCTCTGGCTGCCAAATAAAATACAGAGCGAGCCATGTAATTATGGAGACAGTCAAAGGGCAGGCTCTATTTTGAAATCTATTTGCACAGACAAGGTCTTCCAATTGAACTTACAGGAAACAAGCCGGTAAAGAGCCTCCTTTTCCCCAGATGCTTTCCACACTTTTTCTCCAATGCAGGAAATCATGGATATGGACACCATACACCACTGCTTCCTGGATTTCAAGCTAAGATGCCATTACAGAAAGAAAAGTGGATCTGTTTCACCAACTTTTAAAAAACATTTTTTTGGCCTAATTAACAGCATTTGGCAACAGCCTCTGGATGATAAAGTCACAGTGTTTATTTATTAAACAACATTTCTAAAGAGGATGCAGGCCCAGTTGGTATGCAGGTGTTGGAAAACAGCTCATTTTCTTTAATGCTGAAAATAAAGCACATAGCTGAATCTAAAATATATGGGCATAATACTTGTCTGAAATAAATATTCTTCTTCACATCCAACAGTGTTGTCCTTGAAGTTATTCTTACCTAAGACCACTAAAACAGTAACAAAGATCCCACAGAAATAAAAAGGAAATGTGTAAAATATTTTAAGTGACAAAAAAGTCATAATTCACTTTTATGCTGAAGCATGAAAGTTCATCCTAGTTGTTTACTGCTCTAAGTTTGCAATTTTTATGAAGATGCATCATTCTCATATTAAGGTAGGACTGGGCCACTACTACTAATAAAACTTCACCTCAAATGAAGTTGAGATGGATACTGGTCTGTAGATGTCAGAATTCATCTACAGCCTGGGAGTCCTGGTTCTAGCAAAGATGAACTGGAAAGTCGGTCATAGAGCACTTCTGGGGAGAGGAAGGGCAGCAGCCTGAGGGAACCATCTTCCCATAATAACAACATTTAAGAATGGTGCCCAGGTCACTGCAAAACATGACCTTCCCCAAGGCCTAATCAGGAAGTTGGCTCTGTACTATATCCCTCCTCCTTTAAATAAAATTATTAATAGCAACTGATAGAGGATAACATCAATGACAAGTTCAGAAATGGTTTACGAAAATACTTCATTTTGCTTCTTTACAAAAGCTAAATCCGATAATATGTGATTATTCACTGATGTACACCACCAGCCCACAGGCATCTGTATTTAAACAAGAAGCATTCCCCTCTTTTTGGGAAACAAAAACACCTCAACCTACTCTAGAAACACAGATCTATAAACATTCCTACTTAATAATGTAGGCTCCTGCTTCTGAGTCTAGGGAAAAAAAATTCCTTTAGGCTGGCCCAATTATAGCTGGGGGAAGGGTGCCAAAAATTATAGTCAGAAATCAAGTATAAAACTAAAAGCTGATCGTTTGGTGGATAAGTAGAAGTTACATAGAAATGTTTAATTTGTACAATAAGGCTATTGCATGGGATTTCTCCATTTGAGACAAAAAAGTTTACTTCAAAATTTAAATTAAATTCATCTTTATAATCATAAAGTATTGAGTCACAATGAAATGGTATATACTTGGCAAATCCCATTGTCTCTCAGCTAAAGTTTAGAGAAAAGCAGCTTTTTAGCATTTCAACAATACATATACTCAGGCAACTTCTTAGACAAAGAAATATTGTATCCTTACAGAGGAAATAAAGAAGCTGTTTATTAGGGCCATGGTTAAAATGTAATAATTCATTCTAGTTGAGCCCTGTGAAAAATGTCATCAAAATATCATTTTCTTTGCCAGATTTTCTGGATGCCGTAATATCATTTAAACACAGAATAAAAGACAAGCTCTGATCAGAGTACAAGCACAACACTAAAATGAACTAAAACCAAATGCTCTGTCAAAGATATAGGAAAGAATTTCACACAGTCCTGGTACCCAGGGAATGCACACTTCTAGTTTAGCACAGAACATCTGGCAAATTTCAACCTTCCAAAGTCTCTCAAAAGAAACATTCCTGTTACCTCACACACTTTGGTTAAAGAAGAGGAAAACAGAATGATTTTATATTAAAGCACACAAATCAGAACCAGAAGAGCAATTTCATAGGAATCACACATGGAACTCAATTTTAGAGAAAGTCTATATAAAAACATCATGAGTTTTTTTAAAAAACTGATATAGTGAGAAAACCCTTCTTTAATTCTTAAAAAAACCTCCAGACTATTCATAAATACTACTGTCACATACTACTTAAAATATTAGTTATTTTGTATTAAAATACCCAGTAACAGAAGATATGAGGGCTTATAATCTATGATCAAAAGCACAGCTTTAATATATTTTTAAATTATATTAAAGCATTTGAAAAGAGCATGATTTCAGTCTTCATATTACAATAGTGTCAACTGAATTCTGTATACAGCATGCCCTAGGTATTCTGTTGGATGTCTTTCTTTCCTTTTTTCTTTTCAATGGGCCATTTAAAGTTATTGCCACATAAGCAAACCATTGGGATGAAATAGCTGAGAGCTTTGACCAAAATTGTAGTATCAATACCAAAAACAAATAAGACAAAAAACAAAAAACCCTACACCTTAAACTTCCTGAGAAAATTTTCACTGTACATCTCTAAGTGAAAGGCATGGGATAGAAAGAAAACATGTGAATATAAGTCTTATCGTGGTATTTTGACAACAGTAGGAGTTTTGTCTCTGCCCTGTAACCAGTCAATAGGAGTGGTAAATCGGTAGGTAGATAGGTCAATAATTACCAACTAAAATAAGAAAGCTAATGCTTCAGGGAAACAACATATTTCCAAGCTTTTGCAGTTGACAGTACACAGATTCACGACAACAGAAGCCAAGATCACTCACCAAGGAGTTATTTTCAACCAGAAAAATAAAGAGAAAGTATACAGTAACCTCTTTAGTAAAAGCAAAAGTTCCACATTTTCTGAAGGCAGCTTTTTGGACTGGTATAGTTATGTTGCCACAAATAGTTTTACACTCAAGTCCACTAGGTATACTTGGTTGACCATATGAATACTCACTCGACAGTTTTGGGTATTAATGCAAAAAGTACAATGTGTTAAAATGGCACAGGCTTAAAAGGGGAGCTCCATAGAAGGCTGCTTAAAATTTGGCCCATATATATGTGTGTGTATGTCTATGTATATAAGTAAACATAAATATAAATATGTATATAAGTAAATATATGTATATAGGTAAACATAAATATAAATATTTAAATATATATACTTATATATTTAAGGATATGAATGTTCAACTATCTGTTACTTTTTGTACTCAAGATTAAAAATTAAGTCAGACTGACGCCTATAAATCCAGCACTTTGGGAGGCTGAGGGCTGCAAATTGCTTGAGTCTAAGAATTTGAGACCAGCCTGGGAAACATGGTGAAACCTTGTCTCTACAAAAAATACAAACATTAGCCGGGCATGGTGGCACACACCTGTAGTCCCAGCTACTTGGGAGGTTGGGGTGGGAAGATCGTTTGAGCCCAGGAGGCAGAGGTTGCGGTGAGCCGAGATTGCGCTGCTGCACTTCAGCCTAGGCAACAGAGTGAGACCCTGCCTTAAAAAAGTTAAAATAAAATAAAAATTTAAAAACGTTAAAAAATAAAACCACCACAATCACCAACAAAACATGTACTCTTTTGTTTTTTTTTTGAGACGGAGTCTGGCTCTGTCGCCCAGGCTGGAGTGCAGTGGCCGGATCTCAGCTCACTGCAAGCTCCGCCTCCTGGGTTTACACTATTCTCCTGCCTCAGCCTCCGGAGTAGCTGGGACTACAGGCGCCCGCCACCTCGCCCGGCTAGTTTTTTGTATTTTTAGTAGAGACGCGGTTTCACCACAAAACATGTACTCTTTATCTGTATTTAGCAGGCTGCTTGCTTCTCATATCTGAAAACACTTAGCCAACACCAAGATTATTCACACAGTAAAATGACAAATTCATCATCTCATATTTAAAGTTTTTAATATTGCCACGATACCAAAATATTTGATGTGTAAAACATCTGAAACATATTTATTGTCTGAGGGGACGGGACACTTTTTGAAGTATACTGCTACTGGAGTGTTACAAAGAAACCTCAACCCTTGAATGCCTAATAAGGTATAGTCAATTTGGGGGTAAAAAAGAAGGAAACAGTGTGAAATTTAAAATTTTATATTTTGCTTGTGAATGTACCATGAGAATTTCCTCCAAAAGATATGCCTTCCTTTTTATATTTACTTGAGCTCTTGTTTAAATTGGTTTTCCTTGTCTGAGTACTATTGGTTGACTTAAACAAGTTAGTTAAATTTTTTAAGCCTTAGTTTCCTCATTTGTTATTGTGGATAACAATACCTTCCTCACAGGGTTGCTATGATAATTGTATGACACGATAGATCGAAAGTGGCATAAGGTAAGCACTCAATAAATGGTAATTACTATCATTGGTTACCTGACTGTGGGAGGAGGTCACTCTAAAACGGGCTAATCAGTAGGTACAAACCAGCCTGAATTTTACAATGTGCCTTGGATAATCCACAAAGCAAGTAATTCATAAAGTAATCATGAGATCCTAGGTTGGGTCCCAGAGCTGCTACTTAAAAGTGACACTATCCAAAGCACTGGGCCTCTCCTTACTCCATCACAGGGCCAACCTGAACCCCAAATGAGACTGCAGATGTAGAAACACTTTACAAACTGGACAGCATTTCGTGATTGTAGTGTATGCGAGAAGGCTCACACTCAGTAGGATGAATTATGGACAGCCTAATTTTGATGTTTTCCTGAGAGTTCCTGCTGGGCCCTTGCAAGCATGCTGATGGTTAATGGTGAGGTCTAAGGAAAATTTCTTCCTACATCCATAGGCATAAAAGGCCCTGGCTTTTTCCAAGAATCATATCTTTCTAAATATATAAGAATACTTCTTAAATTTGTGAAAGGGTGGGATGGGAGAAATTATGTTACAGGAAGATTCTATTTTGCATTGAAGACATTCCCTGTAAAGTGTACTATCACAAACAATTTTAAGAGTGAGATCAGAATGCTGCTATTTTGGCTGAGTGCTGTGGCTCACGCCTATAATCTGAGCACTTTGGGAGGCCGAGGTGTGCGGATCCCTTCAGCTCAGGAGTTCAAGGCCAGCCTGGGGCAACATGGTGAAACCGCGTCCCTGTGAAAAATACAAAAATTAGCCAGGCGTGGTGGCATGTGTCTGTAGTCCCAGCTACTCGGAAGACTGAGGTGGGAGGATGACTTGAGCCCAGGAGGCCGAGGCTGTAGTGAGCCAAGATCGCACCACTGCATTCCAGCCTGGGCAAGAAAGTGAGATCCTGTCTCAAAAAAAAAAAAAAAAAGAAAAAAGAATTCAGCCTTTTTTATTCTGTTACTAAATACCATTCAGCCAATGCTGTGCTTAGCCATAAACTTTAATGTTGCCCTTGGTAACCTCAGTTTGTAAGAATTTAAACCTATTTGTCTTGGTGTGCAATCTGTTTAGCAGAAATATTTCAGAGCTCAATAAACCTTATTGTTTAAATGTATCAAGAAGTCTTCTTTGCATAAAAATTCCTCTTTATTAAACAGTGCTACAGGAAAAACTTATTTACATTTCAAGCACTACCAACATACATCACTTATGACAAAAAAGGCAAGCACTCCATAAGAAATGCTCAATCACTGTCAATCACAAACACTAAAATATACATAAACCAAAGCACGCCGTGTGAACTGTATTAAATTCAGCTAAACACGGAATTACCAACAGAACAAACAAAAAAACAAATAATTATCAGTGCCTCACAGACCTATTTACACAATATACAAAATAACTTGGAAAGGTGTAACCATGGAAACCCAATAGCCTAAATTCAGTGCCTTTAAATTTTGCGTTTATTTAATCACTGTGCAAATGATGTCCTTACAAAATTTAAATATTTTTAAAGCTGTCAAAGCTTATCTTGGTTATTAGATCATTGATTGAAATAGTTTCAGCTATAAATTAGTTATCTTTAAAATTATTCAGAGACCAGTTTAATGAAACTATGATAAAAATGTCAAACAATTTTTTCTAATTTTGTCAGAAAACTATTATTTCACAACCACTGATTAACTGAAAAACTCAACTATTTACAATAAGTCCCATAATAGTCAAGTAATATTAACAGACACTTTGACATAAAGACTCTTCTTAAATTCATTCTGTTGTATGCAACCACCCCCACTTCCTCTAATTAGCTACTAAAACAGAAATGCTACTAGTTGTTTTGGTTTAAAAGTTGTTTTTACTGACAATTACCATTTGAAGAGTTTAATATTTAATGCTATAGTTAGTCCTAATGTCTTATATTTTATTTCATAATCTAAATGACTAAAATATTATTTTGTAGTTCACTGGCTCCCACACTTAAGCTGTAATGTTCAGTGTGTATTTCATTATGTAGATGAGCAATGGATGCTGTCTGACATGATTTAAATGGGTCAACAGTATTTTCCTAGTCACATTAATCATCCAGACAGCTAAAATGAAAAAAAAAGGTCCTTGAAAACTAAAACTAGAGAATCTATTCACACAAATGACACTTACCATCAGTGGATTATCTAGGATGTGGTTAAGGAGAAGGAAGAGTTACAGACTTTGAACATATGTTTCATCATTTATTCAGAAACCACTTCAAGACCCTAGCTCTATTTTCAGAATCGAAGTAAACACTCACAGAAAGAGATTTCTGAGATACCAAAGTGTAATTAAAAAAAAAAAAAAAAGCATTACATTGCAATCTTTGAAACTTTTTTCATTCCAGAAAAAATAAAATAAAATTTGGGAAGCCCAGCTCTAAGTGAGGCTGAGCTCCGAGAGTAGGGTCGGGCTTATCATATGTATGAAAATACACAGCAGCATAGGTGCACCAAAATCTCACAAATCACCACTAAAGAACTCCATCATATATATATATCCTCCATCATATATATATCCTCCGTTATATATATATAATCCTTTTTTTTTTTTGAGACGGAGTTTCACTCTTGTTGCTCAGGCTGGAGTGCAATGGTGCGATCTCGGCTCACCACAACCTCCGCCTCCCAGGTTCAAGTGAGTCTCTTGCCTCAGCCTACCGAGTAGCTGGGATTATAGGCATGCGCCACCATGCCTGGCTAATTTTGTACTTTTTAGCAGAGATGGGGGTTTCTCCATGTTGGTCAGGCTGGTCTCGAACTCCCGACCTCAAGTGATCCGCCCGCCTCGGTCTCCCAAAGTGCTGGGACTGCAAGCATTAGCCACTGCGCCCAGCTTATATATGATCCTTTTTAGTGGTTTTGGAGCATTCCCTTATACGAAGGGATTATATAGTACCTTATTTAAACAATGATGAGCATTTTGGTAGTCCTTTCTGTTTTGGTTTGATTTTTTTGCTTTATATAATGTGCTTTTTCAAGTACAGTTGCACAGTGATTACTTCTTTTTAGTTTAAATGTGTAAAAGTACTTGTAGGTTAAGAAATATGCAAAACTTTAACTCATTTGCAAAACTGTTCACAAACACTGTAATTTGTATTACTAATGATGCCTATTTTCTATACCTTTACCAATAGTTTAACGTTAAAATCTGTTAGTCTGAAGAAAAATGAAAAATGGTATCTCACTTTTACTCATTTTTCTTCAGATACTCCTGAGGTTCAAGATCTTATCCTTTGTTTATTTCTGTATTCTCTTTTGTGAAGTCTTCTATTAGGCCTTTTGGGTTGTTTTTCACCTGATTGATTTCTTTATTTTTTTGAGACAAAGTCTTGCTCTGTCACCCAGGCTGGAGTGCAGTGGCACGACCTCCATCTTCCAGGTTCAAGAATTCTTCTGCCTCAGCCTCCCGAGTAACTGGGATTTCGGGCATGTGCCACCACGCCTGGCTAATTTTGTATTTTAAGTAGAGATAGGGTTTCACCATGTTGGCCAGGCTAGTCTCGAACTCCTGACCTCAAGTGATCCACCCTCTTTGTCCTCCCAAAGTGCTGGGATTACAGGCATGAGCCACCAAGCCCAGCCTCTTCACCTGACTTACTTTATTTTTATTTTTTAGACAGAATCTCACTCTATCACCAAGCTGGAGTGCAGTGGTGCGATCTCGGCTCACTGCAACCTCTGCCTCCCGGGTTCAAGTGATTCTCCTGCCTCAGCCTCCTAAGTAGCTGGGATTACAGGCGCATGCCACCACACCCAGCTAATTTTTTTTTTTTTTTGTATTTTTAGGAGAGACGGGGTTTCACCGTGTTTGTCAGGATGGTCTTGATCTCTTGACCTCGTGATCCACCCGCCTCAACCTCCCAAAGTGCTGGGATTACAGGCATGAGCCACCATGCCCAGGCCACCTGACTTATTTTTAAGAGTACTCTGTGAATTAGAAACATTAAACGTGTGTACTACATTGCTTCAACTATGTTTTTCAGCTTGCTTTTTGTATTTCCACCATGTTTAAAGTGTTTTTGGCCACAAAATTGGGTTTACATTGAATTTACAGATTAAGGACAATATGATTATAATTTTTTTTTGAGACAGGGTCTTGCTGTGTCACCCAGACGAAGTGCAGTGGTGCAACCATAGCCCACTGCAGTTTTAACTTCGTGGGCTCAAGCAATCCTCCTGCCTCAGCCTCCCAAGTAGCTGGGACCACAGGCACATGCCACCATGCCCAGTAATTTTTTTTATTTTGTAGAGTCAGGGTCTCACTATGTTGCCCAGGCTAGTCTCAAACTCCAGGATTCAAGTGATCCTCCTGCCTTGGTCTCCCACAGTGCTGGAATTACAGGTGTGAGCCACCATGTCCAGTTGACTCTAAAATATTTAACTGTCTTCTTTAAGATAAGAAATGTCTTCACATTTCCTACAGTGTTCTTAAATGTCCATCAGTGGAGATCTAATGCTTTCTTCATATAGGCCTTGTACATTTCTTGTTATTTGTCTATCCTTGGGTTTTTTTTAACTCCTTGGTTGCTACTATAAATGAAATTTTTATAATGGAATATAATGCTATTATATATAAATACAATAATTTTTATAAAACATTAAACTTACTTTTTTAAAAAAACTTGTTTTAAAAATTGAAGTATAATACTCTAATGTCATATTTTTATGTTCTTTCATATATCAAAAATCAAACATACATGTAGACACACACATTTTCTCCATTGGAGGTTAGTGAGTTGTGACCAACTGGGGTTACGTTGACTTTGCTTTCCATCACTGCCAACTCATCCCTCTCTTACCTTGCCTCTCCCCAAATATTATCCTGCCTCCTTCCAAATACGGAGTGCCGGACTGGATAAACTAAGAGGCGTTGGAAGTGCCAGCAAAGTAAAGCTCCAATAAAAGAATACTACTTTTTTTTGTAAGGATCTGATATTGAAAATATTTCTCATAGCCGGGTGCCTAAAATCCTAGTTACTTGGGAGGCTGAGGTAGGAAGATTGCTTGAGTCCAAGAGTTTGAGACTAGCCAGGGGAACAGAATGAGATCCTGTCTTAAAAAAAAAAAATATATACACACACACACACACACACACACACACACACACACACACACATATACACACACATATATACATATATTTTTTAAATAAAAAATATATATATTTCTGGCCAGGCACGGTGGTTCATCCCAGCACTTTGGAAGGCCGAGGCAGGTGGAACACTTGAGGTCAGGAGTTCGAGACAAGCCTGGCCAACATGGTGAAAGTCCGTCTTTACTAAAAGTATAGAAATTAGCTGCACATAGTGGTGGGTGCCTGTAATCCCAGCTACTGGGGAGGCTGAGGCAGGAAAATTGCTTGAATATGGGAGGCGGAGGTTGCAGTGAGCTGACATGGCATTACTGCACTCCAGCCTGGGCAACAGAGTAAGACTCCATCTTAAAAAAAAAAAACAACTATATATACATTAGGTCATTTCTTCTGGGGGATGAAATTAGTTGTTTCATGAATTCCTTTATGGACAGGTCACACAACACCTTCTTTAACCAATGATGAGCATTTAAGTGGGTTCTTTTTTTTTTTTTTGTCACAGAATCTTGCTCTGTCACCCAGGCTGGAGTGCCGTGGCACGATGTCGGCTCACGGAAACCTCCGCCTCCTGAATTCAAGCGATTCTTCTGCCTCAGTCTCCCAAGTAGCTGTGACTACAGGCACGCACCACCACGCCCAGCTAATTATTGTATTTTTAGTAGAGACGAGGTTTCACCATATTGGCCAGGCTGGTCTCAAACTCCTGACCTCATGATCCACCCAACTTGGCCTCTCCAAGTGCTGGGATTACAGGCATGAGCCACCGCACCCAACCTTAAGTGGGTTGTTTGTTTGTTTGTTTTTGCTTTACATAATATGCTTTTGGGGGGGCCTCAGACTCATTCAGTTCTTGTATACTGTTCAGTTCTGTAACTGTGGCTGTCGGGTACAAGAGGGCCTGAATGTATCAAAGCAAATAGCACAATCAATTACGGTATTTCCCCTAGTCTTATAACAGTAAAAGAGATTAAAAAAAAAAACTTTGAACAAAAATAAATTTAAAACGAATCTGACACTCTGCTGAACAAGGACTCTGTATAGCTCTAGTTCCTAGAACCCTGTGTATTTAGTTTGATTTTCCCCTGGGAATAGCAGGATGTCTTAAAATTTTTGAAGAGAGTGTGGGGATCCTCTCACTATTGCTCCCTTAGGGCAAATGCTCTCCTGATGTAGTTTCCTCCATGTGTTTCAGAACACCACTTCCGACTCCACCTACTAGTCTGGAAGAAAATCAGTATGCCATATAGTTGACAGGAAAAAAAGGACTTTTTAATATTTTTAAATATAGGTAAAAGTAGAGAAAGGGGTAAAATGAAATCCTTAAAGTTAAGCTACAATCCTGGTATAACTGAAATCTTTACAACTTTTTTCACTAAAAAAAAGTTTTGGGCGGAGCGCAGTGGCTCACGCCTGTAATCCCAGCACTTTGGGAGGCTGAGGTGGGCAGATCATGAGGTACAGAGTTCGAGACTAGCCTGGCCAACATGGTGAAACCCCATCTCTACTGAAAATACAAAAATTAGCTGGGCGTGGTGGCGGGAGCCTGTAATGCCAGCTACTCGGGAGGCTGAGGCGGAAGAATCACTTGAACCAGAGGGGCGGTTGCACTCCAGCCTGGGCGACAGGGTGAGACTCCGTCTCAAAACAAAACAAAACAAAACAAAGTTTTGGCCAGGAAGGTGGCTCACGCCTGTAATCCCAGCACTTTGAGAGGCCAAGGCGGGCAGATCACGAGGTCAGGAGTTCGAGGCCAGCCTGGCCAACATGGCGAAACCCTGTCTCTACTAAAAATACAAAAATTAGCTGGGACTGGTGGCAGATGCCTGTAATCGCAGCTACTCAGGAGGCTGTGGCAGGGGAATCACTTGAACCTGGGAGGCAGAGGTTGCAGTGAGCTGAGATGGTGCCACTGCACTCCAGCCTGGGCAACAGAGCAAGACTTGGTCTCAAAAAAAAAAAAAAAAGGCTGGGCCACGGTGGCGCACACCTGTAATCCCAGCACTTTGGGAGGCTGAGGTGGGCAGATCATGAGGTACAGAGTTCGAGACTAGCCTGGCCAACATGGTGAAACCCCATCTCTACTGAAAATACAAAAATTAGCTGGGCGTGGTGGCGGGAGCCTGTAATGCCAGCTACTCGGGAGGCTGAGGCGGAAGAATCACTTGAACCAGAGGGGCGGTTGCACTCCAGCCTGGGCGACAGGGTGAGACTCCGTCTCAAAACAAAACAAAACAAAACAAAGTTTTGGCCAGGAAGGTGGCTCACGCCTGTAATCCCAGCACTTTGAGAGGCCAAGGCGGGCAGATCACGAGGTCAGGAGATCGAGCATCCTGACTAACATGGTGAAGCCCCATCTCTACTAAAAATACAAAAAATTACCCGGGCATGGTGGTGGGCGCCTGTAGTCCCAGCTACTGGGGAGGCTGAGGCAGGAGAATCGCTTCAGAACCCGGGAGGCGGAGGTTGCAGTGAGCCGAGATGGAGCCCCTGCACTCCAGCTTGGGCGATAGAGTGAGAGTTGGTCTCAAAAAAAAAAGTTTTAAAGGTATTTGCTCCATCACCCCCACCCCGCAAAAAACCCACCACCAACAATAATACCGAAGCTCATCCTTCCTGAAGACTTCTAAGAAGCGTAGGAAATGAAAGGGTTATTTTAATTCTGAGATGCCCTGTTCTTATGTGAAAATACAAAGAAAGCAGTTAGGAACAGCCCCAGGACTAGTGCTTCTTGATGGTCAAAACTGTACAACTGTACACACATTTTTAATTTGCAGTTCACAGCCACAGTGTTTCCTGGGAGTAACCCTGAGGCCTGGAGTTGTAGCTGCTCATTACCCTACACAAGTCAAACTCCTGAAGTGCACTAGAGCAGTGGGTCTGGACACTTAATTATTTCTGAGCACAGTATGACATAAGGTACTAGCTGGGATCTAAAAGTTTTTGAGACTTGGCCATTGTGATGATGTACAGAGAGGCAGGAGGTCTTCTCAGGAGTTAAACATGAGGAGGGTTGGAGAAACACTGCAGAGTGAAGAAAGTCCCATTCCCACCTTTGTGTTATGAAACCTTAGGTGGCAAGTATATTTTTGCAGAATGTAAGTATCTCAGGGGCAATATATAAAATAGGAAGGCTATAAATCCTGTAAAGGAGGTAGCAGTGGACTAAAATGGACAGAATTTATACTTATAACTAATGTTTCATCACTACCAAATCCACCCTGCTCCCAACTCCATTGCTGTGACTAGATGATGCTGACTTTAATGAGTAATCTGAAACACTGGCAATATTTGGGTTTGGTGATGGCTAACTTCAGACATCATAAATATTATGTAACCCTAGTCTTTTTGCCTCTAGCCAACCAGACTGACTGCATAAATGGCAAACTGACATTGAGAATTTATGAGCTCTGCTGCATTAGTAATGCACATTTCCTTTTGAATTATTCTAGCCTGTAGCCTGAAGCAGATTATAATTATCATTCCTTTTGCCGCACAAGTCTGAAGATCTACGAGTGGTTCAGGTAGCTACATGAATATATTTCAATGTTTTAGGGGGGTTGGTAAATAAAAACCCATATGTAACAAATGAAAAACAGATGAATTTATATATTGCTACAATTAAAAAAAATCCTAGCTAACTAAAATTTGGTCTCAGTCACAGTATATCCATAGAAAATGTTTCTCTGTCTTACTGAGATGTTTTTCTCTTTACCGTCAAAAAAATGGTGATGGTATTGTTCAGTTTACTTGGAGCAGTGTTCAGGTAGTCAATGATCTATGCCATGGATAAAGTTAGCTCTACACTAAGATACATACATGGTCTTAGCTGTTTGGAATGCATTTTCCGACATAAACAATGCAGCTAAGTTCTCAGCTAGCCCAATAGCTCATAAGACAAATAAAATACTCTACAATTGCAACAAAAACAAAAAACTAGGAAACAATACAGCTGTAAGCATATATTTTAGCCACATTATAGGTTTTTTGGAGCTGGCCTGGGAATGTTGCTGCCATTTACAACATGGTTTCTAAAGGATAATATGCTCCACATTTTTGGACGATTAAGGAAAATGAAACATCCACTTACTGCTTCCTACCACATATTCTCAGCCATTTCCACCCAAACCCTAAGCGACAGAAGGTGAAGGCTGAGTGCTCCCAGGAAAATCTAGAGAGTAAAGGGAGAAGGCCAAGTCCTGTCCCTTCCTATAATACCTGTACCAGCCCCAGAGCCAGGATTCTCATGCTGCTTCAGCTTCTTTCAGCTTCTATAGCAAGTGAAAGGAAGTAAGTCTCTGTCTTGAAGTTCGAGCAAACCTGCTTTCCTAAATGTTATCACCAGAAAGAACATGTCAAGCTCAAATACAGCCACCCAGAGACAAAACATGGTGGCTCTGGAGGACTAACATCACTCTAACCAGAACTCACCAATAGGGATAGGAGGTCTAGATGTTAAGTGTTCAGAACCCAGATGGAACCAGTGAAGCTCAACTATTGAGCTTCAGCTCTGGCTCTATGATTTACTAGCTTACAATCTTTAGCAAGTTACTTAACCATTTAATGCCTCAGTTTCTTCATCTGTTAAAAAATGGGGAAATAAAAAACTGTTGTAAAGATTAAATGAGTTTACATGTCTTAAGAGTTCATTAGCACAGCGCCTGGCATGTAGCAACTGATAAATTGAGCTATCACTCATAGGTATCACAACAACTGAAAAAGGTACAAAAATGCTCTCTCCTTTTTTAAAGCTATACTATTTTTTTTTCTGGTCTCTAGCGTAGCAATTGTTAGGTAGGAAGATGTAATTTAGCAAGCAGATAGCGATGACCAGAAAGAGTCTCTGTACCTCTGAAATATTCACACACACACACACACCCCCCAAATAAAACCTAGACTTTTTTTTTTTTTTTTCTTGAGATGGAGTTTCGCTCTTGTTGCCCAGGCTGGAGTGCAATGGCACAATTTTGGCTTACGGCAACCTCTGCCTCCCAGGTTCAAGCGATTCTCCTGCCTCAGCCTCCCAAGTAGCTGGGATTACAGGTATGCACCACCATGCCTGGCTAGTGTTTTTGTATTTTTAGTAGAGGCAGGGTTTCTCCATGTTGGTCAGGCTGGTCTTGAACTCCCGACCTCAAGTGATCCACCCATCTTGGCCTCCCAAAGTGCTGGAATTACAGGCGTGAGCCACCGTCCCCAGCCATAAAACCTAGACTTTAACATTACAAGTACATATAAGTAATAGACAAGAGTAAACTTACCTATGTTGTTTTACTAATAATATTTTAAAAGAAAGCATTTTAGAAGTCTGACAATGCCAAGTACAGGTGGAAGATGTAGGACAACAAGATCTCTCAAATACTACTGGAGAGTCAACTGGTACAACCACCTTGGAAAACTGCCTGTCAATTATGAAGTCACTAATTCAATCCTAGGTATACATATAAAAGAAATGCATACAGAAGTACACCCAAAAGACATACACAGAATGTTTGTCATAGAAAAAGGTGGAATCGGGCTGGGCGCAGTGGCTCATGCCTATAATCCCAGCACTTTGGGAGGCCGAGGTGGGCAGACCATGAGGTCAGGAGATTGAGACCATACTGGCTAACACAGTGAAACCCCGTCTCTACCAAAAATACAAAAAATTAGCTGGGAGTGGTGGCGGGTGCCTGTAGTCCCAGATACTCAGGCGGCTGAGGCAGGAGAATGGTGTGAACCCAGGAGGGAGCGCTTGCAGTGAGCCGAGATCATGCCACTGTACTCCAGCCTGGGCGCCAGAGTGAGACTCCGTCTCAAAACAAAACAAACAAACAAAAAAATAAAACACAGTACAGTAGTTATATAGGTATTTGCTTTATAATCATTCATTAAATTGTACATTTCTTTTACAAGTTTCTCTCTATATATTTCACAATAAAATGCTGGGAGGTAGGAAGGAAGAAATGAGGCCAGAATTAGAAAATAAAACCACCAAAAAAAAAAAAAAAAGAAGAAAAAAGGAAAAAATTCTAACAATCAGGGTTTCTCTATATTTTGAAGAAATAAATTTAAAATCTTTATTGATGTGTTAAATTCAAGCAATTTCTTTAAATCAAGAAAAATAAGAAATCAGAAATAATTCACAATTCTTACTATACAGGGAAAACATTAATAGCACAGTTGTCTATACGATATTTAATTGACTAGGCCATGAGCAATTTCTTTTGCAAATTTTTTAAAATAAAGTCTTATAATTACTCTATTACTACAAACTAACTGATAAAACCCTTGTTGGATACATAACTATATTCTTATTCTAGAGCTTCTTAATTGATATAATCTATCTAGACAGCCATACTGCTTGTTGAAGCAGAAAAAGCTACTAAATTTCCTAAGCAGAAAAGCTGGATCCTTTCAGAAACTTTATAATAATAAAACAGTTGATATATTTGTAGTAATTTACAAAGTAACCTCATACATATTATTAAGTTTGGCATAACAACCTGAACCAGGTGGTAAACTGGGAATATACACTTGTACCTATTTTTTAGGTAACCCCTCAACCAGAAATAACACAAAAAACAAAAAAACCTGAGACTTGTGGAGATTAATGAATTTGTCCACGATCACAAATTTACAAGTGGTAAATCTGGGATTTACCTAAGCCTATTTTAAAAACTTATTAGAGAAAATTTCAAAACGACACACAAGTAGATTAGTGTAACAAATCCCCATGTATCTATCATTCAGCTTCAACAATGGCCAATGGATGGCCAATCTTGTTTCATCTATAATCATCACCCTTTCCCACTGGATGATTTTGAAGCCAATCCAGATATCATATAATTTCATCTGTAAATATTTCCATGTGTGTATCTAAAAGATGAGGTTTTTGTTTTGTTTTGTTTTGTTTTTGTTTTGAGATGAAGTCTTGCTCTGTCGCCCAGGCTGGAGTACAATGGCATGATCTCTGCTCACCACAACCTCCGCCTCCTGGGTTCAAGTGATTCTCTTGCCTCAGCCTCCTGAATAGCCAGGATTACAGGCACACACCACCACTGCTGGCTAATTTTTTATATTTTTAGTAGAGACAGGGTTTCACCATGTTAGCCAGGCTAGTCTCGAACTCCTGACTTTGTGATCTGCAAAAAAGTTAGTCCGGGCATGGTGGCAGATGCCTGTAATCCCAGTTACTTGGGAGGCTGAGGCAAGGAGAATTGCTTGAACCTGGGGGGTGGAGGTTGCAGTGAGCCAAGATCACACCACTGCACTACAGGCTGGGCGACAGAGCGAGATTCCGTCTCAAAAAAAAAAAAAAAAAAATTCAACAAATGGATTATTAAAATAGGAGCCAAATAAGGTCTATTGTACTTGATTGCTATGTCTCTTATGCCAGTTTTAATGAATTCCTCTCTTTTTTCTTTCTCATAAATTATTTGTTAAGGAAATGAATTTGTCTCTAGCACTTCTCACATTCTGTAATTTACTACTTGTATCTTGGTGGTGTCAATTAACATGCTTCTCTGTCCTTTGTATTTCCTGTAGACATATTAAACCTAGTGATTTGTTCTGATTCAAGTACGATTTTTTATTTTTATTTATTTATTTTGAGACAGAGTCTTGCTCTGTTGCCCAGGCTGGAGTGCAGTGGCGCGATCTCAGCTCACTGCAAGCTCCGCCTCTCGGGTTCACGCCATTCTCCTGCCTCAGGCTCCCTGAGTAGCTGGGACTACAGGCGCCCGCCACCAGGCCTGGCTAATTTTTTGTATTTTTAGTAGAGACGGGGTTTCAGCATATTAGCCAGGATGGTCTCGATCTCCTGACCTCGTGATCCACCTGCCTTGGCCTCCCAAAGTGTTGAGACTACAGATGTGAGCCACCGTGCCCGGCCTCAAGTTCAGTTTTTTTGCAAGAATATTTAATGGACAACAGTGTGCTCTGATAGCTGTGGCTCTTTTTGTGATGTTAGCAACCACTGATGACCAATAGCTAGATCCATTATTTCACTAGGGGTTTGCCAAATAGTGATGTTTTCTCAGCACTTCTTAATTTGTTGGCAGAAATACTTCTAAAAAGAGAAACTTTCTTTCATCAAATATTTGGTCATCTGAGGTTCAGTTCCATACAGAATATCAAGTTAAGGGCTTGATTCTTTCCTTCTACTTAACCAGTTTTCAAGAATGAGTTAAAAATCTAGGGCTTTCAACAATAAACTCAGTGTTCCTAATCAAAGATTACATAAAATATCTATCTAGAAGATGATCTATTTCTTTTTTTTTTTTTTTTGAGACGGAGTCTTGCTCTGTCGCCCAGGCTGGAGTGCAGTGGCCGGATCTCAGCTCACTGCAAGCTCCGCCTCCCGGGTTTACGCCATTCTCCTGCCTCAGCCTCCCGAGTAGCTGGGACTACAGGCGCCCGCCACGTCGCCCGGCTAGTTTTTTTTTTTTGTATTTTTTAGTAGAGACGGGGTTTCACCGTGTTAGCCAGGATGGTCTCGATCTCCTGACCTCGTGATCCGCCCGTCTCGGCCTCCCAAAGTGCTGGGATTACAGGCTTGAGCCACCGCGCCCGGCCAAGATGATCTATTTCTATCTAAATCATTTCTACAGGAAAGGTTGAGTCAATGAAACATAATTTCACTTTGAAGTAAGAATATTGGTCAGAATCCAGTAAAACAGAAACATTTTACTGATTTTATCGTAAAGTAAAACTATTAATCTCTCAGATTTAATAAATCACGTATCTTTTCTATTCTTTTCTTCTCACACTTTTATTTTGGGAGTGGGATGGGGCTGGGAGATTAGAGGTAACAAGATAAGACTGCAATTTAAAGGGGGGAAAGCTCAACTCCAAATGGGTTTTTCTTAAAGAAGGAAACCCAAAACCAAAAGAAAACAGGTAAAATTAGCTATTGAAATTATGGCTATGTGAATCAACCCTTGCTCCCTACATCTGGCAGCATTTAGCTCCCTGAGGGCACGCTTGGTGCCCTAGGGCACTGTTACACATGTTTGACCAGCCGGGCAACAACAAAGGACGCAGAAACTATGAATAGAGGCAGCAGGTAACCATCAGGCCGACCAAATGGCTGAGGCACTTTGACAAAACACACAGTGAAGCAACTGGTTATTCCCATGGCTGAAAAGTCAACGATGGAGGGCTTTATTTTAGGATTCGAATTCCACAACACTCCTCTTTAAGTCACTGGGTTACTTCCTTGTTTAAATCAGGTCCTCAAATCCTCCCTTTTCTTTCACTCAGTGAAAAGCATCAGAGATGAGCTGTATAAAGCTACTTTGTATTCTTGCCAAAAACCCATCTGAGAATTCAACTAGACTGTTTTCTGGACTCTACCCCAAGTCTGTGCAGGAAGTGAAGGTGCCAAATTATTCTGGAAACACTTTGGCATTATGCTCAAAAAGAGAGAGAAAGCATATGTGAATGACTTCCTCCATCTTATTGTATAATATCCATTTTACAACTCAGATAAGTATAGTACTATAGTTTTAAACATGGCTCCCCTCTAACTAAACATTTTATTTATTTATTTATTTTTTTGAGACAGAGTCTCGCTCTGTCACCCAGGCTGGAGTGCTGTGGCCGGATCTCAGCTCACTGCAAGCTCCACCTCCTGGGTTCATGCCATTCTCCTGCCTCAGCCTCCCGAGTAGCTGGGACTACAGGCGCTGCCACCTCGCCCGGCTAGTTTTTTGTATTTTTAGTAGAGACGGGGTTTCACCATGTTAGCCAGGATGGTCTTGATCTCCTGACCTCGTGATCCGCCCGTCTTGGCCTCCCAAAGTGCTGGGATTACAGGCTTGAGCCACCGCGCCCGGCATTAAACATTTTATTATTATAAAGGACAGGCTTTGCCTGCCTTTCCCACAGCCTAAAGCCCTCTTTTGGAGCCCCTGGTAGGGGAGTGTCTCCCTTCTCTCCCACCAAGATCCCTACCCTCTCCTCTTCCTCTGGGGTCTTCACCAAGACTACTGAAAACATACCCAACTCATTCCTTCTAAAGCAATCATGGCAAAACACAGAGTGATAACTCCTATTAAACTAAGCCTTTATGAGGATACTCCATTAACCCAAAGAAAATTCTAATACATAGTTGGACATTTTATGTTCCAAGAAGGCTGTAGGGGACATATTTTGGGGCCAGTGGACCTTTTCAATTATTTCAAATTATATCATTTGTTAATAATAATCTGTTTTATAAAAATATGACACTCGGGGGTAAAATACTATAAATATCTTTAGTCTCCCATTAAAATATTTCTGAATTATAAATTTTAAAAATGATGAGTACTTGAGAAAATTTTCCTAAATTATCATTTCCTAAATTATCATTACTAAATTATCATTATCATACCTAAAGTCTTTACTTCTGAAAGTAATTTCTTAAAACTACACAACAGGATGATATTTTTAATGTATGATACATACATACATGCGGGTGAGCTTAATTGTAGAATTAAGACATTCTTTAACAACTGGTTTGCATACAACTAAATATTTGGAGAAGCTAAATATATTTCCAATTTTAAGTAGAGAAGAAAGTTAAATGAAACACTTTCTTAAGAAACAATATATTTCCTGCTAATTGATGTCGCTCCATGGTCTCCAATTTAACACAAAAGCAGAAAGGTAATTGCTGACTGCATTCCTATTGCTCATGACTTTATTACAAAACCAGAAGCAAATCAAGGATTTGAATTTAGAAAGATGCTTTCCAGTGGTAAAGACTGAAGATAGGGTTCCTGGGGTAAGAATGCAGAGATTTTGTGTAGAATATCCCTCCATAACATGGTAGCAGTGTTGTGTCGCACATCCTTGGACCCCGAACTTACTTCGTGCCTACTTTAGTTAATTTTCACCTCTGCAATACATTTTCTAATAAATGTAGGCTTAGGCCAGGCACGGTTGCTCACACCTGTAATCCCAGTACTTTGGAAGACCGAGGCGGGAGGATCACCTGAGGTCCAGAGTTCGAGACTAGCCTGACCAACATAAAGAAACCCCATCTCTAATAAAAATACAAAAAAATTAGCCAGGCATGGTGGCACATGCCTGTAATCCCAGCTACTCAGGAGGCTGAGGCAGGAGAATTGCTTGAACCCGGGAGGCAGAGGTTGTGGTGAGCCAAGATCATGCCATTGCACTCTAGCCTAGGCAACAAGAGTTAAACTCTGCCTCAAAAAAAAAAAAAATAAATAAATAAAATAAAATGTAGGCTTAAAGGCCGGGTGCAGTGGCTCACATCTGTAATCCCAGCACTTTGGGAGGCCGAGGTGGGTGGATCACTTGAAGTCGGGTGGATCACTTGAGACCAGCCTGGCCAACATGGTGAAACGCCATTTCCACTAAAAATACAAAAATTAGCTGGGTGTGGTGGCTTATGCCTGTAAATCCCAGCTACTAGGGAAGCTGAGGCATTGGAATCACTTGAACCTGGGAGGCGGAGGTTGCAGTGAGCTGAGATGGTGCCACTACACTCCAGCCTGGGTGACAGAGTGACACTTTGTCTCAAAAAATAAGTAAGTAGAAATAAAAATAAAATGTAGACTTAAAAATGAGCCTACATTAGGGATCATGAGTTTGAGGTGGTTATTTTGTGGGCTATAGGTTTTTCATTCACCTGCTTTTCTGGAAAATATATGCTCACCATAGATGCTCATGCTATGGTAACTCTAAGACCAGAAAACAATCCCTATCTCTGTTTCACTGTAATATAACAGTTTCTCTTAGTCAGGCTTTGTCTATATACTATTTTGTAAATGGGTAAGAACTAAAATGTGCTGGAGTTTTTGTAGTTCAAGGGTTTTTAGGTATATCTTTTCACAAAAATATATATTAAAAGCAAATAAATAAGTATTTATCTTTTTGAGACAAGGTTTGGCTCTATCGCCTATGTTGGAGTGCAGTGGCGTGATTTCAGCTTACTGCAAATTCAGCCTCCTGGATTCAAGCAATTCTCCCACTTCAGCCTTCAAAGTAGCTAGGACCACAGGCGTGCACCAAAACAGGCACATGCCACTATGCCCGGCTAATTTTTCTATTTTAGTAGAGACGGGTTTTCACCATGTTTCCCAGGCTGGTCTCAAACTCCAGAGCTAAGCGATCCTCCTATCTCGGCCTCCCAAAGTGCTGGGATTACAGGCGTGAACCACCGTGTCCAGCTAATAAGTACATTATAACAAAGTAAGCCATACTTTGAAAGGTGACACATTCTCTCTAGAGTCTCAGTATCTTTGGGTTTGCTATGGTTTGACCATGCACGTCTACTGAATTCTTATTCTTCTATTTTTCTACTTTGTTCAGGCAGTGCTATACTTTAGAAGACTAAAAATGGTGTGTAAAGATGCTTTAACAATAAATACGTAATTAAAGTAACATACTAATCATGACAAGTTTATGAGAAAATCAAGAATCAAGTTAGAATATATTTTTAACGTCCTTAAATTATTACAGGGAATTCATAGGTATAACAGACATTAAAAACAAGCACTCTCCTTCCTTTTTTACTCCTAAGAAACTAATTTTCCACCATAGCTTCACATTTTTGCATATCTAAATTTGTTATATAGTTTGTGGCAAACCTTATTTTTCTTTATAAGTCTTCCTTTCAGAGATGACCAAGATATTATTGGTAAATGAAAACCAAGTTGCAGATTATATACACAGCATGTTACTACTAAGAAAACACACACACAGAAGTCTGCTCATGTGTAGGAAAAAAGTCTAGGTGAGAATAATTACTAAGTTTTCCTGTTTCAAACTCTTCAATGTTTATCCACTGCTTTTTGAACATAGTTTCAACTTCCCATTATGGCCTTGAGGGCCTGCATGGTCTGACCCCACCTCCCTCTGGCCTCCTGGCACTCCACCCTCCTGTCACTCACTGCCGCCAGTCACAGGGGCCCCCTTTCTGCTCCGCAGAGACACTAAGCTCTTTCTGGGCTCTGCATTTGCTCTTTCACCAAGTCCTCACATCACTGGCCCATTCATGGCCTTTGAGCCTCAGCTCAAATGTCACTTCATCAGCAGACCTTCTGGGACTTCTCTCTCTAAAGTGGCCCCCCCCCCCCCCAGTTACTGGCACCCTCTTAGCTTTGTTTATTTCCCTAAACGCACGGTTCTCATTTTGAAGTTATCATGTTTATTTGTCTAATTGCGTCTATTGTTTCCCCATCAGAATGGCAACTACGTGAGGTCTAAAACCCCAGCCCCCACCAGTCCCAGTGGACCTGGCGCATTTAATCCCTCGCCAAATCAAGAGACTTGCAGCTGGGGGATCTGGCCCTCCCTTTCTTTAGGTCTCTTCAGTCTGGTGAAATCCTTATCACTTTGCACCTAAATTTTCTTCTTTCAGAGTTTAACTTCTATAGTTTGGACTTTACTTTCTTACCAAAAGAACTTGTCACATGAGCAGACACAACAGAAGGAAGAGAGTAAATTCCACTGCTACCTGGAAAGTGGGGGGGAATGAGAAAACTTCATGCAAACTTTAGCACAAACGACAACTGAAGAGGAATTAAAAATGAAGGAAAAGATTTTTAGAAATTATAATGTAAGTCAGAAGGGAATATGACATACACATGTGTACACGTATACAATTGTCAATACATATACACACTCATATCCTTACACACACAAATAGAGTCATGCATCACTTAACAACAGGGATACATTCTGAGAAATGCATCATTAGATGATCTGTCATGTGTGAACATCATAGAGGGTACTTACACAAACCTAGATGGTATAACCTACTACACCCCTACGCTATATGGGACAGCCTGCTCCTAGGCTACAAACCTGTATAGCATGTCAGTGCACTGAATATGGTCAGCAACTGGAACACAATGGTAAGCATTTGTGTATCTAAACACGGAAAAGGTACTGTAAAAACAGCATTATACTCTTATGGGACCTGCCATCATATATGCAGTCCATTGTTGACCAAAATATCATTATAGGGCATGTAACTGTGGGTATGTGATTTACCTATAAGCACAAGATGACACCTGATGCCTAACTCTAGACACAGAGGCATATGGTTTTGTGTGTTAGGTTGGGAGTTTTCTAGTATTTATCATCTACCCCAGTGTCTGGCATACAGCCGGCAATCAGTGGGTTTGCTGAATAAAGGAATAATTCCATTCATTCTCAGTTCCTGGAGTAATCTTGGCATATCCAACCTCATTCTTCTAGACCCTCTTCTTCTAGACCCCTTCATGTTGCCCTGAAGGAGGGTACTGGGGTATGGGGAATTGACTTAGTTAATGCTCTAAGTCATAATTGTGTGCCCCATAATTGTGTACCCAGAAACCTTATGTTGGACAAAATAAGTAAATATAGATAATAAAAATTTATCCCCTTCCCTCTGGATAGGATGGTGGTACAGCATTGGTGACTGTCTTACTTGTATTTGCACCTGGTCAACTTACCTGCAACTGTGATTTCACTCGAGGGCCCTCAACTTTCTGTTCTGTCATCCATTCATCTTAACATGTCTCAGAAACAGAAATAAATTTGGGGGACACTAGGACCAATTTTAAAGATTACTATATTGTGGAAATGAAACTAAGATATGAGAGCAAGAAAGCCTTTCTGGTTTCTATAGCAAACAGAATGTCTAGGTAGGCAGCTATGGGTTCACTGTGAAAGCTATGAAAGCTCTAAAAGTCTAACTTAGAAAAGAAAAACCTCCATGATGAGGGGGAGAGATTCATGAGCTACTCACTAAGTTAAAATATGAGGATCTCCCTAAGGAAATAAAGGATCTCAGCAATGACCATCAGTGGTGGTAACATGACAAAAAGCAAGACAACCAAACGTGTGCCTCCTGAAAGATGTACAGGACGCTATCTGTGATGTATTCCTGCCAAAAAACTGAACTTGAATCTGATCATACTTCAGGAGGGAAGTGATTAAACCACCAATTTGCAGGGAACAGGAGGGGAAAAAAAGGTAAATGATATCATGGGGACCCAAAAAGCAAAATCCAGACTGAGAAAATCTATAGAACAAATGACCTGGTTTCGTCAACAAATAAATAACAAGGAAAAAAACAGAGACAGGAGGAACCTATAGAATAAAAGATTAGAGACATATCAGCCAAGTGCAACATGGGACTATGTTTGGTTCCTAATATCTAACATTTGCTTCTACAAATCGCCTTGGAGGAGGGGTGCAGGAAAGGGTGAATGTCGAAGTGAATCAAGATTATTGAAGTTGTGAAGACAGGCACGCTGAGTCCAGGAGTTTAAGGATGCACTGAGCTGACTGTGTCACTGCACTCCAGCATGTGCAACAGAGCAACCCAGACTCTTAAAAAAAAATCTGATGGATGTTGGGTGATACTTCTATCTCTTACATGGAGACTCATACTATTCTCTCTAATGCATATTTAAAATTTTCCATAACACGGTGCATGCCTGTAATCCCAGCACTTTGGAAGCCCTGGGAGGCTGAGGTGGGCAGAACACTTGAACCCAGGAGTTCAAAATCAGCTTGGGCAACATGGCAAGACCCCATCTCTACAAAAAAATATAAAAATTATCCAGGTGTGGTGGCACTTGCCTGTAGTCCCCACTACTCAGGAGGCCTAGGTGGGTGGATTGATTGAGCCCTGAAGGTTAAGGCTGCAGTGAGCCATGATCGTGCCACTGCACTCCAACCTGGGCCACAGAGTGAGACCTTGTCTCAAAATAATAATTTTTTTCATAACAAAAAGCTAAAAAAATTGTCAGTTAATATAATACCCATCAAAACAGATCTACACCATATCTTTTAGAGCTTTCACAGCTCTAAAAGTTCTAATAGCCAATAATTGCATCAATATCACACTGGGTGCTTATTAAAATGTAGATTTCTGGGCTCTGCCCTAGAACAATTGATTGAGAAAACCCAGTCTGGAACCCAGGAATCTCTATTTTAACAAACCAAATTATGTTTACACACACCAAAGTTTCTTAACCAATGATTCCTACTACACAAAAGTTTGAGAACCATGGGCTAGCCATTTTGTGTCAGGCTTTATTCTCACTTTCCAAATGAGAAAATCAAAGTTTGGACATAAATTAACTGACCAGAGTTCACTATGAGACCCTGAAGGAATTGGGATCACTGAGCCTCTCAAATCTTGATTTTCTAGTTTACTGCTCAAGCATCAACTGAACAATATGGCCTCATTAAAAAATATATTATCATTAGCTTTTAAAAGTTTGGTTCAAATTCTACCAGAACCAATTTGTCCTTTTGACTCTTCAAGATTAAAACACATACACACACACATACACATACACACACACACACACACACACAATCTATATATCTTTAAAAAGGAGGCTTTATCAGGATGTAAGAAATAGCTTGGCATTCTGATAAAGTGGAGGTGTTCACGGACAAATCCTGGGGATTTGGCTGAAAACCGAAAGCCCATTTTCATTTGATAGGGTCTTAGTATAAGGTATATAGCAGGGGGTCACCTGCTTGCCATTGGTGAAGATTACATGTCAGGAAGTCATGTCTTTTTTCATGGTTAGGGTTCTGGAGGTCAATTTTTATCTGCCTGGAGAGGTCATTGGTTGGGCTTTGTGGTTTGGATTTCTCAGAATTATTCTTGTTTGTAAAGACACCATTGGCTTCCATGCTTGGTAATGGTCTTTCAGCAGGTAATTAGAGCAAGTATGAGGTGGGTACATTTTTCTGTTTATCTAAATAGCTACTTTCACAACCTTCCCCTTTTTGGTATCAATCCAAGTGGTCTGATTTTGAATTAAGGAGGGGATTTTAAATGGAGGTACACAGATCCTTAAATGAGCAAAAACCAGTACCTTCATCTTTTCCCAATATTTTATGAAACACAACATTTTATGTCAAACACACAAAACAGCTGAAAGAATTTTACAATGAGGCCGAGCGTGGTGGCTCACTCCTGTAATCCCAGAGGTGGGCGGATCACGAGGTCAGGAGATTGAGACCATCCTGGCTAACACGGTGAAACCCCGTCTCTACTAAAAATACAAAAACAAAAATTAGCCCGGCATGGTGGCGGGTGCCTGTAGTCCCAGCTACTCGGGAGGCTGAGGTGGCAGAATGGCGTGAACCCAGGAGATCGAGCTTGCAATGAGCCAAGATCCCACCACTGCACTCCAGCCTGGGCAACAGAGCGAGACTCCGTCTCAAAAAAAAAAAAGAGGATTTTACAGTGAACACTCACACTACCTAGATTCTACAATTAACATTTTACTATACTTACTCTTAACCACATTTCTAAACATTTCACTATCCATTCATCCATCTTTTTCAGGAAGTGCATTTCAAAGGAAGTTTTAACGATCAAGATCAGTATCCACTCTCCTACCATACTTCAACATGCTAGATTTTAATATATGTTTATAAGTTCCTTTGTTGGTATCTTAAGGTAAAATTTACATACCACGATATGCACAAATCTTAAGGTACCATTGAATGAGTCCTGACGAATTCACGTACCGGTGTAACCAACACCTACCAAAATACAAATTATTATCAACCTTCCAGGAGGTTCTCTCCTCCCTTCCAAGCAAATCCCTGCCCTCACCCAGTACTTATAAAAATATGTGGTCTGATGCTTCCACATCATCTGGTGAGGTCAGGGACTGAAATCACTGTAACAATTGTCAAGTGGGATAACTTAGGCCACTTGAAATTAATTTTTTTTTTAGATCACATTAACATGATATGAAAACAAAAGTTCAGTCACTTAACAGTCAGTTTAAATGCTTTTCCCACTTGACTATGTCCCAATTTTTCATTTCAAAATTTCCAAATTAAACTGAAATTAAATTTGTGACTTCAGACTGTTTCCAAGCAAACCATTATTTTATTTTTATTTTTATTTTTTGAGGTGAGGTTTTGCTTTTGTTGCCCAGGCTGGAGTGCAATGGCACAATCTCGGCTCACCACAACCTCTGCCTCCTGGGTTCAAGCAATTCTCCTGCCTTAGCCTCCTGAGTAGCTGTAATTACAGGCATGTGCCACCATACCCGGCTAATTTTTTGTATTTTTAGTAGAGATGGGGTTTCTCCATGTTGGTCAGGCTGATCTCGAACTCCCAATCTCAGGTGATCGGCCTACCTCGGCCTCCCAAAGTGCTGGGATTACCAGTGTAAGCCACTGTACCCAGCTGCAAACAAACAATTTTTTATAACTTTTTGTCAAGACAAATCTATAGGAATAGCTAGTATGGAGGAAAAGAACCATAAATACATTTAAAAAGAGACAAAAACAATTCATATAGAAAATGCAATTAAGTTTAATTGCATTGACTGCTAATACTCACCTTACCATCTTAAAAACAAGTATTTGAAATAAATTCTAATAAAAGGAAAAGTCACAAGTATGTTACATAGCTAAACAGCACAGATTTGCTTAATATTTACATTTTTATTATGATTCCAAATCTAATACAACCCAGATTGCAAAAATTAACAATTCTACTATTTTTTACTTACGCAAGCAAAGGCAGTAAGATTACTAAGAATATTCTTAGGATATCTGAAAACTACCAATAAACAGCATCTTTTTTCTTATTTGTTTAATAACTGCTGTCATTCTTTTTGTGCACAGCAATCACAAGATGTCAAACAAATTCTGCCTTGATTGTGAGTACTGATAGATGTCTCTGCTTGTTTTTATTAAAAACAAAAAATTTTCCCTCCATTAATTACCAACACTGGAGAAGTCGGGGCACTGCTGGGATGTTCACCAGCCTCTGGGCAAGGAGAGATGCAGCTCAAGAAAACCACAGAGCAAATGTGAATGCCGGAACACATTTTTCTTTAACTCCCCTGGGGATCCGGCGACTCAACGTCTTAGATTCCCTTAAAGGGAAAAGCAGGAGTCTGCATGGGGGGCAGGGTGGGATCATGTTTATCAGTCACAACAGTTCATCTGGGCCTGGATCCAGGTAGTCTGCATGTCTAAATTTGATGAAATATAGGCGCCACCAGGTAACAGTAGTGGTCAGGGAGCATGCCAGAAACCTGTAACTCAAAACTAAAAAATGAAATTAAAAGACTACTCTAGCTAGGCAATTTCTTTCTTCAGGATGCAATAACTGCAAACTACAAACTTGAAAGAACAGACAATTCTTTGTTTTAAAGTTTCTTCTTCCTAATGTTAACACAACATCTGGGCCAGAAAAATAGACACAAAGATTTTCATACTTGCAGTTCGATACTGAGCAAGCAGAACTTGCTCTCCTCTTCCTCCTTTCCCCATCCTTCTCTCCTCATTCTGCATGGGAGCTTGGCCGACGGCAGGGAGCCAAGGCCAGGGAGGTCTTGGGTGTATCCGGAGGGCAGGTACTCGGGGCAGTGGTGGCTGAGCAGACGCCTGACCCTGTCCTGTCAATAAACCTTAACCCCGACCTGCCAAGCCCCTGAGCCGCTCTTCTCTGTCTAGCCTTTTCTCTAATTGCTCTAAAAATGACTCTTCATTTAAAAGTACCTTTGTGTAAACACCCCACAGGAACTGACAGTCATCAGAATCACCACACAGTTCTAGTTTTTCAGAAACGCAAGAAAAGTCTTTTACTGTTTGGTAGGACTTTGAAAATCAGTTTCAACTGCTGTGCAAAACAATGCTCATCACTCTTTTCGGTTACTCTGCAGGTGACATTAATTTTGACTTTTAAGACTGTTTACAATGAAACATTAGAGCTTTTGATTAAGTAAGTTATTTGAGAGTAAAGATGGAGAAGTGATTTTCCTTGCAAAAACAGACTGCTTCTCTTACTTAGTTCTAAGCACCCCAGAGAGGTTAAGCTAAGTCTCCGGCTTCCTCATTCCATACCAGAAGTCCTGTGCTTCTTCATACCATTCCATCCCTATAAATTCTAAAAGGACCAATATCTTTTTACCTAAATGGGAAAATGCAAACAAAAACTTAAAACGAAGAGGTGAGGAGATAATAGAAGAGTTTTTAGAGTATAGGTATTTTTTTAATAATAAAATTAACTCTGCCTTGTAGACAAGTACAAAACAACTTTTTTCTGGTTTGTGGCTTTTTTTAAACAGTAGTAAAAACATTTGTATAAACATAATTTACTTTTGACTCCTTAGAAGCAATTCCCTGAGTCACTAAATTATTTATTTCCTATTGACATAATGGGAAAGCCATTTACTGTCAACTTTATAAAAGGAAACCAGACCTGAATTTTGCAAATCCCAAGTTCTCTTCTGATTACATGTAGGTTAAATCCTGCCTTTTAAAGTATGGCTTATTTAAATAGCTCAAAATTTTAAAAATTACTCTCTCTAGTAATTTATTACTAAACACTGACAAGTAAAAGAAAGCCTCCCTAAATGTTCTATTTTCTCCATAGTACTCATCACCTTCTAAGATACTTTGCTTTACTTATTTTATTTGCTTATTGCCTACCAATGGAAACTCCTAGAGGGTAGGGGTTTTGTCTGTGTTGATGTACTCCAAATGACTAGAACAGTGTCTGGCATATAGTAAGCCCTCAATAAATAGTTTTAGAACTAGTGAATAAGAATTGGACACATTGTGCAAACACTCTTAAATGAAACAAGGGTATTTATCTTATTTCTACTTATCTACTTTACTCTACATTTCAGTATAAGCTTTTATTGTGGGCCCGAAAGAAGACAGCCTCTGCTTTTTTTGTTGTTGTTTTTAATCAACTACCCGAAAGCTTTACCTGCCCTCCCCAATACCAGTTAAATTGCAAAAAAAAAAAAAAAAAAAAAAAAGCCTTGATATTTCAGAGTTGAAGCAGATTTTAAAAACAACTTAAAACTGAGATTAGGCCGGGCACGGTGCTCACGCCTGTAATCCCAGCACTTTGGGAGGCTGAGGCTGGTGGATCACGAGGTCAGGAGATAGAGACCATCCTGGCCAACATGGTGAAACCCCATCTCTACTAAAAATATAAAAATTAGCCGGGCTACAGGCATGCGCCTGTAGTCCTCGGCTACTTGGGAGGCTGAGGCAGGCGAATTGCTTGAACCCAGGAGGTTGCAGTGAGCCAAGATTGCACCACTGCACTCCAACCTGGAGATAGAGCAAGACTCCGTCTAAAAAAAATAAAACAAAAACAGACAAACAAACCTGAGATTGGAGCCCTAGAATGCCCCGAGGAATTTGTTGAACATGCAGATTCCCATGCCTTACCTATACCTACTGACTCAAATCCATATGTTCAAGTAATTTATAGTCTAGAAGAGAAAAAATGATTAACTAATTAAGTGATGGTTACAATATAGCACTAGAGGTATGATCAGGAAGCCACTGGAATCAAGAGGTGGCTCATCTATATCAAATGGTACTTGAGATGAATTTTAAAGAATGAACAGAAATGTATTGCTAGATGAAGATTAGTGGCATGCGCAATTCACAGAGAGTAGGTGTTATAAAGTTTATAGGTGCTAAGGCTTGACGGAAGAGGGTCCATCACAAGATTAGAGATGTAGGCTGAGGGTCAAAATAGGAAGGGCTTTGTATTCTAAAATAAGGAACTTAAATTTTATCTTAGAAACTATGGGAAGACATGAAAGCATCTTTTTTTTTTTTTTTTTTTTCATTCTTGTTGCCCAGGCTGGAATGCAGTGGGGCAATCTTGGCTCAATGCAACCTCCACCTCCCAGGTTCAAGCGATTCTCATTCCTCAGCCCACCACCATGCCCAGCAAATTTTTATATTTTTAGTAGAGATGGGGTTTCATCATGTTGGCCAGGCTGGTCTTGAACTCCTGACCTCAGATGATCTGCCTGCCTCAGCCTCCCAAAGTGCTGGGATCACAGGTGTGAGCCACCATGCCCGGCCAGGAAGACAATAAAGCATCTTGAGCACAGAAAAGTTATGATCTATTACCTTAATTTTTTATTTATTTATTTTTTTTGAGATGGAGTCTTGCTCTGTCACCCAGGCTGGAGTGTAGTGGTGCTATCTTGGCTCACTGCCAACTCCACCTCCTGGGTTCAAGTAATTCTCCTGCCTCATCCTCCTGAGTAGCTGGGACTACAGGCACACACCACCATGCCCAGCTAATTTTTGTATTTTTAGTAGAGACGGAGTTTCACCATGTTGGCCAGGATGGTCTCGATCTCCTGACCTGGTGATCCACCTGCTTCGGCCTCCCAAAGTGCTGGGATTATAGGCGTGAGCCACCGCGCCCGGCCGATCTATTACATTGTAGAAATATCTGCAGAATGGATTGGCTGAGTTGGGCTGGGGTTTGGGGCAGGTTGGAGATGAAAATAAACAAAAAGGTTATTGTACTATGGAAGGGGACAAGTGATAATGGCCTGATTGGGAAGCCACCAAGGAGGCAGAATCTACAGTGGCTGTGTGTTGGGATGAAGGAGAAGGAGAAGCCTAGAAACTACCTACCTACCCTCTTCTCCCCCACCATTTCTGGCTTATGACCCTGGTAAATGCTAAAGTTACTAACCTGAACAGGGAAAAGAGGAGGAGGAGCAGATTTGTAGGCAAAGATGATGAGCTCCATTTTGGACACACAGACACTACAGTGGTGTGATTCCTCCAAGTACATCATTATCATCACCTGGGAACTCGTTAGAACAATCCAGGTGCCAGAGATGATGAATTCCTCTTCACGAGCTCTTGTTTTTAACACAGGTTCTAAAGGAGCTAAGTGATCAGTCAACAAGCCCACCAGATGATTCTAATGCACACTGAGGTTTAGAACCACTGGGACAGACTAATCTCCAGCTTCAGAGGACAGCCAGATTTCAGGACCCATCAATAAAGAAACGGCAGCTGAAGCCATAGGCGGCCAGCTAAGAGACTTGCTCAAGGTCACAGGAGAAGTTAAATCCAGAACTGAGGTTACTCCTCCTCCTATAGTCTTGTGTTCCTACCTCTGTACTACCCAGAAATGTCTCTTAAATGAGTCTCTTATTTCAGATGAAGATGTAAATTCAAATTCAATTGTATTATTTTTATTTTTTATTTTAATTTTTTGAGATAGGGTATCACTCTGTTGCCCAGACTGCAGTGCAGTGGCGTGATCACTGCTCACTGAAGCCTCGACCTCCTGGGCTCAATCCATTCTTCCACCTCAGCCACCCGAGTAGCTGGGACTACAGGCTCATACCACCGTAATTAGTTTACAGGACTCACTTCCACCTACTGTACTGAATCGTCTCATTCCAAACAGTGTTAGGTTCTCCTGCAGCAGCATTGTAGTGTCCCACAATAGCTTTGTGAATACTGAGAAGCAGTTAGAGGTGGTGGCAGCTTAGTTTCCCTGGTAGGCCAGTTCTACTTGCTCCCCTTATGGGCCAGTTCAGAGCAACTGTTCTGGGAATTGTTCCTTCAGGCTCAGTCTACAGGCTATTTCTCTAACTTCTCAACAATTAGAAACACCCAATTCCTATACTAAAGGCACTTTTGCTTAAATAGCTAGAATGCCTTCAGTTTCCTGCCATTGAGCCCTAACTTGTGGGGTGGAAGGAAGTAAGAGATGGACAGACAGGTAGGCAGAGAGGCAAAATCACAACTATTAGGGAAGATCAAGAAAGGCTCTACAAAGATAATGATGCTTGTAAGAGTCCTTATTTATAGATAGGATTTTGACAAAAATGAGGGAACAACATTCTAGACTGAAGATAAAGGTATAGTAGAGTTATAAAAGCCCATAATACATTAGGGTTGACTGATCTAGTTTTTGCTAAGGTAATGAGTATGCTTATGCAGAGGAGTAAGCTTTGACCACACTCTGAACGAGTTAAAGTGCTTACGATAAACAGTTTACCTTTAATTTAGCAAACTACTAAAGTTTTTCAATAGGGTAATGCCAATAGCAAAAATGACTCCTTAGGGAAATGAAAAGGGGAGAATAACTTGGAGTGGATAATGAAGATGGTACAGTTAGGAGGCTAACACAAGAGGCCAGATGAGAAGCAAAGAGAGATTAAACTCTGTGGTGATTTAGGGAATCACCACAAAGTGGTGAATGAATACCAGAGACTGCAGAGGTGTCCTTTACATAACTTGACAATTGGTTGAATACATACATATCAGAGAAAAGGTGTTCCAAAATTACTCTGAGCCGTGTGTAGTGGTACACATCTACAGTCCCAGCTACCAGCAAGGCTGAGGCAGGAGGATTGTTTGAGCCCAGGAGTTCGAGCCAGCCTGGGCAACAGAGTAAGACTCTGTTTCAAAAAAAAAAAAAAAAAAAGGTGATTGGGAGAACAGAGGTGCTACTAACAGAAAGAGGGAACACAGGAATATGAGTTGGTTCTGGTCCAGGGAAGATTTAGAGTTTGGCTTTGGACTTACTGAATGTGAAATGGCACCCTATGTGAGGGTGTCTAGGGGCACCTGGAAATGTAGGGTTGGTGCTGAGAGGCCAGCCATGTTACATCTGGAAACTTACCTCAACATCTGATGACAATTTATCTGAAATATTAACTAAAAAGTAATTAACTATAGAGCCTTCCTACTTCTCTGGCTACTCTTCATTCTCCTTTGTAGGCTTCTTTTCTCTGATCACCCCTTACATATCAGTTTTCCTTAGGGTTCTGTCCTTGCTCCTCTTCTTCTAAATAATCCACCTTCCCCTGTGGAGCTTATATTGTCACCATATGCTTTTGACCTCCACATCTGTACCTTCAGCCCAGGTCCCTCTCCAGAACTTGCCTGACCTGTTTATCTCCTCTACTTATTGGAACTCTCCTCTTGGCTGTCTCTAGGCACTTCACACTCAACGTGACCCTAGTTAACTGATCATATTCTGCTGTGCGCGGTGGCTCACCCCTGTAATCCCAGCACTTTGGGAGGCTGAGGTGGGTGGATCCTGAGGTCAAGAGATTGAGACCATCCTGGCCAACATGGTGAAACCTCATCTCTACTAAAAATACAAAAATTAGCCAGGTGTGGTGGCACGCACCTGTAGTCCCAGTTACTCGGGAGGCTGAGGCAGGAGAATCGCTTGAACCCGGAAGGCGGAGGTTGCAGTGAGCCGAGATCACGCCACTGCACTCCAACCTGGTGACAGAGTAAGACTCCGTCTCAAAAAACAAACAAACAAACTGATGATATACTTTTCCAAATTTCATCCTTCCTCACTCAACTACCCAAGACAGAGCCTGGGGCTCAGGGGGTCAGTCACCTCTCATCCCTTTCCATCATCATCATCATCATCCCCAAACCCAAGCAACACCAATGTGAATCGACTTCACAAATATCTCCTAAAATGATTCACTTCCCTCTACTCCCATGACCCTGACTCAGGCGATCATCTATCACTCAAAACACTTGCAATTGCTTCCCCACTAGTCTCTCTGTTTCCAGAGTCATCCTCTTCCAAATCATCCTTCTCCCTGAAGTGAGATCTTTACACCATGTTAATCTGAACATGTCACATCCTTGCTTATAATCCTCCTAGTCTCCCCAACTACCC
>NW_012115677.1:2417764-2420389 GCF_000951035.1 Colobus angolensis palliatus | reverse complement strand
CCATCTCGGCTCACCGCAAACTCCGCCTCCCGGGTTCACGCCGTTCTCCTGCCTCACCCTCCCGAGTAGCTGGGACTACAGGTGCCGGCCACCGCGCCCGAGTAATTTTTTGTATTTTTAGTAGAGACAGGGTTTCACCGTGTTAGCCAGGACGGTCTCGATCTCCTGACCTCATGATCCGCCCACCTCGGCCTCCCAAAGTGCTGGGACTACAGGCATGAGCCACTGCGCCCAGCCTTATTTTCTTTCTTTTTGAGACGGAGTCTCGCTGTCGCCCAGGCTGGAGTGCAGTGGTGCCATCCCGGCTCACTGCAACCTCTACCTCCTGGGTTCAAGTGATTATCCTGTCACAGCCTCCCAAGTAGCTGGGATTACAGGTGGGCGCCACCAGGCTTGGCTAATTTTTGTATTTTTAGCAGAGATGGGGTTTCACCATTTTTGGTCAGGCTGGTCTCAAATTCCTGACCTCTGGGATTACAGGCGTGAGCCACTGTGCCAACTGAATTATTTTCTAAATATAGATTTCTAGAAGTGGAATTAAGTAAATAAGTTAAAGAGTATGAAATTTTGTGGCTATTTTATTAAAATTGTTTTTAAAAGATAAATATTTTTGATCACTAAATATAAAAAATCTACTTTGCAAAATTGATATCTCTTCACCTATCCAGTCAAATGATATCAGCAGAAATGTGCTTTAAAAAGATGAAAAACTAGGCAGGGCACAGTGGCTCACACCTGTAATCCCAGCACTTAGGGAGGCTAAGGTGAGTGGATCACTTGAGTCCAGGAGTTCAAGACCAGCCTGGGCAACGTGGCGAAACCCCATCTTTAAAAAAAATACAAAAATTAGCTGGGCATGGTAGCATGCGCCTGTAGCCCCATCTACTTGAGAGTCTGAGGTGAGAGTATCACCTGAGCCCAGCAAGGTTGAGGCTGCAGTGAGCCATGATCACACCACTGCACCCCAGCCTAGACGACAGAGTGAGACCCTCTCTCTCAAAAATCAAACAAACAAACAAACAAAATTTAAATTTTTTATGAGTCTATGTTTTAGCTAGTTCTTCTGGTCTGGGTCAGCTTAGCCAGAGGTCAGCTGAGGCTGAGGTGGTCCAAGATGGCCTCAGTTACATGTCTGAAGGTTGGCTGAGTGTTACCTGGGGTGAGAGTGAAAATTTAGCCATGTGTCTTTCATCATCCAGCAGACCAGCCTGGCTCAATCAGATGGTGAAGGTCTCAGTGTTCCCAGGGCAGCAGAAAGTAAGCTCCAATACAGAAGTGCCTTTCAAGCCTCTGCTTATGGTCATCCCATTGGCCAAAGAAGTTACATGGCCAAACCTAGATTAAAAGACTGTTAAAAACAGAGCTGACTTTTTGATGGGAGGAGCCTCAAAGTCACATTACAAAGGAACATACAGAGAGGGGAAGAACTGGTAGCCTTTTTGTAATCTACCACATTAATATACTTCACAAATTTATATATATATGTATATCTTTTTTTTTTTTTTTTTTTGGAGATGGAGTCTTGCTCTTGTCACCCAGGCTGGAGTGCAATGGCATGATCTCGGCTCACTGTAACCTCCACAGGTTCAAGCAATTCTCCTGCCTCAGTCTTCTGAGTAGCTGGGATTATAGGTGCCCACCACCACACCCAGCTAATTTTTGTATTTTTAGTAGAGACAGGGTTTCGCCATGTTGGCCAGGCTGGCCTTGAACTCCTGACCTTGTCATGGACCTGCCTCAGCCTCCCAAAGTGCTGGGATTACAGGCTGAGCCACTGTGCTCAGCCTTATTTTTATATTTTTAACCCACCTTCAGCATAAACAAACTTCTTATGATCTAGACCCTAGTTACCTCGTAGGCCTCATCACTTAAAACCTGGCCCTTGTCCCAGGACTCTCATGGCATTGCTTTAAACGTAACACATTCTTTTCCTTTTAGGCCTTTGTTTATGCTATTCCTCTACCTTGAATACTCTTGCTTCACTACCATTCATCCTTCAGGTATTTTCTTAAATGTCTCCTTCTCTGGGACATCCTTGATCCTTTAAGACTGGAGGAGATGTCCTGCTGCTGTGCTTCACAGCCACCGTGCTTCCCCTCATCACAGCCCTTAATACACAGACTGCCATTACCTTCACCTTCACCTGTACCTTCCATTAGACTGTAAGTTCCCTCAGGGTAAGGACTGTGCTTTTATCATCCCATGAGTGGTAAGTGGTAGATTTCTGACTAATAAAATTACCAGACATGAAGTATTAGAGCAAAAAAAAGTTAAAGGAAAAATTAGGACTATGGACAAAAATGTGATTTATGGATAGTCTTCAAAGATTAACAGTGTTGTCTTGCCCAGAATTTAATTAAAAAAAAAAAAAGGACTTGCAGAAAACTTGAGACCCTTCACACTATCATCATATCAGAGGTGATAAGACCCAGTAAATTGTTTGAGAAATTGGGTAATTGTCACTAGGTAAAGGATTGAAAATTAGATAAGGGTTAGTCCCACAAAAGAAACTGTAAAACTGGACTGGGCGTGGTGGCTCACGCCTGTAATCCCAACACTTTGGGAGGCTGAGGCAGGTGGATCACGAGGTCAGGAGTTTGAGACCAGCCTGACCAACATGGTGAA
>NW_012115677.1:2415051-2415694 GCF_000951035.1 Colobus angolensis palliatus | reverse complement strand
ACCTTTCATGGAACAAGACAGACTCTTAGAGATTTAAATATATATTCTTGGAGATTTAAATATGGCAACAGAAATGAAAACCTCAATTGAAGGGATAGAGAAGAAACTTGAGGAACTCCTCCAGAAAAGAGAGGAAAAAGACCAAGTCCAGAGGGAATCTGGGAATTAAAGAGCCATACAAATGAACATATGATGTTAAAATGTGATATATGTTACAAAGAAGAAACATAGACCACAGTGACAGAATATATCTGGGTAGAGAGGTCAGGAAATCCCTCTCTTAAAATGACAATGAGATGAAGACCTCAAGAACAAGCAGGATTTAGCCAGATGAAGAGTTGGGGAAAGATGGTTCAAGCATGAGGAACAACATATGCAAAGATCCCAAGGAGGAAAGCGCCTAGAGAATTACAGCACCTGGGGGGCAGGCCAGTGGACAGGAGTGGAAAGACTGGAGACCAGAGTAGTGGGATGAGACCAGAGAGTCTTGGAGGTAAGGAACTTATAGTGACTAAAATGAGAAGCCAAGAAAAGATTTTAAGGGGGAGTGAAATGATCCAATGTACTTTTAAAATCCTTCCTTCCTTCCTTCCTCCCTCCCTCCCTCCTTCCCTCCTTCCTTCCTTCCTTCCTTCCTTCCTTC
>NW_012115677.1:2413940-2415001 GCF_000951035.1 Colobus angolensis palliatus | reverse complement strand
TATGCACAGAGCACAAAGTAGGGGAGAGAGGACAGAAGACGACAGAGAGGAGTTGTCCTTTGAAATATCAATTCTTTTTTTTTTTTTTTTTTTTTTTTTGAGACGGAGTCTCGCTCTGTCACCCAGGCTGGAGTGCAGTGGCCTGACCTCAGCTCACTGCAAGCTCCGCCTCCCAGGTTCAAGCCATTCTCCTGCCTCAGCCTCTTGAGTAGCTGGGATTACAGGCACATGCGACTGCACCCAGGAAATTTTTTTTTTTTTTTTTTCGGTAGAGACAGAGTTTCACTATGTTGGCCAGGCTGGTCTCGAAACTCCTGACCTCAAGTGATCTGCCCGCCCTCAGCCTCCCAAAGTGTTAAGATTACAGGCATGAGCCACTATACCTGGCTCTCTATTTTTATAGTTTTAAGACACAGAGTCCCACTCTGTTACCCAGGTTGGAGTGCAGTGGCACAATCATAGCTCACTGCAGCCTTAAACTCCTGGGCTAAAGCAATCCTCTGCCTCAGCCTCCCGAGTAGCTACCTGCACATGCCACCATACCCAGCTAAGTTTTAAATGTCTTATAAAGATGGGGGTTTCACTATGTTGCCCAGGCTGGTCTTGAACTCCTGACCTTAAGTGATCCTCCCACCTTGGCTTCCAAAGTGCTGGGATTACAAGCGTGAGCCACCATGTCTGGCCACAATGTACTTTTTCAAAGGTCACTTGACTGCAGTGTGGAGAATGAATTGGAGGAAGTATAATAGTTTAATAGGCAATATTTTAATGACCATACAACAGCCCATCTCAACTTACGAATAAATCATAACTTACTGAATAATTTCTCTATTTTATTGGACATTTAGGCTATTTCCAGTTCTTTGCTAATATTAATATAAGCGACACTGTAATAAACATCCTTGAACCTAAATATTTGCCAGCATCTCTAATTATTATTATTATTTTTTCTTGAGAGGGAGTCTGGCTCTGTCCCCTAGGCTGGAGTGCAGTGGCGCCATCTCGGCTCACCGCAAACTCCGCCTCCCGGGTTCACGCCGTTCTCCTGCCTCACCCTCCCG
>NW_012115677.1:2410197-2411886 GCF_000951035.1 Colobus angolensis palliatus | reverse complement strand
AAAAAAAAGTAATAATAATAATAAATTTCTTTGTTATAAATACATTTACAAATTGGAAAAAATGCTTCACCAGACTATATCTCCCAATGCTGTGCATGGTCACGTTCTGCCAGGCAAAGCTGTCGTTTTGCTCTCTCTATTCTCTCACATGTGGCCTCTTTCACATGCAAATGTCCCTCTTTTGTTCCTCATTTCAGTGACCAGCACCCGCATACCCAAGCTCCTTTATGTACTCACCTACTTCTTCCCCCTGCCATCCTGTCTTTGTTTACAGGCCTCATCACCCTGATATTCTGACATATTTCTCTTCCATGGATATGATCCCCCTCTCCCACACTCCTTCGCTCTCACTTTCATCTTCCCTCAGACTCCTGAGACCTGTCACCTTTCCTCTCCCTTCTCTAACAACTTCTGCCCCCAGTCCTAGTTCAGGGAAGAGCTGTTAAGTCAAGAAATCTGCCAGTGTGGCTGAGGGGACAACTGGGGCAGATGCGTAGATGCTGGGCATGAGGACACCAGGTGGCCAGGCTGGGTTTCCCAGGCCTCTGAGGCAGGAGGGGGTGGACCTGAACTAAAAGATGGGGCCAATGAAGCTGGGGACAGAGGCCAAGTCCTGCTGCTCGACAGCCGGAGCGCGCACACAAGCCACCCGGAAATGCTCTGTGGCCTGGATGGGCTCTGAGAGTTGGCAGTTGGACATACTGACCTAGACAAGCAATTAGGCGTGTTCAAGGTCTGCTGCACAGATCATACAGTCTTGTAAACTAGGCTAAATCCCCTGTTAAGAGTTACTGATTTTTCTTCTCCCAAATTCTCCAGATTTACAGTCACAATAAGAATTGGAAAACAAATCAGACAAGGGTACTGAACATTTGACACACACTGAACATGAGACTTAATGTTCTTTTATGTACTTTCGGAAACAAACCAGGTATTCAGTGAACACTGGGAGATCTAGTAGGTATGTTTAATGAGAATTTGTACCGGGAAGGAATTTGAGATCAAGGTCAGGAATGATTAATATGCATGCAGGAAGTCATCAACATTTAAGCATAAGCAGTATGAATCTCATTAAATCTTCAATAGCTTCCTATTGCCTGAAGGAACTGGTGGTATTCTAATGATTAAAGCAGTAACATTAAGGTAGAAAACAGCATTAGAAAATTAATCTGACCCTCATGAAACAAGCTACCCCAAAATACTAAGCCACTAAAACTGGCTTTGCAAGACTCTCTTCTGCAGCTGTAATTTTTCTTTAAAGTGCAGCGTCTCCTTCCGTTGAGTTAGAAGGCTTTGGTAAAAGTGACCCGTGACAGAGGTGTCCGAGGGCTCTCTTTTTTAAATCTAGGTAATTGATCATCTCTCCCATGCTTCACCCCACAGTGAAGCCATCACACTGCTATCTAGCTGTTTGTCCTGTCTCCCACTCACTGGCCCCAGAACAGCTTTCTCCTGCTGTGTCCCTCGCTCGCTTTTCTGATTGCAGCGCCCCTGCAGTCGGCGATGTCCTGAACAGCTGCTATGCACAGAGCACAAAGTAGGGGAGAGAGGACAGAAGACGACAGAGAGGAGTTGTCCTTTGAAATATCAATTCTTTTTTTTTTTTTTTTTTTTTGAGACGGAGTCTCGCTCTGTCACCCAGGCTGGAGTGCAGTGGCCTGACCTCAGCTCACTGCAAGCTCCGCCTCC
>NW_012115677.1:2401561-2409367 GCF_000951035.1 Colobus angolensis palliatus | reverse complement strand
GGGAGGCGGAGCTTGCAGTGAGCTGAGATCCGGCCACTGCACTCCAGCCTGGGCGACAGAGCGAGACTCCGTCTCAAAAAAAAAATGTGATATATCCATACAGCGGCATATTATACAGCAATAAACTGACACATGCTACAATAGGGATGAATCATGAAAACATCATGCTACGTGAAAGAAGTCAGTCACAAAAGACTGCATGTTGTATGATTCCATTATATGAAATGTCCAGGAGAGGCAAATCTATAGAAACAGAAAGATTAGTGGTTGCTTAAGGATGAGGGGATGGGCAGATTGGGGAGTGACTGCTAATGGGTAAGAGGTTTCTCTTTGGGGTGATAAAATATAAAACTGATTGTGGTGATACTTGCACAACTCTTTGAATATACTAAAAAATCACTGAATTATACATCTTAAATAGGTGAACTGTATGGACTGTGAATTATATCTCAAAAAAAGTTGTTAAGATTGAGCATGCAGGCTGGGCGTGGTGACTCATGCCTACAATTTCAGTACTCTGGGAGACTGAGGCAGGCAGATCACTTGAGGTCAGGAGTTTGAGACCAGCCTCACCAACATGGTGAAACCCCGCCTCTACTAAAAATACAAGTTAGCCAGATGTGGTGGCAGGCACCTGTAATCCCAGCTACTCGTGAGGCTGAGGCAGGAGAGTCGCTTGAACCTGGGAGGTGGAGGTTGCAGTGAGCCAAGATCATGCCACTGCACTCCAGCGTGGGTGAAAGATCAGAGACTCCATCTCAAAAAAAAAAAAAAAAAGATTGGGTAGGCAAACCACTTGAGGCTAGGAGTTCAAAGCCAGCCTGGCCAACATGGCAAAACCCTGTCTCTTACTAAAAATAACCTAGCCAGGCGAGGTGCACATGCCTATAATCTCAGCTACTCGGGAGGCTGAGGCAGAAGAATCACTTGAACCCGGGAGGCACAGGTTGCAGTGAGCTGAGATTACACCACTGTCCTCTAGCCTGGGTGACAGAGCGAGACAGAGGAGAGAGGAGGGGAGGGGAGGGGAGGGGAGGAGAGGAGGAAAGAAGGAAAGAAGGAAGGAAGGAAGGAAATGAAAAAAGTTGTTAAAAAAAAAAGAGGGCTGGGTGTGGTGGCTCACACCTATAATCATCCTAGCACTCTGGGAGGCCAAGGTGGGCAGATCAATCACTTGAGCTCAGGAGTTTGAAGCCAGCCTGGGCAACATGGTGAAACCCTATGTCTACAAAAAATGCAGAAAATTAGCCGGGTGTGGTGGTGTGCGCCTGTAGTCCCAGCTACTTGGGGGACTGAAGTGGGAGAACCGCTTGGGCCTGGGAGGTCGAGGCTGCAGTGAGCTGAGAATGCGCCACTGCACTCCAGCCTGAATGACAAAGTGAGACCCTGTCTCAAAAAAAAAAAAAAAAAAAAAAAGGGACCCTTTTCCAAAAAAAAAAAAAAAAAAAAAAGAAGGGACAAAAAACCCTCCACAATTCTCTACAACCCAACTGTCACTTTTCAAAGCTCCTTCTACTGCTAAATTTTGCTCCATCCTGCCATCATCCCTAGTGGCCAAATTCACTGATAATTACTTAGTCATCCTGCAACTTCATCTTAGAGACTCTTTTTCCTACTAGGTTCTCTGTTTCTGCCAACTCCTCCTTTTCTGCTTTGATGGCCCCTCCCCTTTCTCGAGTCTCCTTCCCAACAAACCACCAGGTCGTGATGATTTCTCCTCTGTACCATTTCCTTGGCATCCATCTCTCCCTTTCCATCCTGCAGTCATTACCCTAGTTCAGGTCCTTCTGTTTCTGCCACTATGTTCTAACTGACTGCAATGGCTTTCCCTCTCCAATACATTCAGAACACACCAGCAGCAGATTAAAATGGAGACACCATCTCACTTCCTTGTTAAAAAGCTTCAGTGGTCTCTGCTGCCTATAAAGATAAACCCTAAGCTGGCCTTCCAGGTTCTCCTTCTCCACAATCTGATCCTCACCCGTGTTATTAATCATCTCCTATGACTCCCCTACAAAACTCTCAACTACAGCCAAATTCTCCATTCTGGAACCCTCTTAACATGTCTTGACTTCTTCTATGTCCACATGGTTTTCCCACCACCGCCCTACCTTCTCCCCTTTGCAATGTCCCCCTCAGCCCCTCTGCTGACGACTTGACCCATCCTTCAAGGCCTAATTCAACACTAATTTCTTCAGTGAAGTGACCACACTAGCCTCAAATTATCTTTCCTTTCTCTTATTCACAGAGCACTATTATACTGCTCTGCATTATGATATGTATGAGCCTTCTTTCTCCAATTAAACTAAGAATGTTTGACCAAGTTCAGAAGTCACATCCATCGTAAAACTCCAGACCTCACCTCACCCTGCCAGTTCTCTCCGTCCTCCTTCCCACTATACCTGCTCTTTAACCTGGCTGGGAATTCTCATCTTTGGATCACTCCTTTTTTCCCCAAACTATTGGTCTTTTTTCTCTTGACTTCTACTCTCCAGTTTGCTCATTTTACCAATAAGGGATGCTGATACAAACAAAATAGACATGGTTCATGTCCTTACAAAGTTTCCAGCCTAGGCTAGACTCTGATTCATCAGTTCAATACCTCTCTTGCCAACCATGTGCCTCTCAGTCCATGGTCCTTCTAGTGCATCCAGCCAATCCAATGATCTACCTCCACTCTTTTACACACCCAGAGTGACATGTGTTTGAAGAAAATCACACAGTGGCAATGAATGAAGCCACAACAAATACACTGTCTCTAATCTCACTGGGGTCTCAACTATGTTGGGCAATCCTTCCACTCATCCCTTACCAGTTTCTTCTCCTTTTCCCCTACCTCATCATTTCATCTCTAATCTCTGCAAACGTGTACAGAAATAGAAGTCACTAGGGACATGCAGCTTTTTCAATTCTGTCCCCTCTCCCATGTGAAAACTATCTGCATGAACATCTATCATTTCCTCGAACCCTAAGGGAACAGAAGTCTGCCTATCTTTACCCCTCACACACATGTCTCAGCTCTCCCCTGCAGTTACCCAAATCCTGCATATTCTATGGCCAAAACTAGCTACTTCCAACCGACCTTCTGGCTACTTGCTAGCTCTCACCCTACTTGTCTGTCATGTTAAACTAGCAATGATCCCAGGAAGGCTATATAGGCTCTCACATCTCTCTCTGCCTTTGGACAAGAGGCCCTCTCTATCTCTAAATTTCTTCATCTGACCAAGCACAGGAATTGCAAAGACTCAGACTCGGGCCAGTCTTCATGTTCTCTGCGAAGCTGACTCCTCAGTCTCTATTGGATGATCCCACTGCACTATTTACTTGCATCTGTCTGTGCATACATCTTCCTTTGTTGCCATAATGGATTTACATGTCTGATTTCCCTAAAGGAATGTAAACTCATGGAAGACAAGAACCATGTATTCCAAGGCCAGTATAGTGCTACCTGCATGTCCCCACTACTTAGGTTCTTTTTGTATTTCCACAACACTTGGGTCAAACCTCTTTTCTCCTTCCATTAATGTATGCATTATAATGCATTGTGGTCAGAGAAAGTAGTTTATATATTTTTTCTCTCCAGAAAAACTTATTAAGGTTTTAGTGATATAACTTATCAAGTTTCATCCTATTTTATGTGTATTTGCAAAAAATACACATAATTATAACATTCTGACCCTCAGTAACCTCATTATATCTACTTAAATTGCCAAATCCTCAGAAACATGCTAAAGTTTCCCACTATGTTGTCATTGTATACATTTTTCTTTTTATTTCTAACTGCTCTTGCTTTATGTATTTCAACATGTTATTTGATTCATAAAGGTTCATTGCTAACAACTTTATTGCATCACCATTAACCACTTTTCATTCATTATTAAATGCACATTATGTACCAAGTGTCGTTCTAAATGTTTGGAGTACGTCAAGAAAAACAACAAACAAAAATCCTTCTCCTTGTGGAGCATATATTCTAGGAGGGAGAATGGTAACAGACAATAAGCTTGACAGATAAGTTTATCATACAGAGTGTTAAAGAGCATTAAGGACTATGAACAAGGTCTTACAGGAATAAGGAATTTGGTTTCTACTCTGAGTAAAACAGGTTTTGAGCAAAGGATGACCTGATCTGACTTACGTCTCTAACAGATCCGTCTGGCTGTTGTGTTGCAAATCAAGTGCAGAGGGCAGGGGTGGAAACAGGGAGGCCAGTAGTAAGGTCTGCAGTAATCTACTCCAGATAGGATAGTGGCTTAAATCAGGTGGGGACAGTTGGGGTGACAGAAAATGCTTGAATTCTGGGTATATCTTAAAGGTAGATTCAGTAAGATTTCTTGACAGATTAAATATAGAGTGAGAGAAAGAAAGGAATTGAGGTTGATTTGAAGGTCTATGGTCTGAGAAACTGACAGGACAGACTTAAAACTAAGGTGAGAATATCTGGAGTGGAGCAAATTTTGGAGGGAGGGGAGAGATTGGAAGTCCAGTTTTAGAATTTTGGACATGTTAATTTTGAGATGTCTATTAAGACATCGAGTGGAAATGTTCAGTAGGCAGTTGGATGTACGAGTCTAGGATTTAGGAGGAAGGTCTTGGCTGGGGCATAAATATGGAAGTCAACAGCTTAATGTTTGTTGTTTAGAGTCACGAGACTGATGAGATCATTAAGCAGACAGTGAATGTAGATACAGAAAAAGTCCATGAACTTCTTTGTTCTGTTTGATGCTTTTTGTCCTAAATTCTATTCTGCCCAGTATTAATATTGCTACCTGGCTTTTCTCAATGGACACCTCTCTATGGGCAAATCTTACCTTGGGTTAACCTTATAGCTCACTTCCCCCTGGAAACCTGGTAAAAAGGGAACGTCAGCTGTGACATGAAACAATATCACTTATAATAAAAATGACTCCTGATTGGTAAACTTCATCTAGACTATGAATAAATAATAAATATCTGCTAACAGGCCATACTTTGTCGTGTGTGGTAACTCCAGATTTGGGGCAGACATTTTGTTCCTGCCTACAGGTACTCCCTACAAGTGGTTCTTTCAACTTTCCACTGAGAAATAATTGTTACTAGCTATTAGAGATTATAGACTGCTCCAGTTTCTATTGCTGTGTAACAAATTACCCCAAATTTAGGAGGGTTAAAAAAATCCAACCAGGCCGGGTGCGGTCACGCCTGTAATCCCAGCACTTTGGGAGGCCGAGGAGGGCGAATCACGAGGTCAGGAGATTAAGACCATCCTGGCTAACAATGGTGAAACCCCGTTTCTACTAAAAAATAGAAGTGGTGTGGTGGCAGGCGCCTGTAGTCCCGCTACTCGGGAGGCTAAGGCAGGAGAATAGCGTGAACCCGGGAGGCGGAGCTTGCGGTGAGCTAAGATCAAGCCATTGTACTCCAGCCTGGGTGACAGAGCGAGACTCCATCTCAAAAAAAAAAAAAAAAAAATCCAACCATTTTATTATGCTCATGGATTACATGGATCAAAAATTCAGAAATAAATGTCTAAGGCTACATGGCATCTGAGGCCTTAGTCAAGAAGATTTGAAGGCTGGGGGTGACTCAGTGGCTGGGGGCTGGAACCATGTGAAGGCGCTTTCACTCATTTGTCTGGTGCCTGGGATGGGATGAGTCAAAGCCTAGGACTACTGACTGGAGTACTTTCATACAGCCTCTGCAAGCGACTTGGCTTCCTCCAGGCATGGCAGTCCCAGGGTACTTGGGTCTCTCATAACGCAAATCATGCTCTGAGCAGGAGGGTTCCCGTGAACAAGGCAGAAGCTGTACCCTGCTTTATGACAGCCTCGAGTCCTACAGCATAACCTCCCCCATACTCTTTTGGTTGAAGCTGTCATAGGACAGTCTAGATTTGAGGGGAAGGGACAAAGACTCCACCGCTTGATGAGAGAAGTATCAAAAAGATTTTGAGGTCAGGGGCAGTGGCTCATGCCTGTAATTCCAGCACTCTGGGAGGCCAAGGCAGGCAGATCACCTGAGGTCAGGAGTTCAAGACCAGCCTGGTCAGCTTGGTGAAACACCTGTCTCTACTAAAAATACAAAATTTCTTTTTTTTTTTTTTTTTTTTTGAGATGGAGTCTCTCTGTGTCGCCCAGGCTGGAGTGCAGTGGTGTGATCTCGGCTCACTGCAACCTCCGCCTCCCAGGTTCAAGCAATTCTCCTGCCCCAGCCTCCAGAGTAGCTGGGACTACAGGCGCCCACCACAACATCCGGCTAATTTTTGTATTTTTAGTAGAGGCAGAGTTTCACCATGTTGGCCAGGCTGGTCTCGAACTACTGATCTCGTGATCTGCCCACTTTGGCCTCCCAAAATGCTGGGATTACAGGAATGAGCCACCACGCCTGGCCCCTTTCTCTACTAAAAAGACAAAAATTAGCTGGGCATGGTGGCTTATGCCTGTAATCCCAGCACTTTGTAAGCCTGAGAGCCCGGGAGGCGGAGGTTGCAGTGACCCGTGATCATGCCACTGCACTCCAGCCTGGGCCACAGAGCAAGACTCCGTTTCAAAAAAAAAAAAAAAAAAAGAATTTTGAAATTCAAAGGGGGAGTACAGACACAAAAATATATGCAAAATTTTGCATGTATGGGTCTATGTCTCCTCCCTTGAATCTGGGCTACCTTGTGATTGCTTCCATCAATAGAGTACAGAGACAGGGGCATAAGAGTCACATCTGCTAAAAGGAAAAAGCCATTTCTTGTACTGGGTGTTTTCACAGGTTCTCTTAATTAACTTTTTCTAAAATACACTTTATTTTTTTAGAGCAGTTTTAGGTTCATGGCAAAGTAAAGTGGAAATTTAAGTTACTTTTTAAACTCATGTGATAATAATTTGTAGGGAGAAGATTCAAAACCAGATCTTTACTAGTTGCCTCATCTTCCTATACACAATCACTCTGTGGATGTTAAGAAGCATAGTTCTATTTATTCTAAGCACAAGGTTTGATATTTCACTATATGAATAAATGAGCATCTTGTTATAATGCGAATGCCCAATACCCTGAGAACCAATTTGCAACAAGCTCAGGAGGATGTTCAATCCTCTTACCCTACAATCTTCCACTCTAACATTAAGGTATAGTAAGAATTTCTTAAATTCTGTATTTTAGAAATGCTACTTCTGTCAATAGCTCTTCTATCTTGAATCTTGCAATCCTGCCTCACAATTTCATTTCAACACTCCATGACATTTCATATACTTTCAGAAAATTAAAGTAGATACACAATTAAATATAAACCCATATTAAAAAAAATTAGCCCATATAGTAACCCTAAACAAAAACTCATTGGTCACTTTTGGAGGATAAACCTGTTATGGTAGTCTCCTCTTAGATAAGAGTTTCAGTTATCCAAGGTCAATCAAGGTCTGAAAATATTACATAGAAAATTCCAGAAATAAACAATTCACAAGTTTTTAAATTGCACACTGTTCTGCATAGCGTGATGAAATTTCACACTGGCCCACTCCATTCTGCCCTTTTTGTCAGCAGGTCCACACCCTGCACACTACCGACCCATTAGTCATCCACATCCTCTGCTTCTGACATCCATGTCATGGCTTAGTGATCCAGGATCACCTGAAGCAGATGATTCTCCTTCAACGGATGATTCTCCTTCAGACATGCAGTCTAAAACTACATCACAATGCCTTCTCATTCACCTCACTTCATTTCATCACGTAAGCATTTTGTCATCTCACATCATCATTAAAAAAAGGGGTGAGCACAGTGCAAAAAGATATTTTCAGAGAAAGGCCACATTCACCTAACTTTTTTTTTTTTTTTTTT
>NW_012115677.1:2398052-2399707 GCF_000951035.1 Colobus angolensis palliatus | reverse complement strand
AGCAGGAAAATGTAATGTACGACCAAAAAAAAAAAAAAAAGAAAAGCAGTCAATAAAACAGAAACAGACTCTGAGGGGACCCAATAATAGAATTAACAGCCTTTTAAAAAGCTGTTATAAATATGAATGTCCAAGTACTTAAAGGAAAAGATGAACATAATGAGTAAACAGGTGGGAAATCTCAACAGAGAAACGGAAATTATAATGCAAATTCTAGAACTGATATGTACAACATAAGAAAAAAAAGGCTCCCTATCTTTTAGAAATACATGGTAAAAAATCTACAGATGAAATAATATAGCTGGAATGTGCTTCAAAATAATCCAGCTGTGGGGAGGCAAAGTGGCTGGGGGTATAGATGTAACAATAGTGGCCATAGGTTGATGACTATTGTAACCAGATGATGGCTACGTGGGAGTTCACTGTACTGTTCTCTCTACTTTTGCATTATGTTTAACTGTCCCCATGTTCAAAAGCTAAAAAAGAAAATTCAATCTCCACAAGAACAAGCTGTTTCAGCTATAAAACAAGATGTTGTTCAAATGAAGCTCTGCATACATGTAATACTTCTCCCATCTTTGCCAAGTTCCCTAAGATATGTAGCATCCACACTGATTTTCATGGATTTCAAATGCTTGAGGAAAGTGGGTATTTCATAGAAACTACAAATATTGGCCAGGCTTGGTGGCTCACACCTGTAATCCCAGCACTTTGGGAAGTCAAGGCGGGTGGATCATGAGGTCAGAAGATCGAGACCACTCTGGCTAACACAGTGAAACCCCATCTCTACTAAAAATACAAAAAATTAGCTGGGCGTGTTGGTGGGCACCTGTAGTCCCAGCTACTCGGGAAGCTGAGGCAGAAGAATGGCATTAACCCGGGAGGGGGAGCTTGCAGTGAGCTGAGATCGCGCCACTGTACTCCAGCCTGGGTGACAGAGTGAGACTCCGTCTAAAAAAAGAAAAAAAAGAAACTATAAATATCTAGTTGTATGTCATACTCTGTGTGTATGTATGTTATATACACTTAGACACATGTATACACACACAGAAATATTGATACTTTATTTACAAACTATGAGTATCTTATATTGTTTTATAACTTGCTTTTCCCAAATAATGTATTTTGTGGACATCATTCCATACCAACAAATGCAGGTCAATATCTTTTTTTCTTTAATGACTGCAAAGCATTCATCACTGAGGGTCTATATGCCCTGTAGTATACACTGAAATTTCTTACTTTCAATGAGCATTCATCACTGAGGGTCTATATGCCCTGCAGTATACACTGAAATTTCTTAATTTCAATGGGAGACAGGAACTATTTGTAGTACAGAAAGCTGTTTCACATCAACCAATGAGTAGATAAATCAAATGTGGTATTCGGCCGGGCGCGGTGGCTCAAGCCTGTAATCCCAGCACTTTGGGAGGCCGAGATGGGCGGATCACGAGGTCAGGAGATCGAGACCATCCGTCTCCAAAAAAAAAAAAAAAACCAAAGAAACAGCAGGTCGGCGGGGCGGGGTGGCTCAAACCTGTAATCCCAGCACTTTGGGAGACCGAGACGGGCGGATCACGAGTTCAGGAGATCGAGACCATCCTGGCTAACCCGGTGAAACCCCGTCTCTACTAAAAAATACAACAAATGTAGCC
>NW_012115677.1:2392214-2397752 GCF_000951035.1 Colobus angolensis palliatus | reverse complement strand
GTTGCAGTGAGCCGAGATTGTGCCACTGCACTCCAGCCTGGGTGACAGAGAGACTCTGTCTCAAAAAAAAAAAAAAAAAAAAAAAGACACTATGGAATACTACTCAGCCATAAAAAGGAAAAAAATAATATCTTTTATAGCAACTTGGATGGAACTGGAGGCCATTATTCTAAGTGAAGGAAAAGAAAACCAAATACTGTATGTTCTCACTTATAAGTGGGAGCTATGCTATGAGGATGCAAAAACATACAGAGCGATATAATGAACTCTAGGGACACGGGGGTGAGGGAAAAAAGACAACATATCGGGTACAATGTACATTGCTTGGGTGATGAGTGCACTAAAATCTCAGAATTCACCTCTAAAGTATTCATCCATGTAACGAAAAACTACTTGTACCCTAAAAACTATTGAAATAAAACATAAAATAAATAAGAAAGAAAGCTGTTTCACAGCCTGGGCAGCATGATGATAACCTGTCTTTATGAAAAAAACAAAAAATTAGCTGGGTGTGGTGGTGTGCGCCTAGCCACTCAGGAGGTTGAGGTGGGAGGACTGGTTGAACCCAGGAGGTTGAGGCTGCAGTGAGCTGTGACTGTGCCACTGCACTCCAGCCTGCGTGACAGAGCAAGACCCTGAAAAAAAAAAAAAAAAAGGAAGGAAGGAAGGAAGCTAGCTGTTTCAAACAGAGGAAAACACGTACAAGTATGTATGGATTTAGGAGTACTTAGGACTTTAGAGGCATGGTTTCATTTTAAGTATTTCTTAATCTGTGTGGTAACATGCCACATTATAATAGAATTGGAATGTATTTGTTAAAAGATGTCATACGGCAAAACTCCATTTCCATTCTCTGGTTGTCAACAGGAATGTAGTCTAAGTAATAGGAAACTAAACTTAGGAATATTAGCATTTTCCAAATCACCCATGAATTGCATCCCAAAAGTTTAATTGTAAGTTGGTTTGGCAGCTGGGCATGGTGGCTCATGCCTGTCATCCCAGCACTTTGGGAGGCCGAAGCAGGTGCATCACCAGAGGTCAGCAGTTTGAGACCAGCTTGGCCAACACGGCAAAATCCCCGCCTCTACTAAAAATACAAAAATTAGCCCGGGATGGTGGCGGATACCTCAGGAGGCTGAGGCAGGAGAATCACTTGAATTTGGGCAGCAGAGGTTGCAGTAAGCCAAGATCAAGCCACTGCATTCCAGCCTGGGCGACAAAGCAAGACTCCGTCTCAATTGAAAAAAAAAAATTGTTTTGGCAAAACTGAGCAGACATTTTCCTGCAGAAGCTATACAAGATAGCAAGGATCTCAGGGCAGTCAGCAAACGTTTAAAGTACTTAACTCATAGTGTATAATAGCCCCTCCCCTGCCTGGATATTACATTTTTGAAAAAAACCACTAAGGTAACAAAATTCTCAGTTGGAGGAGTCTAGGGCCTTACAGTCACAAGTGAACAAAAGTACGTTTTTTAAAATATATTTATTAAAAATAAGTAAATGGCCAGGTGCAGTGGTTCACGCCTGTAATCCTAGCACTTTGGGAGACTGAGGCAGGTGAATCACCTGAAGTCAGAAGTTTGAGAGAGACCAGCCTGGCCAACATGGCAAAACCCCGTGTCTACTTAAAAATACAAAAATTAGCCGGGCGTGGTGGTGGGCACCTGTGGTCCCAGCTACTCGGGAGGCTGGGGCAGGAGAATCGCTTGAACCTGGGAGGCAGAGGTTGCAGTGAGCCAAGATCGCACCACTGCACTCCACCCTGGGCTACAGGGTGAGACTCTGTCTCAAATAAAAAAAAAAAAGAAAGAAAGAAAGAAAGAAAAGATGCCCTCTTACTTGCTGTATTAGTCTGTTCTCACACTGCTATGAAGAAATACCTGAGACTGGGTAATTATAAAGAAGAGAGGTTTAATTGACTCACAGTTCTGCATGGCTCGGGAGGCCTCAGGAAATGTATAATCATGGCAGAAGGCACCTCTTCACAGGGTGGCAGGAGAGAGAATGAGTGCAAGCAGGAGAAAATGCCAGATGCTTATAAAACCATCAGATCTCCTGAGACTCACTCATTTTCACAAGAACAGAATGGGGGAAACTATCCCCATGATCCAATTACCTCTACTTGGTCCCACCCTTGACACATGTGGATTATTACAATTCAAGGTGAGATTTCCTTATTCCTTTCCATACTCACTGGGATCTTGCTTAGTGGCCCGAGCTAGAACAGGGATTCCAGTGAAGTGAGGGCTGGGAGTGAGAGACTGAGATAGGAGAGAGTTCCTGGGGCCCCAGGGTAGGGATTCTGTACTCTGAGTAAGGGATTTCCTGCCAGTGCTAGTACTTGGGAGTATTTTAGTCCCTTAAAGGCCCTTGTTACCTTCTCTCTTGGTTCCAGAAGGCTGATCTGTCTTTTCCTCTTTCCAATGTCACTACTCATAGTTTCTACCCATCCCTCCTTAGACTATGATGGAAGAGAACAAGTCTTAACAGCCTCTCTTTTTTTTTTTTTTTTTTAGGGGGGGTCTTGCTTTTTTCCCCGGGCTGGAGTGCAGTGGCCAGATCTCAGCTCACTGCAAGCTCCGCCTCCCGGGTTTACGCCATTCTCCTGCCTCAGCCTCCCGAGTAGCTGGGACTACAGGCGCCCGCCACCTCGCCCGGCTAGTTTTTGTATTTTTAGTAGAGACGCGGTTTCACCGTGTTAGCCAGGATGGTCTCGATCTCCTGACCTCGTGATCCGCCCGTCTCGGCCTCCCAAAGTGCTGGGATTACAGGCTTGAGCCACCGCGCCCGGCCAACAGCCTCTCAATTCAGTATGATTTTAATGAGTTTAACTTTGAGCCAGGTACTGTGCTTATAAAGACAGAAAGATACATAAGACAAAGCTCCTGTTCAACAAGAATTAATAATCTAGTAAGGAGTAGAAATGGTGAGAGGAGCTCGGTAACTACTGTTTACAGGGTATACTGTGACCAAAGCCACGATGAGTTGAGGCGTCACAAGAGAAACCTCATGCCCTTTTTAAAAGGTTAAAAAAAAGTCTTCCTATATTTCAAGAAGAAATGATGCTCGTAGATGCTGATGATAAATCCCAGTACACGAAGACTTGTAATGGATTGCTTTATATCAATCTAGATGTGCGAAAGGGAGGAAGAGAGTGGAGAGAGGAGTCTTCGTGAATTTACCCTTCATTTTCAATTATTGGGGGTGGGGAGCAGGTAGCAGAAAAACCTCTGCAATTTAAAACTAGCTATGGATAGTCCAAAAAGGGGCCCTTTCCCATCATTAAAATAGCTTCCTGATGACACACTTTCCTTCTCTCCTCTAATCAGAGGATCCACTTCTTGGTTGTTGCAACACTTTGGGATACAGTGGGATGGATTATAGGAACCAATAATTTGGTCTGACTTCCAAATATCTTTTCTCAAGATTGTCTAAACCACTATTTGTCAAAATCGCAAGTGATCAAAAAGAAAGAAAAGATAAATGCTATTTCTGTAATCTGCAAAGAGATGTTATATATATATAGCCGGTGCAAAGTAATTGCAGTTTTTGTCATTAAGTGATTCTAAAACTGCAATTACTTTTATACCAACCTAATACATGTATACATACATACAAGAATATGTTTTCAGGTTTTTTTTTTTTGGCTCCTCCTCTACATTGACTATCTACTCAGATCCTTCTCACCATTACCTGAAGTGCACAAAAATGAAGTCTGAAGGCCACGATTTCTTGTGAAAAGAGGAAACAGAAAAGTAACTTAATTAGTAAAGAAAGTCTGGACTGGAAACCAGATTTTTTTTTGGCTTACTACAACCTCTGCCTCCTGGGTTCAAGTGATCCTCCCACCTCCACCTCCCAAGTAGCTGGGATTATGAGCATGCGCCACCAAGTCCAGCTAATTTTTGTATTTTTAGTAGAGACATGGTTTCACCATGTTGGCCAGGCTGGTCTTGAACTCCTGGTCTCAAGTCATCTGCCCACCTTGGCCTCTCAAAGTGCTGGGTAAGATTACAGACATTAGCCACCTTGCCAGGCCTGGAGCCCAGATCTTAAGAGATGTAAACTGGCTGTCTTTTCACAAGGCTCTCATGCTCATCTCCATTCCTCCATGCAACCAGTCCAAAATGCTCACTACACCACCTTTCCCATACACATCTCTCCCTCAAATATTCCTGTGGCTCCTTTCTCATCTCCACTAACACTGAAGTCTATTCCATTACCAACCTTCTTCCTCTCTAAAAATATCTTCCTCTTCACTTCTTATTTTTTATTATTTTTATTTTATTTTATTTTTTTCTGAGACAGTCTCACTATTGCCCAGGCTGGAGTGCAGTGATGCGATCTCGGATCACTGCAACCTCCACGTCCTGGGTTAAAGCGATTCTCCTATCTCAGTCTCCCAAGTAGCTGGGATTACAGGCATGCGCCACCATGCGCAGCTAATTTTGTATATTAGTAGAGATGGGGTTTCACCATGTTGGTCAGGCTGGTCTTGAACTCCTGACCTCAAGTGATCCACCCGCCTTGGCCGGGATTACAGGCGTGCGCCACCGTGCTTGGGCTCTCCTCACTTCTTGCACACACTCATCCTGTACTGTCTCTGCTGAACTTTACACACAGACTTCTATGGAGTGACTATGTCATGCAGTATAGAGAAATGAGTTTAAAAAAAAAAAAAATTAGAATCATGTTGAAATGAACATTCTGCCTCTTACCATTTGTGTGACCTTAGTCATGTTACTTAACCTCTCTAGCCTCACTTTTCCCTTCTGCAAAGAGAAAATAATTCCTAACTCACAGGGTTTTTGTTTTTGTTTTTGAGACAGGGTCTGGCTCTATTGCCAAGTCTGGAATGCAGTGGTAAGATCACCGCTCACTGCAGCCTCTGGACCTCCCAGGGTCAAGTGACCCTCCCACCTCAATCCCCAGAATAGCTGAGACTACAGGCATGTGCCACCACGCCCGACTAATTTTTAAACTTTTTTGTAGAGACGGGGTCTCACTCATTGAGTTTTAAAAGGAAGCAAGCATACGTAAGGCGCTTAACACAGTATCGTGTACTTAAAATGCACTTAATAAACAGTAGCTATTACTATGAAAATAATATTTACCTCACAAAACTATTCCTACATGCCTGACACTTAAGTAGCTCCTCAAAATATGAGTTTTCCTCTTTCCCAGTCCTTGAAAAAACTTTCCAGTTCTTTCCAACAAAGATTCAGAACCTAGTTCAAATCCAACAAAGATTCCCCCAATTCTGCTGCAAAGGCATTTGTATATTTACTAAAATCTCAACACTCACGCAGGATAAAACCTACTTAGAACTACCCAGACATCTTTTCTTATCTTCTTAACTTTAAGTCACTGGAAGAAAACAATCACATTTTGCAAGTCCCCAAAAGACATGCCTACATAAAAGCTCTAGGGAAGGAAACCGGGTGTCCAGATGCATTTTAGAATTACCATAGGTTTGGCCGGGCGCGGTGGCTCAAGCCTGTAATCCCAGCACTTTGGGAGGCCGAGACGGGCGGATCA
>NW_012115677.1:2388306-2391729 GCF_000951035.1 Colobus angolensis palliatus | reverse complement strand
AGGCAGCAGAACCCGCGGCCGGCTGAGTCCTCTCCAGCCGCGAGAGGCGGGCTCCAGCCGCGGCTCTCGCGCTCGCTCTGAGCCCCCGCGCCCAGGTGGGATGGAAGAAGCCTGTCAGGTAAGCGTGGCATCCAATATTTATAGCATCAACATTGTGGTGCATGGAAACGTGAAGCTGGGCGGAAAAAATAAAGCACAATCTAGTGTTCAACATAGCACTTTGTATCATCTGCCACTCTTGCAAATTATTCCCCTGGATTCAGTTGAAAGGTAAAATTTGGTTCAAAGTCACCAGCTTCCCTTTTGCTGTCCCAGAATCTACATTACTCAGCAGAGACTCCAGACAACACAGGATCTGTGTGTCGCTGCAAAATCTATTCTAAGTACCCCAGTGGGTATGCTCAGGAGACTTCTCTTTCCCCAAGGACGCCTTCTGTACTTGGCAATAATAACTGGAGTCTTAATCCTAAATTTGGAGTTTAAGTATAAAAGGATGACGCCTGCCAATTGCATTGCCAAGAGATGAAGCCTGCAGAAGGCCAATTGTGATTCAAATGAGGGAGCTGATGTATGCCTACTGATGACGGTGCCCATTTTTACCAAATTCACTGTCTCTCTTACCTGTGTTCTGGGGTAGATGCCATCCTGTCATGGACCAAGTGTTATTCATCTTAGTAGCCTCCGTGCCCGGCACAGAACCCAATACCCGAGGAATGTCAGGTGAAGTGAACACTGCATGAAACCAGTCAAACTGAGAATGTAACCGTTTCCAGACTTTAAATGCAGTAAAGATTGATAAGGATTCTCGGTGAATGTGTGTGATGTCTTCTAATTAATTTTTAAGCACTACACACTCAGTGAATAATCTAGGCAATTCAGAACAATTCAGAAATGAGTTAAGGAACAAGTGCAAGCCCCTTCCTCGCCCTCTGTACACACCACAGTCCCACTCCCCAGTTAACCACCGTGTGCTCAATCCAGATCTTTGCCTTTTACACACAGGCAAATGTAAGTATTTTAAATAGAATCATATACTTACTGTTATGACTTGCTTTTTCCATTCCACTCATCATAGACATCAAATCTTAGAACACTTAGTTCAAACTTATTCTTTTTAATGACTACATAATCTCGATATTTTTACTTTTAAAGAGAGTGAATGTTGGCATTTCATTAGAGGACACAGGCTAGAATTCTTGGAAACCTGGTTTTGGATGCTTTTGGGTCACCTTGAAAGATAAAGAGAAATAATGCTTTCCAAAAAGGTAAATAAGATGTACAAGACTGAGAATAAAATGTAATCCTATGGGTTACTTCAAGCCCTACCTTTTGCAAACTCATTTCAATTCCAGGGAAAGCGTTTTTAAATGTGGCAAGTCTTTCCTTTGTATAACTGAAGCCAGCAATCTGAGTGCAGCAAAGGAGCCTGAGAGTTAGCTGGCCGCAGAGTCTTAAGAAGTGTGCAGAAAAAAGAAATCTAGATGTCCCCAGCAAAATTCCTTAAGGCATCAAGCCCAGTTTCAAACACATCTGAAATAGAACACATGTTCATGTGATTTAACTCAGCCAACCCTTGGAAAATAAAGGAATGCTTTATTCCCCTACAACTAGAAGGAAAAGGAAACACTATGAGGACCCAGGTAGCACCAGCAGTAGTGAAATCCAGTGAGGAAATCCTCAATAAGTTCAGCATGGAATGTATATATCTGGGATGAGCTAGAAATGAAGCAAATATGAACTTGCACAGGTGATAGCTCATCCACTGACCCTGGATCTGGCCTCTCTCCTACACATCCTTCTCACAGTAGAAGAGTTAAAAGCTGCCAGCACATGTCTGCCAAAGCCATCAATTTATGGGATCTAGGCCAGGTGTGGTGGCTCATGCCTGTAATCCCAGCACTTTGGGAGGCAGAGGCAGGCAGATCCCTTGAGGCCAGGAGTTCGAGACCAGCTTGGGCAACATGGTGAAACCTGTATCTACTAAAAATACAAAAATTAGCCAGACATGGTGGTGCACACCTGTAATCCCAGCTACTCAGAGGCTAAGGCGGGAGAATCACTTGAACCTGGGAGGCACAGTTTGCAGTGAGCCAAGATCCCGCCACTGCACTCCAGCCTGGGCCACAGAGGAAGACTCACTCAAAAAAAAAAAAGGGGGGGGGCGGATATATACATAGTGACCAACAAGGTAAAGGGCTAGATCACTGATATCTAGGATCCCTTGCAATTTTAACATTCTGTGATCTTGAGCATTAGAGTGCTTTTATTTAGATGAGTCACCACTACTGAGTCACTTCTCTACTCCATTTCTGTCCATGCTTCTATCTGTGAAATGAAGGTTAATTATATTATGGCACTTCACTGATTTGAATTCTCACCATTAGTCAGATTATGTACTTGGAGTTCTTGAATAAAAAATCGAATAGTTCGGCCGGGTGCAGTGGCTCACACCTGTAATTCCAACACTTTGGGAAGCCAAGGCAGGAGGATAGCTTGAGCCTAGGAGTTGGAGCCCCAGCTGGGCAACATGGTGAGACCCCATCTCTACAAAAAATTTAAAAATTAGCCAGGCATGGTGGCACACGCCTGTAATCCCAGCTACTCGGGAGGCTGAGGCAGGAGAATCGCTTGAACCTGGGAGGCAGAGGTTGCAGTGAGCCAAGATCGCACCACTGCACTCCACCCTGGGCTACAGGGTGAGACTCTGTCTCAAATAAAAAAAAAAAAGAAAGAAAGAAAGAAAGAAAAGATGCCCTCTTACTTGCTGTATTAGTCTGTTCTCACACTGCTATGAAGAAATACCTGAGACTGGGTAATTATAAAGAAGAGAGGTTTAATTGACTCACAGTTCTGCATGGCTCGGGAGGCCTCAGGAAATGTATAATCATGGCAGAAGGCACCTCTTCACAGGGTGGCAGGAGAGAGAATGAGTGCAAGCAGGAGAAAATGCCAGATGCTTATAAAACCATCAGATCTCCTGAGACTCACTCATTTTCACAAGAACAGAATGGGGGAAACTATCCCCATGATCCAATTACCTCTACTTGGTCCCACCCTTGACACATGTGGATTATTACAATTCAAGGTGAGATTTCCTTATTCCTTTCCATACTCACTGGGATCTTGCTTAGTGGCCCGAGCTAGAACAGGGATTCCAGTGAAGTGAGGGCTGGGAGTGAGAGACTGAGATAGGAGAGAGTTCCTGGGGCCCCAGGGTAGGGATTCTGTACTCTGAGTAAGGGATTTCCTGCCAGTGCTAGTACTTGGGAGTATTTTAGTCCCTTAAAGGCCCTTGTTACCTTCTCTCTTGGTTCCAGAAGGCTGATCTGTCTTTTCCTCTTTCCAATGTCACTACTCATAGTTTCTACCCATCCCTCCTTAGACTATGATGGAAGAGAACAAGTCTTAACAGCCTCTCTTTTT
>NW_012115677.1:2368749-2387786 GCF_000951035.1 Colobus angolensis palliatus | reverse complement strand
CACGTTGTAAGATTAACTGATATAATGTGACTGCTGGGGGAAACTGTTACCCTGGGACCACACAGCTTCAGCGCAGTTGTCATCTAGACCCAGGTGCCTCATTCTGCCTTCCTGACCCTGCCTCTTCATTTTGCCATCTGAATCCGTAAAGTTAGCCTTTTGATTTGATTTCATGATCATTTCTTAGCAACTCTGTGGTTGGAGAAGAATCTCCAGTCTTGTCCTCTAGCTTCTCTAATTTTAATATGTTGGTATGCTACTTGTTTACATATTTAAGTCAAATGAACATTCTTTTCAGGAACTAGGAGTCCTGCATAAACATAAACTGCATGTACAACAAAGATCTGTCTTGGTAGCTGATTGGGCCCCTCTAAAGTTAGGGTCTATGTTTGAATGATTATAGGTTCAGGCAGACAGTTTCTAGGGCACTCTCAACTAACTTGCTGGTAGAATGTCATGTTTCCTATACCAATCATTTAAAACAATCATGAATATATTACTGAGTAATCTAAGGGTACTGTTAGAGAAAATGTGTAAATATTTCATGTTTTGCAAGGAAAAGTAATGCCGTATGTGAGACAGTGTGGTGGCATGATCCTGGCTCACTGCAGTCTCAACCTCCCAGGGTCAAGTGATCCTCCTGCCTGAGCCTCCTGAGTAGCTGGAACTACAGGCACACACCGCCACACCTGGCTAAGTTTTCTATTTTTTGTAGAGACTGGGTCTCACTGTGTTGCCTAGGCTAGTCTCAAACTCCTGGGCTCAAGCGATGCTGCCACCTTAAGCCTTCCAAAGTGCTGGGATTACAGGCACGAGCCACTGTGCCTGACACTATTTGCTGGACTTTTTTTTTTTTTTTGAGACGGAGTCTCGCTCTGTCGCCCGGGCTGGAGTGCAGTGGCTGGATCTCAGCTCAAGCTCCGCCTCCCGGGTTTACACCATTCTCCTGCCTCAGCCTCCCGAGTAGCTGGGACTACAGGCGCCCGCCACATCGCCCGGCTAGATTTTTGTATTTTTTAGTAGAGACGGGGTTTCACCGTGTTAGCCGGATGGTCTCGAGCTCCTGACCTCGTGATCCGCCCGTCTCGGCCTCCCAAAGTGCTGGGATTACAGGCTTGAGCCACCGCGCCCGGCCGAAATAGTGTTCTTTAGTCAGTTAGCAGTTACACAAAAGAGACTGCTATAAGAATCTCTGAAGTAGAGATCATGAAATGAGAAGGGATTTAATAATAGAAAGAGAAAACTAGCTGTATGTCCCTTTCTGCCCTCCCACTCTCCACCTCCACTCCCCAAACTGGCTGAGAAACTAAGCAGTAGTGCATTTTTTAACTTCTTCGCTCGCCTCTCTCTGAACACATTCTATATTCAAGACTGAAACTGTTGAAATAAGAGGGCAGATGCTGCCACGACCTCTCTTCCCATTGAACCGAGCTCCTCTGTGCTCACCCCATCCACTTTAACCCAGAGAATAACCTGTCTGGAGTGCATTCTCATCTAAAGCACGCACAAACATCACTGCATTTTCTTTTGCTTGATGAAGGATAAAGGAAGAAAGCGGCAGCTGCTCTAGGAGCAGACAGCAAAGAAGCCTCTCTGTGGTAGCCCCACGGCCTTCACAAAAGGGGATTCAGAGAGCCGGGCAAACACACACATCCAGCCCAAGACTTCCGCACAGATTCACCTGCCAAAATTATTAATTAAACATGTAATGAGCTATCCAGGTGAACTGAGAGTCTAAAGCACATGTTCCAACTAGTCTTTTATTAAGATGGAGGAGCGAGGATATGGTTGAAGAACTAGAAATGGCTTCAAAATCACCTAATCCAACTCTAACCCTACCCCTTCTAATTTTAAGATAAAGACAGTGAGACCCAGGGAGGTTATAGAAGATTTATTCCATTTCAAGCCTGTATATATTTTAACACTGGAGGTTTTTAAAAACATTTTTTTACATTAATACAGCACTTCTTGCAGCATCTTACACACAAGAGCTCAGCAGATATTCATAAATGATGATATTATACTTTTATTGCATTACATTTCTCCACTGAGTTAATGGGAAGCCCAAAAAATTATGAAGTATGTTTTTCAGAGCTTTGGTGACTTATAAAACCAATGTATCGAAGATGGAGACAATTTGCTTTGATAACAAATTTTTTCCAGATTTGTCTTTTACCAAGTAAAGTACATGGTAAATTATGATTCCTTTGAGAATCAGTTTCCAAAGAAAAGAATTGAGTATTGCTCTTTTTTATCCTAAGAAAACTTTCACTATCATCTTTTGGTGAATTCTGCCTGGTCGAAGTCAGGTGGAGCACAGTTCCATTGTTTAAAGGTGCCATTTGGTTGCTTCAGGTAAACTTTTATTTAAAAAATTTCCTGGATTTACGTTTTATTTGACAATAATATGGAGCTTCAGTAGCAGAACAATATACCTGTAGTAATATTAAACAGATTTTTATATCAAAGACATAGATAGTGAAAAAATAACCATACAATTATAACAAGGTTTACAATGAAAAGCAATAGGTCAGGTGCAGTGGCTCATGCCTGTAATCCCAGCACTTTGGGAGGCTAAGGTGGGTGGATCATCTGAGGTTAGGAGTTCAAGACCAGCCTGGCCAACATGGCAAAATCCCATCTCTACTGAAAATACAAAAATTAGCCAGGCATGGTGGCCTGCGTTTGTAGTCCCAGCTACTCTGGAGGCTGAGGCAGGAGAATCGCTTGTACCAGGGGAGGCTGAGGTTATAGTGAGCTGAGATCGTACCACTGCACTCCAGCCTGGGTGACAGAACAAGACTCCGTGTCAAAAACAAACAAAGAAACAAACAAAAAACAATTCAGCATCAGTGCTTTGAAGATATTGTTCCGTTATCTTTCAACATGCAGTATGACTGATAAACTGTAATGCTGAATCCCCCTTCCTCCCCTAGGTTGTCTGCGTTTTCCCTTATGAAAGCATTTAGGATCTTAATTTTATGCTGTGGATTCTGAACTTAATAATCTGGCCTGTGAGTTGATCTTTTTAGCTAAGTGGTAGCGGTACAGTGGTTGAGAATCTAAGTGAGTCATACTGCATGGGCCAAATTTCCAGCTCTGCCACTTACTAGCTGTGTGACCTCGGTCAAGATAACCTTCCTAGGCCTCAGTTGAGGATACCAAGTACCTCAAAGGGTTGTTAATGAGAATTGAGATAACTCATGCAAGTGCTTAGCCAACAATAGGAAGTGCTCAGTAAATGTTAGCAATGCTGCTCAAACTTCAGGGAGCTCTTATAATAGTCTGAAGATTCATTTCTTCAACTTCGAGGAATTATCCTCTTCCTTTGGTTATGTTCTGTTTGCTTTTCCTCTCTGAAACGAAAATTATTGGTTATTGAATTTCCCACATTGATCCTCTGTTTTATCTTTTTTTCTCATATTTTCTGTCTCTCTTTTTGATATTCTGGGAAATTCCCTTAACTTTATATCTTAGTCTTTCTGCTGCTTGAGATAGAGCAATCATTTTTAATTTCTCAGAGCTGTTTCCTTCTCACTTTTTCCTTTTTTCATACTGTTCTTTCATGTGATATGTCTTTTCTTACCCAGTTTTTATTTTAAACACTTAAAAAGATACAGCAGGTCAGGCAGAGTGGCTCATGCCTGTAATTCCAGTACTTTGGGAGGCCGAGGCAGGCTGATCGCTTGAGCCCAGGAGTTCGAGACTAGCCTGAGCAACATGGCGAAACCCCGTCTATAACTCCCCCACCCCCCAAATACATATATATATTTAGCTGGGCATTGTGGTGTGCGCCTATGGTCCCAGGTATTTGGGAGGCTGAGATGGGAGGATCATTTGAGCCCAGGAGGTGGAGATTGCAGTGAGCCAAGATTGCACCTCTGGGTTATAGATCCAGCCTGGGTAACAGACAAGGACCTTGTCGGTCAATCAATCAGTCATACAGGTTGAAAGAACCATACAGAGAACACCTGTATTTAATTCCACCTATATTCGACACTTTTACGAACTTTGTCACATTTGCTTTATATGTATATATACACACACGTACACGCCCCACATACACAAACATATTTTTCTGGACCATTTGAATGTAAGCTACAAATGTCATGACCCTTTGCTCCTAAATGCTAAGGCATATGACTCTCAGGAATAAAGACATTGTCCTGCATAATGACAGTACCATTATCACAACTCTGAAAATTAACAAACTTCCTTACCAATTGTGTCCGTAATTTTCCTTCTGTTGGCTGGGCGCTGTGGCTCACACCTGTAATCCCAGCACTTTGGGAGGCCAAGGCGGGCAGATCACGAGGTCAGGAGATCGAGACCATCCTGGCTAACACGGTGAAACCCCATCTCTACTAAAAATACAAAAAATTTGCCAGGCTTGGTGGCGGACGGCTGTAGTCCCAGCTACTCAGAGGGCTGAGGCAGGAGAATGGCGTGAACCCGGGAGGCGGAGCTTGCAGTGGGCCGAGATCGCACCACTGCACTCCAGCCTGGCAGACAGAGCAAGACTCCGTCTCAAAAAAAAAAAAAAAAATTCCTTCTGTCTCAAATACGTGCAAAATCTACCAAAATGTAAAATGTCCATACCTTTTCACTCAGAGATTCCATCACTATTCATCCTACATACACACTCCCACATACACAAAATGGTGTATACAAAAGGCTATTTGCTGTGGCGTTGCTTGTAGTAGGAGATAGGAAACAACCTAAATGTCCTTTAATACAGTATTGGGTCAAACATTGACATCGAGCTATGGAATATTATACCGTTGTTTAGAATTAAGATGTTCAGAACTGAAGTAACATGTACTGGTAGAGATATGCATTAACTGGAAAAGATACTCAGTACTGCATGTAGTATATCAGTATCTGTGTTTATAATAGGAATGGATGTTTGTTGACTGATAATTCTGGGGGATAAAAGAGAAACTGGTAAAAGTAATTGTAAAGAAGTGAACTGGGTGGCGGTGTGGGAGGGTAGTTTATTTCTCATCAAATACTTTCATAAATTTTAAATTTTTTATTTTTACTTAGAAAGTCCATGACTGCATTGATTTTTTTTTTTTTACTATGTATATGTTACGTAATTTTTAAAAATCGTGCTTAAAGTAGATGGATATTCAATCCCAGAGAACAATGATTCTAAACCAAGGATGATTTTGTTCCCCAGAGGACATATCTAGAGACATATTTGGTTGTCACAACTAGTGGTGGGGGTGGCACTACTGGCATCTTAGTGGGTAGAAGCCAGGGATGCTGTTAAACATCCCACAATACATAGGTCAGCCCCACACAAGAAAAAATTATCTGGCCCAAAATGTCAGTAGGACTGAAGCTGAGACACCCAGAAATACAGTGATTTGTAAGGATGCAAAGGTTTGAGAAGAGCTAAGCCAAGACTAAAGGAATGAACAGAAAGGTGCATATGCCTACCATTCAAATCATTGTGCGTTTAAGATAAGGCCAGGCACAGTGGCTCACACCTGTAATCCCAACATTTTGGGAGGCTGAGGTGGGTGGATTGCTTGAGCTCAGGAGTTGGAGACCAGCCTGGGCAACATGGTGAAACCTTGTCTCTACCAATAACAACAAAAATATATAAAAATTAGCCAGGTGTGGTGGCAGTTGCCTGTGGTCCCAGTTACTTGGAGGGGCTGAGGATGCAGTGAGCCGAGATCATGCCACTGCACTCCAGCCTGGGTGACAGAGTGAGACCCTGTCTCTAACAACAACAAAAAAAGATAATTCAAATTTCTGGCCATGAAAGAGATGGTTGGAGAAGTCCAGTATGCTCCTGTTTGCATAGAGTTTATTCAAATTGGGACATTATAAAGTTCCCACAACCTTAGTTTATGGTGATAATTTTAACTGTTGTAAAGGTAGTAAAGTCACTTTAAGAGTGAGGTTAGACTAATGTCCATGACTTCTAGGACTTTCATCTACTGGTATACTTGTATGTGTATGCATAGCACATATACAATAGGCATTGCAGCATTGTTTGTAAAGGAAAATATTGGGAACAACATAAATATGTTACTGGTAGAGTAACTTATGATATATCTACACAATGGAATACCATGCTGCCATTAAACAAGATAGCTCAAATAATCCCCAAAATAAAAGTAAAAAAGCAGTTAGAAAACGTGGTAGGTCATCACAAATACATATGGTATATAAAAAGTATATATACAAACATGTTCCCTTATGCATGTATCTCTGAAAGATACACAAGATATTGGTAACTGGTTGTTTCTGGAGGAATGCAGTGAGGAAGTTTTCACTGTATGCCCTGTTGCTTTTTATTTCCATGTGCATACTTCCTATTGAAATATCATATATACGTAAACACAGCTCTGCCCAACTCAGTGAGTAAACTAAATGCACTGTATACTTCCACCACACCTCATAATACAAGAATGAAATATTTATAATAGAAATGCAAAGGCATATGGGAACACAGAAAAGTTGAAGATTAAATGTTGAGAGGAAATGAGTAACTTCAGGCCATACTTCAAGAGGCATTGATAATTTCAGTCATTGCTATCAGACATACTCTTTTTTTTTTTTTTTTTGAGACGGAGTCTTGCTCTGTCGCCCAGGCTGGAGTGCGGTGGCCGGATCTCAGCTCACTGCAAGCTCCGCCTCCCGGGTTTACACCATTCTCCTGCCTCAGCCTTCCAAGTTGGGACTACAGGCGCCTGCCACCTCGCCCGGCTAGTTTTTTGTATTTTTTAGTAGAGACGGGGTTTCACCGGGTTAGCCAGGATGGTCTCGGCCTCCTGACCTCGTGATCCGCCCGTCTCGGCCTCCCAAAGTGCTGGGATTACAAGCTTGAGCCACCGTGCCCGGCCGATCAAACATACTCTTAAGGTTTTTTGTGTTTTTTTACTTTTTTCTTATTTGTAGAGATAGGGTCTCACTATGTTGCTTAGGCTAGTCTTGAACTCCTGGGCTCAAGCCATCCTCCCACCTCAGCCTCCCAAGTAGCTGGGACTATAGGCATGTGACACACCAAGTCCAGCTTTTTTGCTTTTTTTATTTTTTTGGGAGACAGGGTCTGGCTCTGTCACCCAGGCTGGAGTACAGTGGTGCGAACTAGCTAACTGCAACCTTGAACTCCTAAGCTCAAGCGATCCTCCCACCTCAGCCTCCCAAGTAGCCTGGCTTATACCACCACAGGTGTGCACTACCAAGCCTAATTTTAAATTTTTTTGTAGACGGGGGCTTGCTATGTTGCCCAGGCTGGTCTTGAACTACTGGCCTGAAGCAATCTCCCATCTTGGCCTCCTAAAGTGTTGGGATTACAGGCACTAGCCACCGTGCTTGGCCAAACATACGTTTCTTAATACTTGCTCCTCTAAAAGTCCCTCTTAGGAACAGCCTAGTGGGCTGGCATGCTTTACTTGGCTGGCCTACTTGATGGAAAATGAGATGGAGTAGAAGGAGCCTAGTGTATATTCCTGGCTTTGCCACTTACTGGTAGTGTAGCCTCTGGATTTATTGTCCATTTATAAATTGACAGTGTAGATTGCAAAACATATTTTTTTAAAAAACAGATAATTCATATCAAGGAAAAGATTTTACACACACACACACAATTCAACCTTCCCAGTAAAATAAATGTAAATAAGATATTATATCTGTGGAAACAACAAACATCCCACGTCATTGAAATTCTGTTAAAATTGGCATATACATTCACATCAGGTAGTATTTTAACGATTCTGCAAAATATGGCATGTTTATGTAATGAAGCCATAGACATATTCTTATCCTTTAACTCAGTTAACTAAATTTCCCAGGAAATGATTTTACAGATACAAATATATACCTGCACAAAGATATACTACTATATTCCAAGTATATACACAGAGATATACAAATGCAAAAATAATTTTATGTGGAAGAAATCATGAGTACTTTATCAAATCAGTATTTAATGGTTAAACTGCCTTTTAAATTCTAAGAAAAATAAGAACTAATTTAAGGAATTAAATCAGTTGACCTCTAAGGTGTATGATTCTAATCTTACTATTAAATATGGACTTGGTAGCTTTGCTGCCAGCTCTTCTCTAGTAGGCAAAGATGGCAGTCGATCAGCTCTGATAGATTTTCAGCCTAGACAAGGCTCTAGTACAACAAACTGGGCCTCCAGCAATTTGGAGACAATTCAGGGACACAGTCCTTTTTCTCTTCCTTCTCACATAAACTATGTCACGTATAAACTATGAATATCCTTGTGTGACTTAGAAAAGTGTTTTATTTTAGACATATACCACATCTACACCCACATCTGAGTATAAAAGTATAAGGGTAAGGAGAAAGGATATAAAAATGACAAGCACAGAACCTAGAACAGGGAAGGAGTGAGCCTAGAGATGATTCTAGTACAACCTCAGTTTTACAGATGAAAAACCTGATGCTCAGAAGGAGATATATGTAGAGGAAATACAATTTGTAGAGGACAGGGAAAAAGTAAATTAAGAAGCCGGGCACGTTGTCTCAACGCCTGTAATCCCAGCGCTTTGGGAGACCAAGGAGGGCAGATAATTTGAGGTTTGAGCAGTTTGAGACCAGCCTGGCTAACATGGTGAAACCCTGTCTCTACTAAAAATACAAAAATTAGCTGGGCGTGGTGGCTCAGGCCTGTAATCCCAGCTATCTAGGAGGCTGAGGCAGGAGAATTACTTGAACCCGGGAGGCGGAGGTTGCAGCGAGCTGCATTCCAGCCTAGGCAGCAGAGACTACATCTCAAAACAAACAAAAGAATAGGAAAATCAGCATCACATTTTCTTTCTGTTTTTTTATACAAAAAAACTTGAAAGATAATTGGTTTAGATGGTATTGATGCTTTCTTTTTTCTTTTTTTTTTTTTTTGAGACAGAGTCTCGCTCTGTCGCCCAGGCTGGAGTGCAGTGGCGGGATCTCAGCTCACTGCAAGCTCCGCCTCCCAGGTTTACACCATTCTCCTGCCTCAGCCTCCCGAGTAGCTGGGACTACAGGCGCCCGCCACGTCGCCCGGCTAGTTTTTTGTATTTTTTAGTAGAGACGGGGTTTCACCGTGTTAGCCAGGATGGTCTCGATCTCCTGACCTCGTGATCCGCCCGTCTCCACCTCCCAAAATGCTGGGATTACAGGCTTGAGCCACCGCGCCCGGCCTGGTATTGATGCTTTCTTCAGAGCTCATCTTTAAGTATCAATTGTGAACTGTCGATAAAAAAATTAAAAATTAACCAATTTAGATGAAAGACAAATTGCTTTCATTTCAGAAAGGATTTTAACTGAACTAGTTCATTATATCTGTAGCAAATTATGTACAGATATAATCTCTCAGAAGTCAACAAGTTTTATCTGTATACAGGCTTCTAAGATGAGACGGTTTGAAACTTTTATAGCTCCCTCATTTTAAGAGAATAGTGGTACTGTTGGTATGCTGCTGGTCACAGCTATTTTGTGTCCAGAGGCTACCAGTTACTTTACTTCTCTGTTTGACAGATTTTACTGATGGAAATTGATCAAAGGACAAGACAATGCCTGTCCAACTTGGGATTTTGCCCCAAGCATCCATCAAATCAGATTTTTAAAAGTAAATTTCAACTTACATCCTGTTTCTGTTATATAATACCTGCTTTACTAGCACATATTATAAATTTTTACTGTGAATGATTCTGTTTCCAGCTATTTATACTCTTCTACTTCATTAAAAACAAAACTATATTAAGCAGTTTGTCATTATTTTTTCTTGCTGTATTTCAATACCTTGGTAACCTTACAGCAAATCCTAACAGATGGACATTTCATTTTACACAAGACATATTTTAATAATGATGTGTAAATTGGATTTTTATACACTGATTTGTATCTTCTTATATTTTTATTTATAGAATGTTTATGCTAACTTCTAAGTTATCTTCAAATAATATTTGATGCCAAAATTTTAGCTGTTAGGCTGTATCTAGTTTCATTTCCTTCTCTTAACTGCCTTCCAGAACAGTTAATAGGATTTTATTTAAAACAAAGTAAAACCTATACTAAAAACATTTCCTATTATGAAAAATCAGTAAGAACTTAAACAAATTTACAAGGAAAAAACCAAACAACCCCATTAAAAAGAGACATGAACAGACACTTTTCAAAGAAGACATACATGTAGCCAAGAAGCATATGAATAAAAGCCCAACGCCACTGATCATTAGAGAAATGTAAATTAAAACCACAATGAGATACCATCTTACACCAGTCAGAATGGCTGTTATTAAAGTCAAAAAATAACAGATGCCGGCAAGGTAGTGGAAAAAAGGGAACACAATATTATAAACTGTTGGTGGGAGTATAAATTAGTCCAACCACTGTGGAAAGGAGTGTGGCAATTCCTCAAAGAGCTAAAAACAGAACTACCATTTGACCCAGCAATCCCATTACTAGGTATATACTCAGAGGAATATCAATCATTCTACCATAAAGACACACGCATGCAAACATTCACTGCAGCACTATTCACAATAGCAAAGACATGGAATCAACCTAAATGTCCATCAGTGACAGACTGGATAAAGAAAATGTGGTATATACACACCACAGAATACTATGCAGTCATAAAAAAGAACAGGATCATGTATTTTGCCAGGACATGGATGGAGCTGGAAGCCATTATCCTTAGCCAACTAACACAGGCACAGAAAACCAAATACTGTATGTTCTTACTTAACAAGTGGGAGTAAATGATGAGAACACATGGACACAAAGAAGGGAACAACAGACACTGGGGCCTACTTGAAGGTGGAGGTTGGGAGAAGAGCAGAAAAATTAGCTATTGGATACTAGGCTTAGTACCTGGGTGTTGAAATAATCTGTACAGGAAACCCCCGGGACACTAGTTTACCTATGTAACAAACCTCCACATGTACCCCTGAACCTGAAAGTTAAAAAAGAAAGAAAAATCATATTGAAAAAATAAAATTACCAGGATAACCTTAAAGAAATGTTTTAAAGGTGTCAGATGTAAAATCTTAGAAGCAAAGTGTGGAAGGAATGGTAAGTATTTAAGAATGAGGTTTATTGTAACTATTTAAGAATCATATCACACATTAACATATCACAACTAAGCATTTATTATACTGTTTAAGAAGGGAAGCAATTGCAGTAGTATTTCAGAAGCTATATCTTTTTTAAAATGCAATATATGCTCATAAACTCTAAACAGTATTTTAAAATATACAATCTCTGCAAAAGAAAATATTCAACTAAAGATAGATAACTTTTAGTATAAGCAAAATGTCACAAGATTTTAAAATTAAAGTCATCAGATTTTTCACAGCACATTGTACAGAAAATTTGCAAGCTTCCTGTACGGAACAATATAATCTTTACTCTTGAGCGAGTCGCTCAATAACACGCCGGTAATCTTCCACTAGTTCCTGAAAACTCTCTTCCAGCTGTTCATGTTGCATGCTTATTTCTATTTGGTTCATCTGGTTTGTCAGTTCTTCTGGTCTGAGACATTTTCTCATCTTAGCAAGATCTCTCTGCTTTTTCTAAGTGACAAACAATTATTTGTTAGATTAAGAAAGCAAATATATTTCCTTACAGTCTTACAATTTTAAATCTCCAATGTTAAAACTAATAATAGTATGAATATGCCCAAACTTGTCCCTTTTTTTTTTTTTTTTAAGGAAGCTTAAACATAATGTTAACCATGAATTGCAAACCCTCTAAAAAAGAGTTAACAAGAAGACCTCGTATTTGTGTCCAATGATGGTAAATATAGACATGTGACTAGCAGCCCCTCCAAAACTTTAAAGAACTCTGGGCAATATAAACACTCAAATATTTGTTTAATAAATAAAAGACATTAGCTAAAGAAAGACAACTGAGATTAAGTGCTATTATTCTTCATTTTACTATTCAATCATTAATTAATTACATTTTAAATTCCACCCAGTGAAGTACTTATGGGCCACATGCTAATTTTAACATTAACTGTCAGAAATGTTTCAGAAAGACAAATGGGAAACTGTTATACTTTAAAAATATATTAATGAGAATTTGAGTCTTCATTAAGTTCCAGACATACATTATCATACTAAACCCTCCCTGTTTAACTGATACCGCTATGCTGAGGAGTTTGCAACAGGTAGCTGGTAACAACTTTTATGCAGGACACTGTGTCAAAACAATACTGTGTCAGAGATGTTTAGGATGGGACTGGAGGACTGGGCAACTACTGCAGTAGTTGAAGCCAGAGTTGATGAAAGCCTAGATCAAATCAGCAGCAGCAGAGACGGAGAGGACAGGGCAGATTTAGGGGAGAAAATAGTGGGTGATATGAGGAAGGAAGGATGAAGAGTAACTCCAAGATTCCTGGTTGGGTGGCATTATGCAAAAAAAAAATGAAGCTTTCATGTTTTGGATATACTGTTCTAGAACTCCTGGGCCCCAGCGATCCACCCACCTTGGCCTCCCAAAGTGCTGCGATTACAGCCGTAAGACACCGCACCCAGCCCAGTTCTGGCCTTTTAGACAGGTGAACTGGCTGGACAGGTAAAGGTACTTAATAATAATATAAAAAAGAATGATCATTCTTTAAGAGTAGAAAATACTGGTACTTACGAACTACAGAGATTCCCATTATTTGGCATTAGCTGTGTGACTACTACTTGTACTCAATTTCTATCTTTCAATTGTTATATTTTATGTAAAATGTCACATTAATATCTAAAATATATAATTCAATAAATTTTACTTTAGTAAAATCTTAATACTCTTAAATGTTGCCATCTATTTATACTGTTCTCTGTGCCCAAATTTCATCACTAAGACATTTTCTAGCTAACAAATATTACTTAAAGATCAAAACCTTTGGAAAGTACCATTTCTACCCATTTTCTGATGTTTCTGAATTGATAACATCAAATAATAAAATGCTACTTTGGATATTTTTTGAGGAGACCATTATAATTTATTACAACCTGCTATATGCAGATGATGGTCTGTAAAATAGAAAAACCATTAAATTGCAATGAAATGACACTATGAGGAACTATTCATACATCTATGTATGAATTCAAGATAAAATGATTTACTCATAGGCAAATAATAATTACTTTTATATTCAGAATGTGACACAGTTGAACAGAATTACAATGACAAGTTAGGAAATATAGTTGTGCTGCAAAGTAAAAAGATGCTATGAAGGAAGGAAAAGTTGGGATTCAGCAAGTAGTGTCAGCCAGTGAACCATCAGCATTCAAGACTGGCTCTATAAAGCAGAATCCATGGCAAATAAAATTTAAATTTTCTTTAAATTTACAAAGGAAAACCAAAACTACGTGTACCTGATATCGTTATTTAATTTACTTTCTCAAATTGTAATGCAGATTCAACTTGCTCATTTATGTTACCAGCTGTTGTGATGTATAACCCTATAGGTATAGTATATATAAATGTTGCAACAACATTTCATCATTGAGCAACTGTACTCAATAATTATCTGTTGAATAAGTTAAATATTCTGCCAATCAGATCACTACTCAGCTGCAACTAGATGACAAATTTTCTTCTTTTTTGAGATGGAGTTTTGCTCGTCACCCTAGCTGGAATATAATGACACAATCTTGGCTCACTGCAACCTCTGCCTCCCAGGTTCAAGCAATTCTTCTGCCTCAGCCTCCCGAATAGCTGGGATTACAGGCACCTGCCACCATGCCTGGCTAACTTTTGTATTTTTAGTGGAGACGGGGTTTCACCATGTTGGCCAGGCTGGTCTTGAACTCCTCACCTCAGGTGATCCACCCACCTTGGCCTCCCAAAGTGCTGGGATCACAGGTGTGGGCCACCACGCCTGGCCATGAGTGAGAATTTTTATAAATAACTGGAAGAATATTTCTACTTTTGTAAAAGTTAATTTTACAAAATGACTTGGACTCTCTCATACATTGGCATTTGGTAGCTTTTCTTCTGTTTTCAACAGTGAAAAGAATACAGTGTTTAAGATTCTTGAAAGTCCTACCTTATATGGGCTAATTAGTCTTCTTTTAATATCCAGTCTATAGCTTCTGTATTGTTCGGCATCACTCATGTCAGTTACCAGTAGTCGAAGAATTTCATAAACCCTTCTAGCATGTTGCTTGAATGAAACAAAAGAAAATGTGAACATTTTCAAAGTAAAAATAATGACACAGGATATATTTTCAAAGTAAAAAAATATGCATTTTTTTACAAAGTAAAAAAATATACACATACACAGGATACATTTTCAAAGTAAAAAAAAAAGAACACAGGATATATTTAATATCTGCCATGAGCAAGGAATTGTGCTAGATACCAGAGGAAAGGCAATAAAAATAGTTGCCCTCAAGCAGTCTAGTGGGTAACACAAATGATTATGGTATGGATAATTTAATGTGGCACGTTCATAGTTCACTGCAGCCTCAACCTCCTAGACTCAAGCCATCCTCCCACCTCAGCCTCCTGAGCAGCTGGGACCATAGGCATATGCCACCACACCCGGCTATTTTTTTTTGTAGAAACGGGATCTCACTTTGTTGCCCAGGCTGGTCTTCGACTCCCAGCGTCAAGCAATCCTCCTGCCTCAGCCTCCCAAAGTATCAGAATTACTGGCGTGAGCTACTGCCCCAGCCTTGGTGACAGATTTTAAATAGGAGAGTAAGCAACATGCACAAATTTTGAGTTTTAAGTAAGTCACTCTTTCAGCTACATAGAAATGGTAGCAAAAAGAAGTGCAGAGAGACCAATCAAGAAGCTGAGTTATTACATCAGATAAAAAACCATGAGGGCATGAACTGGAACAGCACAAGTAAGAAGACCAAGGGGACAAGAACTCTAGAAACATATGAGAGGAAAAACTGACTTAGAGAAGGATGCGAAAATGGAAGTTTTCACAGCCTAGGAAAGATTTAGGAGGCAGCAGAAAATAGAAAATCTGAAGAAAATTCTAGTCTAAGGGTAAGGATTTAAGCAATGTCAGTATATAGGTAAGAGTTAAAACCATGAAGTTGGTTAAGGTCACCTGGAGAAAGCATATACAGTGATAAAAGCAGAAAGGTCAGAAACCTGGTAGTACAGTGACAGTTAAAAAGCAGATAGGGCTGGACATGGTGGCTCATGCCTATAGTCCCAGCACTTTGGGAGGCCACAGTGGGCAGATCGCTTGAGCCTAGCAGTTTGAGAACAGCCTGTAGGAACCCTGTCTCTACAAAAATTAGCCAGGTGCGGTGGCGTACCCCTGTAGTCCCAGCTACTCGGGAGGCTCAGGTGGGAGAGCCATTTGAGCCCAGGAGGTTAAAGCTGCAGTGAGCCGTGATTACACCACTGTACTCCACCTCAGGTGACAGAGCAAGAGACCCTGTCTCAAAAAAAAAAAAAAAGGAAAAGGAAAAAAAAAAGACAAATAGTATCAACGAAATATCAGAAGAATCAGGAAGTTTTCGGTAGCACTGAAGCCAAAGGAGAACCACAGTTTTTCTGTTGTTGTTTCACTTGTATATTTATTTGGGCAGGGAGTTAGGGTATGGGTAGGTTGGGAAGATTATATTTTCTGACTTCCTGAAAGGGAACCTGAGTTGAGCCTGGAAAAATGAGTACTATCTGGCCAGGCAAATAGGAAAAGGGAGTATTTCAGGTAAAGAGAATAGAATATGTAAAGGAATACAGAAGGAAGAAGGATGTGGCAGAGTTGGGAAATGGCTAGAAGATCAGTAAAGCCAGAGTATGTGGCAAAGTAGTAACAGGCTTGAAGCTAGCAAGGTAGGCAGGGTCCAGATTATCATGGACTCTGTGCCCTAGGTAGGGAGTTTGAGTTCCTTTTTAAAGAAAGCACCATTAAAAAAATATATATATATATATATTCATACACCCTTTCTTTTAAAAGTTGAGCTATTAAACAATTTTTGTTTTTTTTTTAAAGACGGAGTCTGTGTCTGTTGCCCAGGCTAGAGTGCACTGCCATGATCTCGGCTCACTGTAACCTCCGCCTCCCGGATTCAAGCGATTCTTCTGCCTCAGCCTCCTGAATAGCTGGAATTACAGGCATGCGCCACCACGAACTAATTTTTGTATTTTTAGTAGAGACAGGGTTTCACCATATTGGACAGGCTGGTCTCAAACTCCTGACCTCGTGATCCATCCGCCTTGGCCTCAAAGTGCGGGGATCACAGGCGTGAGCCACCCTGCCTGGCCTAAACAAACTTCCTTTTTTTTGTTTTTTGAGATGGAGTCTCACTCAGTCGCCCAGGCTGGAGTGCAGTGGCACCATCTCGGCTCACTGCAACCTCCACCTCCCGGGTTCAAGCAATTCTCCTGCCTCAGCCTCCCGAGTAACTGGGACTACAGGCGCATGCCACCATGACCGGCTTTTTTGTATTTTTAGTAGAGACGGGGTTTCACTGTGTTAGCCAGGATGGTCTCGATGTCCTGACCTCATGATCTGTCCACCTTGGCCTCCCAAAGTGCTGGGATTACAGGCGTGAGCCACCGCACCCAGCCCATCCCACATACTTTCATAATCTAAATCCTACTCATTCTTCAAGGTTTATATCAAATGCCATCCTTTCTATGAAATAACCACTGATTTCCTTGCTTACATAAATGTAATAAACTCCCTTCTCTGAACTTTCATATTATTTTTTCTGTACCTATCTTAAGACATTTACCACTTTAAAATTTAAATAAATATATAAAAGTATATAAAATGAAATACATGTTTTACTTCAACCCTTCTTCCCATCAATAATGTCTCCAGGGGTACAACTACTTGAGAGAGCAAAAATAAGATCCTATTATCCATCTTTTCTCTGCTTGTTATGCTTAATATAGCAATAACACCTATTATCTTCCCATTTTATTAATGAGGAAATTGAGGCACAAGGAGGTAAATTAAATTGCCATAAATCACACAGCAAGTGTTGGAGCTAGATTTGAACTCAGGCAATTTGGCTTCAAAGCTGTACTGTTAACCATTGCTGGTTCCCACACATGTATTCTTAATGTCCTTATAATATTTTAGTTAAGGTATACACTTTAAAAATTTGTTTGTAATTTAAATGTTTTCCTCCTACAGAATAAAAATACCTTATTTATTTTGAACTTCTGTTGTGCCTCTATTGCCATATCTTCATTGAATCCTTGCATTAATTTTTCCCGGGAAAAACAGGGCAAATCTTGACAAAGCTTCACAAGCACAAAGTCTCGTAATTTCACATAGCTTTTGGATGGATCTTCCGCTAAATAAATAAGGCAAAATAATATTAACATTTCCTTTATACTCAATATAATTTCTTCATCATTTGCAATCTCAACATATATGGTAGGCTAGGAAGGCAAATATTCTTAAAAGAATTACACATACAAAAGTTACAACATGAAAGGATTATTCCTTATAAATAAAACTATTATAAATCCAATCCTTTTGCAAAGACATTTGTATTAATATTTGTGAATCAAGAGCTACCTATTTCAAATTTAAGCTTTTTTTTTCTTTGAGACAGATTCTCACTCTGTCACTCAAGCTGGAGTGCAGTGGCATGATCATGGCTCACCACAGCCTCAACCTCCCAGGATCAGGTGATCCTCCTGTTTCAGCCTCCCTAGTAGCTAGGACTACAGGCTCCCGCCACCACACTTGGGTAATGTTTGTATTTTTTGTAGAGACAGGGTTTCACCATGTTGCCTAGGCTGGTTTTGAATTCCTGGGCTCAAGTGATCCACCTGCCTCAGCCTCCCAAAGTGCTAGGATTATAAGCATAAGTGACTACACCCAGCCTCAAATTTAAACTTTTTAACTGGCATGGTATCACATGCATCTTAGTTTTGATTCCAATTAAAGTAGCTGTATAAGTGGGAGATTCAAATTTGGATGAACAGATCAGGCACAGTGGCACACGACTGTAATCTCAGCACTTTGGGAGACCTGAGGCAGGCAGATCACTTGAGGCCAGGAGTTAGAGACCAGCCTGGCCAACATGACAAAATCCCATCTCTACTAAAAATACAAAAATTAGGCTGGGTGTGGTGGCTCACGCCTGTAATCCCAGCACTTTGGGAGGCCAAGGCAGGCAGATCACCTGAGGTCAGGAGTTTGAGAAAGCCTGGCCAACATGGTGAAACTCTGTTTCTACTAAAAATACAAAAATTAGCCAAGCATGGTGGTGCATGCCTGTAATCTCAGCTACTCAGGAGACTAAGGCAGAAGAATTGCTTGAACCTTGGAGGCGGAGGCTGCAGTGAGCTGTGATCGCACCACTGTACTCCAGCCTGGGCGACAGAGTGACACTCTGTCTCCAAACAAACAAACAAACAAACAACAAATTAGCCAGGTGTGGTCATGCACATTCCTCCCAGCTACTCAGGAGGCTGAAGCATGAGAAGCACTTGACTCTTGGAGGCAGAGATTGTAGTGAGTGAGCCAAGACTGTGCTACTGCACTCCACCCTGGGTGACAGAGACTGTCTCAAAAAAAAAAAAAAAAAAAGGAAAAGGAAAAAAAAAAGACAAATAGTATCAACGAAATATCAGAAGAATCAGGAAGTTTTCGGTAGCACTGAAGCCAAAGGAGAACCACAGTTTTTCTGTTGTTGTTTCACTTGTATATTTATTTGGGCAGGGAGTTAGGGTATGGGTAGGTTGGGAAGATTATATTTTCTGACTTCCTGAAAGGGAACCTGAGTTGAGCCTGGAAAAATGAGTACTATCTGGCCAGGCAAATAGGAAAAGGGAGTATTTCAGGTAAAGAGAATAGAATATGTAAAGGAATACAGAAGGAAGAAGGATGTGGCAGAGTTGGGAAATGGCTAGAAGATCAGTAAAGCCAGAGTATGTGGCAAAGTAGTAACAGGCTTGAAGCTAGCAAGGTAGGCAGGGTCCAGATTATCATGGACTCTGTGCCCTAGGTAGGGAGTTTGAGTTCCTTTTTAAAGAAAGCACCATTAAAAAAATATATATATATATATATTCATACACCCTTTCTTTTAAAAGTTGAGCTATTAAACAATTTTTGTTTTTTTTTTAAA
>NW_012115677.1:2364771-2368699 GCF_000951035.1 Colobus angolensis palliatus | reverse complement strand
CCCGGGAGGCGGAGGTTGCAGTGAGCTGAGATCCGGCCACTGCACTCCAGCCTGGGCGACAGAGCAAGACTCCGTCTCAAAAAAAAGAAAAAAAGAAAACAAAAAGAAAAGGAAGGGCAAATTAAACCCAAAGTAATAAGAAGCAATAATAATAAAAGAGTAGAAATCAATGAAAAAGAAAACAAAAAGACAAGTTCATATAAACACAAAGTTGGTTCTTTGAAATGATCGACAAATTGACAAACCTTTAGTTAGAATGACTGAAAAAAAAGGGAAAACAACATTTACCAAAATCAGGCATGAAAGAAGGGATATTCCTACCAACTTTACAGAAATTAGAAGAATTGTACGGGAATATGCCATGTACTTTATGCCAACAAATAAGACAACTTAGATGAAACAGACAGCTTCTAGAAAGACACAAATTACCAAAATGACTCAAAAAGTAAATGACTATGTGAACTGACTATAACGAAGACATTTAATTACCAATTAAAAATCTTCCCACAAAGACAATCTACAACCAGATGGCTTTACTGGTAAATTCCACGAAACACCTGAAGAAGAAATAATGATGATCCTTCACAAACTATTCTAGAAAATAGAGGAAACAGACCAGGCACGGGGGCTCATGCTTGTAATCCCAGCACTTTGGGAGGCCGAGGCGAGTGGATCACCTGAGGTCAGGAGTTCGAGACCAGCCTGGCCAACATGGTGAAACCCCATCTCTACTAAAAATACAAAAATTAACCAGGCATGGTGGTGCAGGCCTGTAGTCCCAGCTACTCGGGAGGCTGAGGCAGGAGAATCAGTTGACCCTGGGAGGCAGAGGTTGCAGTGAGCCAAGATGGCGCCACTGCATTGGCAACAGAGTGAGACTCCATCTCCATTAAAAGGGGAGGGGAGGGGATAGAGGAAACCCTTCCCTTCCCCGCTTCCCCCTTTCCTTCCTTTCCCTTCCCTACTCATTCTATGAGGTCAGAGTTACCCTGACACTAAGGATCTAAGATAAAAACTACAAATCAATATCCCTCATGAATGTAGATACAAATGTCCTCAACAAATATTAGCAAACCAAATCTGGCAATATATAAAATGAATTACATACCAGAACTAAATGGGACTTATACCAGAAATGCAACGTTGGTTTAACATCCAAAAAAATCAATGTAACATACCATGTTAACAAAATAAATAAGAAAAATTCAATACATGCAGAACAAAGCATTTGACAAAATCCAACATCAATTCATGATAAAAATGCTTAACAATCTAGAAATAGAAGGGAACTGACTCAATTTCATAATTAACACATATGAAAGCTACGGCTAACATCATCGACAATGGTGAAAGACCAAATGCTTTCCCTCTAAAACTGGGAGTAAGGCATAGCTGTCTGCGTTCACCATTTCCAGTCACTATTATATTGGAGTTCTCAGCTAAGCAATCGGGTAAGAAAAATAAAGAAAATGCATCTGACTGCAAAGGACGAAGTAAAAATGTCTTTACAGACAACGTGATCCTGTATGTGGAAAATTCTAACCAAAAAACCACTACAACTAATAAACAAGTTCAGTGAGGCTGCAGGATAGAACATCAATATATAAAACCCAATTGTATTTCTACATACTAAAACAATGATCCAAAAATGAAATTAAGAAAATAATCCCATTCCCAACAGCATCAAAAATAAAACATTTACAAATAAAGTTAACAAAAGTAGTGCAAAATTTGTATACTGAAAACATTGTTGAGAAAAGTTTTAAAAGATCTAGCCGGGCGCGGTGGCTCAAGCCTGTAATCCCAGCACTTTGGGAGGCTGAGATGGGCGGATCACGAGGTCAGGAGTTTGAGACCAGCCTGGCCAACATGGTGAAACCCCGTCTCTGCTAAAAATACAAAAATTAGCCGGGCGTGGTGGTGGTTATCCCAGCTACTTGGGAGGCTGAGGCAGGAGAATCACTTGAACCGAGGCTGCAGTGAGCCAAGATTGTGTCACTGCACTCCAGCCTGGGCAACAGAGCAAGACTCCATCTGGGGAAAAACAAAAAAGAACAAAACGTGGAGGACTAAACACTTTGATTTCAAAACTTACTTCAAACCTAAGATAATCAAGACCATGTGACACTAGCATAAGGATAGACATATACATCAAAGGAACTGAACTGATAGTCCAGAAATAAAACCATAGATTTAGGTCTGTTAATCTTGGAGAAGGTTGCAAAGACAATTCAATGGGGGAAAGAAGAGTCTTCAACAAATGGTGATGGGACAATTGGATCTCTATCATCAAAAGTATAAAGTTGGATCCCCTTTCCTCACACCATACATAAAAATTAACCAAAATTGATCATAGTCCCACATTTAAGAGGTAAAACTATAAAACTCTTTAAAGAAAACACAGAGTAAATCTTCATGACCTCTGGTTAGACAACGGTTTCTTAGATAATGAGAACAAAGCATAAGCAACAAAAGAAAAAAATAGATAAACTAGGTGACAAAAAATTTAAAACTCTTGTATTTCAAATGATACCAGTAAGAAAATGAAAAAAATAACATACAGAATGGGAGACTATTTGTAAATCATGTATCTAATAAAACACTTGTATCCAGACTCATATAAATTGGTATAAAAACTCTTATAATTTCGTTAAAAAAACCCAACTAAAAAATAGGCAAAGGACCTAAATTGACATTTATCAGTAAGATATATACAAGTGGATAATAAGCACATGGAAAAATGCACAATCTCCCTAGCCACAGAAAATGTGAATCAAAACCACAATGATATACCACTTCATACCTACAAGGACGGCTAGAATTAAAAACACAGTAACAAGTATTGATGAGTATATGGAGAAATTGAAACCCTGATACCCTGATATTACATTAATAGAAATGTAAAATGGTGTAGCCATTTTGGAAAATAGTCTGGTGATTCCTCAAAAAGTTAAACATAGTTACCAGATTTCCCATAATTTCCAGTCTTAGGTATATACCCAAGAGATAGGAAAACACAGGTCCACATAAAAATTTGTACATGACTGTTCCTAGTAGCATTATTCATTCATAAGGGCCAAAAAGTGGGAACAATCTAAAATGTTCAACTGACCAATGAATATATAAAATGATATAACACACAGTGGAATATTATTTGGCAATAAGAAGAAATGAAGTACTGTTATACGCTATAAGAATGCACCTTGAAAACATTATGCTATGTGAAAGAAACTAGTCACATATTGCATGATTCCAATGTCCAGAATAGGCAAATTTATAGAGACAGGAAGTGGATTAGTGGTTGCCTAGGGATAGGAGTTGAGGGGAGGGGAGGAAAGGAGTGCTAACAGGGATTTCTTTTGGGGGTTTCTTTTATGGGGGAACAGAATATTCCAAAATTAGATTATTCGCTAGGGCCGCTAGCACTTTGGGAGGCAGAGGTGGACGGATCTCTTGAGACTAGAAGTTCGAGGCCAGCCTGGCCAACAAGGCCAAACACCTTCTCTACTAAAAATACAAAAATTAGCCAGGTGTGGTGGCACATTCCTGTGATCCCAGCTACTCAGAAGGCTGAGGCACGAGAGTCGCTTGAACCTAGGAGGCAGAGGTTGCAGTGAGCTGCAATCATCCTACTGCACTCCAGCCTGGGTAACAGACTGAGACTGTCTCAAACAAAAATATTATGGTGATGGCTGTGCTGTAAATATCATCTTAAAACTGTCTACTTTCAGTGAATGAATTGTATGGTGTATTAATTATATACCAATAAAGCTATTTTTTAAAAAAGCCTGAGACAGGGTAATGTCTTATGATTCCAAGAAACACATTCATGGCCGGGCGTGGTGGCTCAAGCCTGTAATCCCAGCACTTTGGGAGGCCGAGACGGGCAGATCACGAGGTCAGGAGATTGAGACCATCCTGGCTAACA
>NW_012115677.1:2356762-2359776 GCF_000951035.1 Colobus angolensis palliatus | reverse complement strand
CCACCCTAAAAATGAAATACTTAGGTAAATATGTGTATAATCTATGTACAGAAAACTATAAAACTCTGTTGAAAGAAAAAAAAGATCTAACTAAATGGAGATATTTCCTTTTTTTTTTTTGAGATAGGGTCTCACTCACCCAGGCTGCAGTGCAGTGTACGATCTTGGCTCACTGCAGCCTCGACCTTCTGGGCTCAAGTGATCCTCCCACCTCAGCCTTGTGAGTAGCTGGGTCCACAGGTGCTTGCCAACATGCCTGGCTAATTTTTGTATTTTTGTAGAGATGGGGTTTCGCCACATTGCCTAGGCTGGTCTCGAACTCCTGGGCTCAAGAGATCCACCTCAAAGTGCTGGGATTACAGGTGCAAGCCACCACGCCTGGCCCAAGACATTTCATATTAATGGATTAGAGCAGTGGTCCCCAACCTTTTTGGTACCAGAAGTGCCAAAAATCTCTAGCACTAGGGATTTTGTGGAAGGCATTTTTTCCCTGGGGGTGAGGGGAACAGACAAGGGATGGTTTCTAGATGAAACTGTTCTACCTCAGATCAGTCATCAGGCATTAGTTAGATTTGACCTATATCCTTCACATGTGCAGTTCACAACGGGGTCTGTGCTCCTATGAGAATCTAATGCCGCCACTGATCTGACAGGAGGTAAAGCTCAGGCAGTAATGCTTGTTCACCCATTATTTACCTCCTGCTATGCGGCCCAGTCCTAATAGGCTCTGGACCAGTACCAGTCCGTAGCCCGGGGTTTTGAGACCCCGGATTAGAGGATTCTGAATTGTTAAGATGGGAATTTTCTTCAAATTAATAACAGATTCAATGTAATCCCTCAATCCCTATCAAGACTCAAGAGATTTTTTTTTTTTTTTTTTTTTTCAGAAATTGGCGAGCTTATGCTAAAATTTTTATGGAAATACAAGGGACGTTGTATAAACAAAATAATTTTAAAAAAGAACAAAGTTGGAGGGCTTTCACTTCTGATTTCAAGACTCATATATGGTTGAGGTGCTGCTTTGCCAGAGCCTTTGTGCCCAAAGGAAGGAGAAAGGGAGGCCATAAAGGCTAAGTAAGGCAGTACATATTCCCCAAGCAGATCAATGTACAGCTCCAAGTTGAAAAGCAAAAGGCCAGAGAAGACACAAGAAGAGAGTAGAGAATGGAAGCTGCAAGTAACCCCAAAAAGAAGAAATCTCAAGAGATTGCCTGAGAATGAAGATGACTGACTGCCAACAAAAGTACAAAGGCATAGAACAGCTCATTGACATGAAGAACCCCAATTGGGTGCCACAGATAACCAGAAAGGTCACACAACTGAATCTGGGCAGGCCAAAGGAGATTTCAAGAAAAGAAGACATTAAGAGAAAGCAAAAGAGCATTATATGAAATTGCATTTAGCTTGGAAGACAGAGCAGGTGATTATCTGGAAATAGCAGGAGAAAGCCAAGAGGAAGAAAGAGAGGAAAGCAAAAGATGATTCATCTTTGTCAGGAAAGTGAATGCAGTCACTCTCCCTGAAGAAGTAAGCATGGACTAGATAGGAGGAGATACCAGGAACTGGTCCATGCTGCCAAAACCGTGCTGTGCCTTGCCCACTCTGTGCTGTCACCACTGCAGCAGCCCTTCACAGCTAGGAGACCCCACAGCCTGCTGCCTGTGGGGGTTGGAGAAGGGCACCTGCTATAACTTTGTGTGTGCCAAGCAAAGTGCAGTTGCTTACACCTGTAATTCCTTGCTTTGGGAGGCTGAGGCAGGACAGCTGGAAACCTGGAGTTCAAGACCAGCCTGGGCTACATAGTGAGACCCCATCTCTACAGAAAATGCTTTAAAAATTAGCCAGGTATGGTGGCATGTGCCTGTAGTTCCAGTTACTTGGGAGGCTGAGGCAGGAGCTTTGCTTAAGCCCAGGAGTTCAAGGTACAGTGAGCTATCACTCCACTGCACTCCAGCCTGGGTGACAGAGCAACACACTGTCTCAAACACTACCCCTACCTCCCCCAAAAAACAAAAGAAAAACCTCAAAAGATGCAGACAGCATTCCATATGTAACCGTTTGGATGTTTTCTTAAAAACTGTTTTTAGAGTTCAGGATCCTGGTGGGGGTCCTGGGAGGAGTGCCTTAAAAGGCAGGATTTTGTCAGGTAGATTACACAGTAGGGGGTGGTTGTGCCAGGGGTCGAGCACTGATGAATTTGCAACATGCAGCCCCAGTGTGTGCTGCTTGGGTGCTCACTCAGAAAGGGGCTGCCCTTTGGGACCCTGTACTCCTGTATCCTTGAGGGTTATGGCCCAAGCCCAGCCAGTCTGCTCTGAAGCCCCCATCTCTACCCTTCCTTGTCCCATTCCCACCTGCCTGGCCAGGGCTAGGACCCATTTTTAACCCTACGCCATCGAGCATTTCAAGAAACTTCTGTTTACCTTGCAGTACACAGGCAAAACATCTTCCACAGATTCAACTCATATATTTGGCAGGTTAAACTTGATATTATCGTTTAAAAATTATATATATATAAAGCTATATCAACCTAATCACGACGGTTTGGTAGTGGCATAAGGGTAGAAGTATAGATCATTAGAGAGTCTGGGAATAAACCTTCACATTTATGGTCAACTGATTTTCAAGAAAAGTACCAAGGCAATTCAATGAGGAAAGACACTCTGTTCAACAAATGGTGCCAAGACAGCTGGATATCCACATGTAAGAAGATGAACTGAGATACTTACCTCACATCATACACAACAATTTATTCAAAATGGACCAAGGACCTCAATGGAGGTTGGGTGTAGGGAGGGAAACTGACTACAAATGGATATGAGGGATCTTTTCAGTGATGGAAATGCTCTAAAACAGGCAGATTTACTAAAAACCACTGAACTGTACACTTAAAATGGGTGAATTTTACGGTCTGGAAATTATACCTCAATAAAGTTGTTTTAATTAAAAACTCTACTAAAGACAAACACTTAAGCAAATATCTCTTGTAAAACATTTGTTTGTTTGTTTGTTTT
>NW_012115677.1:2355294-2356712 GCF_000951035.1 Colobus angolensis palliatus | reverse complement strand
GGGAGGCGGAGCTTGCAGTAAGCTGAGCTCCGCCCACTGCACTCCAGCCTGGGCGACAGAGCGAGACTCCGTCTCAAAAAAAGAAAAAAAAAGAGACACATTCATTCATTCAACTCATTTGTACTAAATACCTTTTTTATGCTTCTATGCCACAGTTAATTATTCACATCATATGCGTGTAGTTATTAAGTGCCATTTAACTATGACTTTAAAATAGTAAGAATTGAAATCAAGCCACTGCATCAATTTGGGATGAAATTATGATCTATTAAGAATGGTGAAATCAACAGTAAAACAAAATAAGTGAAATACAGACCTACGCAGAAAATCAAGTAAACCTAAGACTGTTATATAATTTGTCACCCTATCCCATTCTTCAGTCTTTTCTAACTTTAATTTACCTGCATCATCCGTTATACAAGCCACCCAGAAACCTGGAGGACATTTATTTCTTCCATCTGGTTCCACTAGTATTTTTGTCAACTAATAACCTTTTTTTAACTCATCCTCCTTACCTGTTCTCCCCTGCTTTATAAAATATAAACTGAACTCTGACAACACCCTATATTAAAATTGTTCAAGCATATAAGAGAGGAAAGGAAGGAACAGAAAAAATACTTGAAGAAATAATGGTCAAAAACTTCCCAAATTTGATGAAAAACACTGGTCAACATATCTAGGAAGCTCAAACTTCAACTAGGAAAAACATAAAGAGATCTACACCCAAACATATCATAATCAAACTGTCAAAAGTGAGAGAAACAGAAAATCTTTAAAGCAGCAAGGGAAAAATGACTCATTAGAAACCAAGGAAGTCAGAAGTCAGTGGGATGACATATTCAAAGTACCAACAGGAGAAAAAAACCTATCAACCAAGAATTCTGTATCCAGCAAAACTATCCTTCAAAATAAAGGTGAAATAAAGATATTCCCAGAAAACCAAAGACTGAGGAAATCTGCTGCCAGCTGACTTGCCCAAAAGAAATTCGAACTCCTTCAGGCTAAAAGAACATGGTACCACTGAAATCCACATGAAGAAATTAAGTATACTCATAAAGATATACATAAAAGTTAATATAAGTATTTTTTCTCTTTTCTTCTCTCAACTAATTTAAAAGACAATTACATAAAGCAGTAATTATAAACCAGTGTTTGGCTTATAGTAATACATAAGGATGTGGCCAGGAACAGTGGCTCATACCTGTAATCCCAGCATTTTCGGAGGCCAAAGCAGGCAGACTGCTTGAGCTCAGGAGAATGAGACCAAAAAGTACAAAAATTTAGCCAGGTGCAGTGGCATGCACCTTTAGTCCCAGCTACTCGGGAGGCTAAAGCAGGAGAATAGATTGAGCTGGGGAGGCAGAGGTTGCAGTGAGCCCAGGTCACACCTTTGCACTCCAGCCTGGGCAACAGAAAAC
>NW_012115677.1:2352681-2354838 GCF_000951035.1 Colobus angolensis palliatus | reverse complement strand
TTGCAGGGAGCTGAGATCCAGCCACTGCACTCCAGCCTGGGCAACAGAGCAAGACTCCGTCTCAAAAAAAAAACCCACAAAGAAATTGAAATGGTTCAACAGAAAATATTATTTAACACAAAAGAAGGCAGTAAAAAAGAAACAAAATAACAAAAAGGGTTTGACTCACACCTGTAATCCCAGCACCTTGAGAGGCCAAGGCGGGAGGATCACTTGAGCTCAAGAGTTCAAGACCAGCCTAGGCAACATAGCAAGACCTCGTCTCCACTAAAAATTAAAAAAATTAGCCAAAGTGTAGTGGCATACACCTGTAGTCCCAGCTACTTGGTAGGCTGAGGGGGAGGACAGCTTGGGCCCAGGAGTTTGAGGCTGCAGTGAGCCATGATCATGCCACTGGACTTCAGACTCTGACAGAGCAAGACCCTGTCCTCCCCTCCCCACCAAAATAAATGAGACATATAGAAAACGAACAGCAAAATGGCAGGCATAATTCTAACCATAATAATAATTACATTAAATGCATGTATATTAAAATATTCTAATCAAAAGGCAAAGATTGTCAGACTGGATTTTAAAAGATCCAACCATACGCTGTCCACAAGAGAAACATTTTAGATTCAAGATGGATAGGTTCAAAGTCTAATGATGAAAAAAGATAGTCAGGCGCTGTGGCTCACGCCTTTAATTGCAGCACTTTGGGAGGCTGAGGCGGGCACATCACCTGAGGTCAGGAGTTTGAGACCAGCCTGACCAACATGGTGAAACCCCATTTCTACTAAAAATACAAAAATTAGCCAAATGTGGTGGTGGGCACCTGTAATTCCAGCTACCTGGGAGGCCAAGGGAGGAGAACCGGTTGAACCCAGGAGGCGGAGGTTGCACTGAGCCAAGATTGTGCCACTGCACTCCAGTCTGAGTGACAGAGACTTCGTCTCCAAAAAAAAAAAAGATATAACAAGCAAACAATATGCAAGCTAGAGTGGCCATATTAGTATCAGGCAAAATAGAGTTTAAAGCCAGATGCAGTGGCTCATGCCTATAATTCCAACACTCTGAGAGACCGAGTCAGGTAGATCGCTTGAGCCCTGGAGTTTGAGACCAGCCTGGGCAATATGGCAAAACTCTGTCTCTATTTTTTTTTTTTTTTTAAAGAGTTTAAGACAAAAAAGGGGCACATTTTATAATGATTAAAAAAGTTTATTCATCAGGAAGATATTACAATTATAAACAAATGCACAACTAACAACAGAGCCCCAAAATACATGAAGAAAATACTGACAGAATTAAAGGGAGAAATAGACAACAGAAATAGTTTGAAATTTCAATACTGCACTCTCAGTAATGGATAGAACAATTAGACAGAAAATTGGCAAAGATATAGAAGGCCTGAATAGCACTATCAATCAACTTGGTCCAACTGATATTTATAGAACATTTTACCCAATAACAGCAAAATACATGTTCTTTATGAGTGTGCAAGGAACATTCATCCAGGAAAGACTTAATGATAGGCTAGGGATCAATAAACTATGATGGCCCATGGGCCAATCTTGCCTGTGGCCTGTTTTTGTATGGTATGTGAACTAAGAATGGTTTCTAAACAACAACAAAAACCAAGAGTATGCAACAGAGACTGTGTGTAGCTTGCAAAGCATAAAATACAACTTATCCTTAAAAAAAAAAAAAAAAAAAAAAGTTTGCTGACCCCTAAGCTTGAACAGAAAACTAAACTCAATATATGAAAAAGGGCTGGGCATGATGGCTCACACCTGTGATCTTAGCACTTTGGGAGGCCAAGACGGGGGCATTGCTTGAGCCCAGGAGTTCCAGACCAGCATGAGCAACATGGCAAAACCCCGTTTCTACAAAAATAGTAAAAATTAGCTGGGTGTGGTGGCGTGCACCTGTAGGCCCAATGACTTGGGAGGCTGAGGCAGAAGGATACACTTGAGGCCAGAAGGTTGAGGCTGCAGTGAGCCATGATTATGGCACTGCACTACAGTGTGGGCGACAGAGCAAGATTCTGTCTCAAAAGATAGGTAGGTAGATAAATAGACAAATAGAATAAATGAAAAAGGTTCACTGGAAGGTCATGCAAAAATTAAATATAAAATCACATAAATAAATGAAAAAGGACCGAAATCATTCTCTCTCTCT
>NW_012115677.1:2335526-2347366 GCF_000951035.1 Colobus angolensis palliatus | reverse complement strand
TGGGCGCCTGTAGTCCCAGCCACTCGGGAGGCTGAGGCAGGAGAATGGCTTGAACCCGGGAGGTGGAGGTTGCAGTGAACCGAGATCGTGCCACTGCACTCCAGCCTGGGGGACAGAGGGAGACTCCGTCTCAAAAAAAAAAGAAAAAAAGAAAAATAACTGCATTGCTAATATTGATTTAAAATAACATTTAGTGTATGTGTGTATGGCTGTGTGTGTGTGTGTTTTTGAGACAGTCTCACTCTGTCGCCAGGGTGGGATGCAGTGGTGGGATCTCGGCTCACAGGTTCAAGTGATTCTCCTGCCTCAGCCTCCTGAGTAGCTAGGACTACAAGCTCATGCCACCACGCCCAGCTAATTTTTCGTATTTTTAGTAGAGATGGGGTTTCACCATGCTAGCCAGTATGGTCTCAATGTCTTGACCTCGTGATCTGCCTGCCTTGGCCTCCCAAAGTGAGTATTTTTTAAGACAGGGTCTCGCTCTGTCCCCCCAGCTAGAGTGCAATGGTGCAATCACAGCTCATTGCAGCCTTGACCTGCGGGGGTCTAACAATCCTCTCATCTCAGTCCCCCAGGTAGCTGGCTGGGACCATATAGGTGTGTGCCACCATATCCAGCTAATAAAAGAAATTTTTTTTATAGAGACAGGAATCTCCCTATGTTGCCCAGGCTGGTCTTGAACCCCTGAGCTCAAGCAACCCTCCAGCTCAGCCTCCCAAACTTCTGGGATTACAGTCATGAGCCACTGTACCCAGCTGAGTGAAATTTTAAGTAACTTCTATACCCTCAGAAAAGTTTAGGAAATAAGTATCATAGGAAAATGAGTTACAGTTGAGAAAAACTAATCAGGCCACGTTTTTACCTGAAATTTTCACATAAGTCGAAAAACCATGCAAAAAATTTCCAGTTTTAAATAAGCCGTTATAGACTGATAATACTTTGTTTGCAGTTTAATATAAGGAACCAAGTCACCACTCAATCTTTAAGCCCTTTGAAAGTGTCGGTCTGAAATGAACTTAAAATGATGACACCCAATAATTTGTGACATCCTTCAATTCCTTTGTTTCTATGCTACAAAGATAAGCAACATATTTAAAGATAAAATTTTCTTGAATTTAAATCTACAATGATATGCAGAATAAAAAACTGAGTTTTTTCCAAATTTAATACATCATCTAGCAATCGTTTTTTAAAAGCTTCTCCATATTAACGCACTATATTAGTGATAAAAAAATCATATTCTAAAGAAGGGAAATGAGGTAACAGCACAATCACCTAAGTATAAACAATTCACATAATATTCTAAAAAGCTATATGGCACACCCCAGAACAATAAAGGACATTTAAAGGACAAATATAATTAGCTTTTAATGTACTACTGATAGATAATAATACTGATATGTATTCCAGCCCAGAATCAATTTCTATTGCCAAATGCAACTCCTTTCAGAAGTCCAGAGGAAACAGATCATTGATTCTACTTATAAAGTTAAACAACTGAGATATATTCAAATGCTGTACATCTTAAGAGAATGACATCTTCAAAAGGCAGATGGTATATAAGGAATTGTCTGCCGGTATTTTACCTTAAAATTGAGTGCAAAAAAATGAAAATGGGTGGCAATTATACCACAAACACCCATCCATCAGAAGTAAGATATAACTTAGGCCATCTACAGGAAGTTTCAATTATTATTAGATCTGGCTATGTGTCAAGTAAGCAAAAGGCCATCTCAATATAAAGAATATTCTGGATTGCAAATGGAGGTCCAGAGCCTGCAAAAGAACCACAAAGCTAAAAACACACACACACAAGAATAGAGAAACAACTAAATTACAGAAGAGTAGAAAAATCTGCAGTTTCTTTTGTTTTTTAAGGACTGGGTATGGAAATCTAGGAGAAATAAGTATCTTAATGAGAACAGCTGATAAGGCATTTTTAGTATTTTTAAATGCTGAGAAATGTTAATGCTGAAAATAAACGCCAATACCCAGTTGTCAAATTCAGAAGTCCTTTAGCATGTTTAGTCTTTTCTTTTTAGAGACTTCAGTTTCTAATGAATAACACCAATGAATAAAGGCTACCATTATTGATGACTCTTCACTGAGATTTAAGAAATAAAATTCTTTATCTGCTAATTGGTGCTAAGTATCAAGGACTTTATTGGTTGGAGTAGACAGAAGAAAGTGGTTAAGAGGCTTCAGAGAAACAACCCCTGTTGGCACATTACCCACTAGAGTAGACAAAGACTACTTATGTGAACTCCACATTAAAATCACCAAAAATGTCCCTTCATGTAGCAGCAAGTCTAAGCTCTACAATAGAAGCTAAACAATTTTCTGCTCAACTAAAAGAAGTGACATAGTCTGTATTATGTTTCTACAATTTTATAAGTCATTGAGCTAGTGAAGTTGTTGCTTAAACAATTTATAACTTTTGTTATAAACGAAGTTTAGTAACTACTACTTTATCTCCTGAGTTTCCAACCCATTTAACAGTAGCAGGAAAGTCAGATGAAAAGATAATGCACCTCTGTAAATGTGGAACTCCCTTTTAAAAACAACATGCTTTCCCTCCAGTTTATTATTCTACAGATCAGTTCACTGTTCTGAAGCAACCTCAGTTTTATTTACCTTGGATTACTAGTCTATATAAAAAGGGATGAAACAATCTGCTTACCAGCTTATTTATGTGTTGCCAGTCTCACATCCAGTTTTCCGGTGTTTTTTTTTTTTTTTTTGGTGGGGTGAGGGGGTGGGAGGTGGTATCTTTAAACAAAATTCCCAAATAGCATTTTTTAACACGTTAATATTTTAGTGCATGTTAAATATTATAATTTGTAACAAAGATGTATCCCAATTCAAACTTGTAAGATTAATACATTTTAATACCAATTTGCATGTAACTATCTGGTAAAATATTTTTCATGAAAAGAAAAAGGTAACTTTCAGTTTCATCAGCAATTTTATGAACAAATGTGAAAGTTAGAAAATAACATAAATATTTCTTGGGCCACTTTGTTTTTTGGTGGTTCACACTTTAACATACTCTCATCTGAAACTCCATCTCCTTTTAAAAAGTCAAGTCGAGTAAGTTGTCTTTCCTTCTCCTAAGCATTCTATTCATAATACTACTTCTATGGCTAATCCATACAGAAAGACATTTCCAAAACAAATAGGCCTACATTTCACCTTATCTACTACTGTTGTGAAGGCATGTATTTTAGGAATACAAAACACACACTTTAGGAAATGTGTATTCTATTTAAGAAGTATTTACCTTGACTTTTTTTCTTGGTAAAGTTTAGAATATTCTGACCCTACATGTAAATTAAAGCGCAGGCTGCCTCTAAATAATGCAACTGCTTGCCAAATAAAGTGAACAAATAAGTTATACCATACTTTCAACACATTTATGCCTGACCAAAACTTCCCCATATATATTCAGCTCATTATCTTCAATTTGTTCCATTAAGCACTTCACAGTTAGGGATGTAATCCAATTCCCACAAAGCCTTATGATTTAAAGCATAAACTTAAGCCATCTTTAGATGGCTTAAGCACCCTAGGAAAATGTTGCTGTTTAAAATAGTTATTTCTGACAAAAATACAATCAATCAGTAAGAAGACATTTTTTAGAAAGGCTCTTTCAGTAACAAATCAAATTTTACATACCTGTAATATCAAGAACTGTAGGAAATTCAGTGTAGTATCTATGAACTGTTTCAAGAAGCTGAGCACCATGGCCTTGACCTTGAAATGGAGTCAAAATCAGCATCTGACTACAGTAAAGAAATTATTTTAAAATTAAAATATCATAACATGACCAGTTTAAAACTTGCAAATCACTATAGTATTACAAACACTTTAAAGTTTGTGTGATCTTTTTTCAGTCCACCTTTGAGATACCCAAAAATTATCAGGATACTCAAAATTAGTTTAATCTTCTACACCGTTTCAAAGGGAACAATGAAATAAATCAGTACATAGTCCATGAATAATAGTGATTTTTTTTTTAAACAAATCAACACTATTATAACAAGTATTGGAAACTTCAGCAGTTCCTTCTTCTGAAATAAAAGACAAGGCACGTGTTATACTGCCAATTACCTTACACGTGGCCGGGTTTTGTCTGGGTACACATAGTAATTATAGACTGTCATGTAGCCTACGGTCGCAAAGAGCGTAGCTCCATCCTTATTATACTTCTCAAATCTGCAGATAAAACAGAAAGCCAAGCAGGTCAATTACAGTCGCGCTCCCATGCAGTGTCCATTTTCTTTTCCATTCTCTGACTGAATTTTCAGTGTCAGCAAGCTACTCTGTGAGGGCCCAATGGGTACACCTGCTATGTTCTGAATGTACAATTCACTTAATTGGTGTGCAGCAACTTGGATAAATCAGACCTCTTTACATCACTTCAGTGCACTTGCCTATTATAAAGATGAATAGGTGGCGAGTAAAAGAAAACACAGGCAAAGCTCATTTTACTGTTTAAGCCTACATTCAGGGCCCTAACGGACAACAGCATTTAATTCAGCTCTATTCTCAAGGTCTCCCAAAGCATAATGAAGGACAACTCAAGCCTCATAAACAATAGTTTTTCTTTCCTGGGAAAAATATCATTATACTGTCCCAATAATTGGGCTGCCACAATTAAAATGCTGGCTTTGTGGAGGTAATAAGGTCTACTGTTGCTTTAGAACTGTACTTACACTAGAAAGTAGTGCCATCTTTCATCATCCACGTCAATAAAGCTAGCAGTTTCAATAAACCACATCAAAAAGGTCTGAAGCCTTTCATGATATTCTCGAAAGCCTCTACATGTCATGTCAGCCTAGGGAAAAAGCCAGAAAAAGTCAGGTGAAACTCATCACAAAGGTAAGTGAAAGTCTGCAGAACACAAAATTATCCTGTGGGAAAATGTTTAGAAATCTCAGATTAAGATGTGGACACAGACACAGACATACACACAAAATATATCTTTGTTTATAATGCTGATTAAAACTGCAGTTAGAATAAATCACTGACAACAAAACTACATACAGGTTTCAGGCAAAAAGAAGAACTTTACTCAATAAATATTTAGATATATCTTTACCTTATATATCTGAAAGGTAAAGTTTTCTCCTCCTGTTGGACTGAGAACTGAGTAGGTATGAAGTAAGGTTCCGAATGGCTTGAAATCAACTTCTTGTTCCAGTAAAGAAAGAAAATCATTTGTGTTTGTGCAAAATCCAGGTGGAATGATTTGTCTAATTTTGCCCTCAACATCATCTGCCTAAAAAATAAAGGATATAAAAAATTAATAACAAATTCAACTTTAAGTTGAATATGGTTAATTTCTTTAAAATTGACAAAACCAACACAAATTATAAAATTTTAGTTGAAAACTAAAGAAGTAAACACACAGTGAACTGGAAAAGGATGAGCTTCCTATGCACAAATTATATCACACAAAACTGAGATGAGCATAACATAAAAGTAAATAAGGCAGGTAATCTGATACCAAGTACAATAATAAGGGCAATGCTATGGACGTTTCCGTTATGTAGAAAATGCTGACTATATCCCTTCATGAGAGTCTGAACTGGCCAAGGCAAAAGGCTGCTTATTATTTTATATGTGTCAAAGAAATCATATTATCCAAGACATGAAAAGATCACCAGAGGTAGTGAGGTAAGGCTAGAGTCAGACCAAATGAATAGCAATCTAGATGGGTCACATTTCCCTCATATGCCAAACTCAAACTAAGATGATAATTTAAAAATATACCTATTTAGGAAATAACATAAATTATATGAATGGATATATCATTCTTTCATCCTTAGAATGTGACACAATTCTTACAGACCTGGATTTGTGACAGTAAAAAAGAGACAAGACTGGACAACAAAACTAAACTCGGAGATTAAAATTACCCTTGTTAAACAACCTCTATCAATGTTATCAGCTGAGCAGACTTCATAATCCTTTTCAAAATCCCAAAAGACCACTTGATTGAATACATTTACTACTTCTCTTTAACCATGAATATTTGATGAAGTCTTACAATAAAGTATTGCTGCTTCTCACCAGGCAATAAAACTTAATGAATTGGTCTCAACTTAACAAAACCTTATCCCTCAATACAGTCCCTAAAAGCCTGACATTACATTCAACAAAATGAGCTTGTATTCTATTCAAACTTTTTCCTGAACAATGAGGCCAGGTTTTTACTTAATGGAGTTTGCCGTGAGTTCAGCTGTAATGTTTGTATTGTATCTATTTCCACAAGGACTGACACAAGAACACTTTGTGTTAACTTACTAAGCAGCTCTTTCATACCGTTTACATGCATGATGGGTATTAGTTCTAAACCAAGACCCTTGCTACTTAGCATTCAAAACAGGGAAATTAAGATGCTTAGGACAAAATACACTACAAAAGGCTAATACAACATGCTACTAATTCCTGTCCTTTCAACCATCTTTTAACTAAGTAGAGGCAATGCACCTGCAGATGAATAGCACTTTATTATGATTCAGTTACATTTTAGGATAGAGAACCAGGGATGACGTTTATCACAAACAAGTTTTATTTTCAATGCTCTGGTACCACCAACATTTATATATAATTTGCTTATAGCTATAAAAAAGACCTATTATTGAAAATATAGCTCTTCAGCATTTTGCCCAACAGTTTATTTCTAATATGTACATCAGTCCTTGCAACTCATTCACACTCTAGATCAAATAAATTGCATTTCATAGGACCGTTTTTGTTTATTTTTGAAGTACTATTTGATAAATATTTTTCCTTGCAATTGCTAACGTGAAGAGGCCATCTTAAGCATATTTTATAGAATCAGTACAATTTCAACAACTATCAAGGAAACTGTCATAATGAGGGATAGCTGTAATAGGTGTACTGTGTAGCAATTAAAATCCAAAGTAGTGATGAGTAAAACAGTATAGTATAATGTTAGTTAAGGTTTTTAAAAAGTCAAGAAAAACTACTTTTAAAAAGAGATTTATAATCTATCAGTTTAAAAATCACTTTAAGACTTTCATAGCATGTATAATTTTAACTTTTAAAAACTTTCCTTATGTCCTGTCTTCTCAAGAAGGCATTACAAATCATTCTACATATCTTGCATCAAATCTACTTCAAAGATTTCTCAGAAACTCTAAGTTTCAAGTAGCACTTTTGGTGGTGGGCAGAGCAACCCGAAGGTTTGAGTCCAACAAAGACTTCAAAGGATGCTTATTTACTGTAATAAATATCTTCAAATAAAATATTTTGCTTTGCATAAGTTTACACCTTAAGAATTTTTACAGGGGAAAAGGGCAATTTTAAAGCAAGGAATCTTTATATATTTATATAAATTTTTTTTTTTTTTACATGTCAATGTTTATATCAGCTCTATTCATAATCATCAAAACCTGGAGACAACTGAAATGCTCATCAACTAATTAATAGATAAACAAATTGTAGTATATTCATACAGTAACAAGGAATGGAATACTAATACACGCAACAAAATGGTTGAATATCATAATATTTATGCTAAGTAAAAGAAGCCAAACACAAAATTTGAAAACGGTACAATTCCGTTTGTAATGATGTTCTGGCAAGCACAAAACTGTAGGGACCCAAATCAGATAAGTAGTTGCCAGGATTCTGGGAATATTTATAAATAGTTATGTATATAAACATGTATCTGATATACTTACATAAAATATACAACTTAAAACCAAACAGTTCTTCAACCTAGAATTTAGAACTTCGCTTCACTAAAGGGAAAATGTCTGCATTTCTCTATTAAATGGATTCTGTTTTAAGAAAAAAAATCCTGACTACCATCTTAGAGATCTGTACTCTTTTCTCAAATACATAATTTAGTTCAATTTAAAATATTCGTTTTTCAGATTGGATTACTGATCAGATAATAAAATCAGCACAAGAGCAAAACCTCATGTAATCATTGTTAACTGAATAGAGTTAAAAATCAACAGAAACTTTTTAATTACAGTGTTTGTGGCTAAAAGTTTAGAATCTATTTCTGAAGATCACTGAAAAATTCCCTGTCTTCCAGAACATTATTCTAAAACTTCAACTAAAATTACATAGAAATATAGAAAGGGTAAGAAATTCAGCTGACTAGACAGACCATGGAACTAGAATTTCAAAAAATTTTAAAAAAAGAAACCAGGCTGGGCATGGTGGCTCATGCCTATAATCCCAGCACTTTGGGAGGCCAAAGCAGGTGCATCACCTGAAGTCAGGAGTTTGAGACCAGCCTGGCCAACATGGTGAAACCTTGTCTCTAATAAAAATACAAAAGTAGCTGGGCGTGGTAGCGCGTGCCTGTAATCCCAGCTACTCCGGACTCTGGAGGCTGAGGCAGGATAATCGCTTGAACCTGAGGGGCGGAGGTTGCAGAGAGCCAAGATTGCGCCACTGCACTCCAGCCTGGGTGATAGGACAAGACTCCATCTCGAAAAAAGAAACCAGAACACAACCAGATATGTTTAATTAACAAAGACATCTCTTGCAAATGGTTTCCTAATACTTGGCAATTTCTTTTTAAAAAGGAAAGTGCAAAAGTATTCTAGTTAAATATTCTGGTAGGTGGGTCATGATGAAATATTTTGAGACCGTATACTCTTTAACTATGGTCATTTCAAGTTCCAATGTTCTGTACTTTATTACACATGAACATGTTCATATGGAGCAATTTTTGCATTTCCTCATTACTGAATAAAGCGATATGCCTGATAATTAGTAATCTATTTTTTAAAATAAATGTTTATATTTGTATTTATACACATTTGAAAACCCAATAACCTTTCTAATGTCTTATCTTAAGCAATACCATTTGTCTAAATTTGTCTAGTTATTTTTGAGATTGCAATTAAAGACATGTTAAGTAGGTGGTAACATGCTGTTCTTTACTTGGCTAAAGTGGTACACAGACTTAACTATATTCTAAGACTACCTAAAATATGCTATAAAAACAAGCAAAAGAGATTCTATATCTACTTAATTTTCTCAATCTCACGTTCTCTGATAATATTTAAGCTTTAACTACAGAATGTATTGTTGAGAAATTAAAAGTGTGAACTTTTTCATTAATGGAAAAACAAAGGTCATATTATATTTATTTACACTGCATTAGTATTTTGCTACTTGAACTAAACAAGATAAACTTGTCAATATATACTTTTAAAGCTCTTTATGATATTTCATAAAAAGTATTACTTATCAAGAACACTGTCACAATTTGAAATTTTACTAGTTTACCAAAGATATTTTCATTTCCTCAACATGAAATTTCTGGAAATATGTAGGATTTTCCTAGAAAGAGGTTAAACACTCCATAAAATTTTTTAAATCTGCTCTCATCTACTCTCAAATTCAATCCAATTAGTGGGACACCAGGATAAAATAACTGAAATTCACAGTTAATAGAAACTTTATCCACCTATTTCAACTTCCTGTATCAAACCTTTCCCAGAAATGCTAGCAATTAGCAAGACAACAATCTTAGTTATGCATCACTTCACTAAAAGGCAATGAAATTACCCCCAAGAGAAGGCAGGAGGTTTTTGTTTTTAAGACAAGAGTCTTGCTCTGTCACCTACGCTGGAATGCAGTAGTGTAACCACAGCTTACTGCAGCCTTGACCTCGTGAGCTCAAGAGATCCTTCTGCCTCAGCCTTCCAAGTAGCTGGTACTACAGGAGCATGCCATCATGACCAGCTTTTTTTTTTTTTTTTTTGAGATGGAGTCTTACTCTGTTGCCCAAGCTGGAGTACAGTGGCGTGATCTCGGCTCACTGCAACCTCCACCTCCCGAATTCAAGTGATTCTCCTGCCTTAGCCTCCCAAGTAGCTAGGACCACAAGCATGCACCACAACACCTGGCTAATTTATGCATTTTTAGCAGAGACGGGGTTTCACCATGTTGTCAAACTCCTGACCTCAAGTGATCCGCCAACCTTGGCCTCCCAAAGCACTGGGATTACAAGCTTGAGCCACCATGCTCAGCCCTTTTTTTTTTTTTTTAAGAGGCAGGGTCTTATTATGTAACCAAGGCTGGTCTCAAATTTCTGGCCTCAAATGATCCTCCTGAGTCAGCCTACAGAGCAGCTGGCATTACAAGCACAGAACAGGAGGTGTTAATAAAAGCAAAGGTCAAGGACAACCAGATGAAAAAATCATCAGTGTCTGAATAATCAAGTTTATTGTATTGTAAAATTCAGAATTGTTTCCTTTAAAGATGATGGCTAGTAGAGATTTTATAGGCATCTTAATTGTGACTAAAGAATTTTAGGTGCAACTAGAGCATTCAGCTTGGAAAATAAAAAGAATGGATGATTAAAAATTAATGTAATGACATAATCCTAATAAATAACTTCTAAACAGATGTTATGGCTGCTGACCACCTATGTAGTATGATCTGCAAAGCCCTTATAGACTCAAATCTAACATCCAAAATAAAATTTTTGATATTTTCCACTTAAACTTATTTCTTCTATCATCTTCTCAGTTAACAGTACCATAATTGAACCCCCGTTGCTTGGGCAATGGGGTTCTCCTTGCTTCTTTTCCTCATCTGTCACATCTAATTCAACAGCAAACCTCCAAAATGTTCCTTACTCTGACAACTAAGTCCAGTGTCACCTCTAACACTGCAATATTCCAGTCTCTCATCTTTCACTTTTGCCCCATACAGTGTGTTCTCTGCACGGCAGCCAGAATCATATTTTAAAAATATAAATCACATCATTTATGACCTCCACCTACTTAAGAATGCCTCTGAAGAATGCCAGCTACTTTTATTTCTTGCAAACACCTATCACACAACAGAAGATCCTACAGATCTAGCTTTGCATCCCCTTCAACCATCTCCTACCCCTCTCTCCATCACCATGATTTAACCCTGTTAATCTTTCTGCACTACAAAAATGCTGTATTTTTTAGAGCCTTTGTACCTGCTAGTCCCGTTGCTTAGTAAGTTTTACCCTCAGCTTATAACATGGCTGGTTCCTCCTTCATTATTCAGAAATGAGCAAAATGTATCTTCATAATACTACCTGAATTTGTGTATTTACTATTTTGTTTACTGACTGTTCCTCTTGGCTAGAACGTAAGCTCCATGACTTTGTCTGCCACTGTATCGCTGGCATCAAGAACAGAAGGCACTATGGAATGAACACTCACTGCAAACTGAGAGAAGACGCAAGCCTATGACCCACATATCCCCTACCCAATCGTTTTTAATAAGGGGAAAAAAGTCTTTGTTTGAATACTCAATATAAGTGATCTTTGACCACAAAGCAAATAAGTAACTCTACAAAAAGACATTATAAAATATTGATTCCTTACTTCTAACACAGTATTTCTAAATGGAAAAACCTAATTTTCAAGAATGGAACAATTAGATGTCAATGCAAATACACAGCTATTTTCACTGCATGAAGTATTTAAAAGATTTATTTATAACTAAGTCAATAGTTCCTTTGGAAGAAATCAATTCAGTGCTATCAGCTGCAACTGTAAAAAACAAAAACCCTCCAACAGTGGATTTACACACAAGGAAAAATATCACCTGCATTTTATAAGAATATCTAGCCGGGCTTGGGTCTGGAGAATTTAGCAATCTATATATTTGATTATGAAAAAACTCTATTTTAATAAATGTGTTAAATGCTAGTTAATCTAAGATTAAATCTTTTCAAACATCAAACCACTACAGTATTACTCAGAATCACTTCTGTAGCTGCACAATTTCAAAAGTTATCGTGGGACACAAACTATATTAAAACAAATTTTTTTTTTTTTTTTTTTTTTTTT